>NW_026652280.1:77178280-77565042 GCF_009828535.3 Hylobates moloch | reverse complement strand
AGAGCTGAGTTCAATTCCTGGATATCCTTGTTAACTTTCTGTCTCGTTGATCTGTCTAATGTTGACAGTGGGGTGTTAAAATCTCCCATTATTATTGTGTGGGAGTTTAAGTCCCTTTGTAGGTCACTCAGGACTTGCTTTATGAATCTGGGTGCTCCTGTGTTGGGTGCATATATATTTAGGATAGTTAGCTCTTCTTGTTGAATTGATCCCTTTACCATTATGTAATGGCCTTCTTTGTCTCTTTTGATCTTTGTTGGTTTAAAGTCTATTTTATCAGAGACTAGGATTGCAACCCCTGCCTTTTTTTGTTTTCCATTTGCTTGATAGATCTTCCTCCATCCCTTTATTTTGAGTCTATGTGTGTCTCTGCACGTGAGATGGGTTTCCTGAATACAGCACACTGATGGGTCCTGACTCCTTATCCAGTTTGCCAGTCTGTGTCTTTTAATTGGAGCATTTAGCCCATTTACATTTAACGTTAATATTGTTATGTGTGAATCTGATCCTGTCATGATGATGTTAGTTGGTTATTTTGCTCGTTAGTTGATGCAGTTTCTTCCTAGCCTCGATGGTCTTTACAATTTGGCATGTTTTTGCAGTGGCTGGTACCGGTTGTTCCTTTCCATGTTTAGTGCTTCCTTCAGGAGGTCTTTTAGGGCAGGCCTGGTGGTGACAAAATCACTCAGTGTTTGCTTGTCTGTAAAGTATTTTATTTCTCCTTCACTTATGAAGCTTAGTTTGGCGGGATATGAAATTCTGGGTTGCAAATTCTTTTCTTTAAGAATGTTGAATATCGGCCCCCACTCTCTTCTGGCTTGTAGAGTTTCTGCCAAGAGATCAGCTGTTAGTCTGATGGGCTTCCCTTTGTGGGTAACCCGACCTTTCTCTCTGGCTGCCCTTAACATTTTTTCCTTCATTTCAACTTTGGTGAATCTGACAATTATGTGTCTTGGAGTTGCTCTTCTCGAGGAGTATCTTTGTGGCATTCTCTGTATTTCCTGAATCTGGATGTTGGCCTGCCTTGCTAGATTGGGGAAGTTCTCCTGGAGAATATCTTGCAGAGTGTTTTCCAACTTGGTTCCGTTCTCCCCGTCATTTTCAGGTACACCAATCAGACGTAGGTTTGGTCTTTTCACATAGTCCCAAATTTCTTGGAGGCTTTGTTCATTTCTTTTTATTCTTTTTTCTCTAGACTTCCGTTCTCGCTTCATTTCATTCATTTCATCTTCCATCAGCGATACCCTTTCTTCCAGTTGATCGCATCTGCTACTGAGGCTTCTGCAATCTTCGCGTAGTTCTCGAAACTTGGCTTTCAGCTCCATCAGCCCCTTTAAGCCCTTCTCTCCATTGGTTATTCTAGTTATCCATTCTTCTAATGTTTTTTCAAAGTTTTTAACTTCTTTGCTATTGTTTTGAATTTCCTCCCGTAGCTCAGAGTAGTTTGATCGTCTGAAGCCTTCTTCTCTCTACTCGTCAAAGTCATCCTCCATCCAGCTTTGTTCTGTTGCTGGTGAGGAACTGCGTTCCTTTGGAGGAGGAGAGGTGCTCTGCTTTTTAGAGTTTCCAGCTTTTCTGCTCTGTTTTTTCCCCATCTTTGTGGTTTTATCTACTTTTGTTCTTTGATGATGGTGATGTACAGATGGGTTTTTGGTGTGGATGTCCTTTCTGTTTGTTAGTTTTCCTTCTACCAGACAGGACCCTCAGCTGCAGGTCTGTTGGAGTTTACTAGAGGTCCACTCCAGACCCTGTTTGGCTGGGTGTCAGCAGCAGTGGCTGCAGAACAGCGGATTTTCATGAGACCACAAATTCAGCTGTCTGATAGTTCATCTGGAAGTTTTGTCTCAGAGGAGTACCCGGCCTAGTGAGGTGTCAGTCTGTCCCTACTGGGGGGGTGCCTCCCAGTTAGGCTGCTCAGGGGTGAGGCACCCACTTTAGGAGGCAGTCTGTCCGTTCTCAGATCTCCAGCTGCATGCTGGGAGAACCATTACTCTCTTCAAAGCTGTCAGTCAGAAAGGGACATTTAATTCTGAGGAGGTTCCTGCTGACTTTTTGTTTGTCTGTGCCCTGCCCCCAGAGGTGGAGCCTACAGAGGCAGGCAGGCCTCCTTGAGCTGTGGTGGGCTCCACCCAGTTCGAGCTTCCTGGCTGCTTTGTTTACCTAAGCAAGCCTAGGCAATGGTGGGCGCCCCTCCCCCAGCCTTGCTGCCGCCTTGCAGCTTGATCTCAGACTGCTGTGCTAGCAATCAGTGAGACTCCGTGGGCATAGGACCCTCCGAGCCAGGTGTGGGACACAGTCTCCTAGTGTGCCGTTTTCCAGGCCCGTTGGAAAAGCGCAGTATTGGGGTGGGACTGACCCGATATTCCAGGTGCCGTCTGTTACCTCTTTCTTTGACTAGGAAAGGGAACTCCCTGACCCCTTGTGCTTCCCGAGTGAGGCAATGCCTCGCCCTGCTTCGGCTCGTGCACAGTGCACTTCACCGACTGTCCTGCACCCACTGTTTGGCACTCCCTAGTGAGATGAAACCGGTACCTCAAGCAGAAATGCAGAAATCACTTCTGTGTCTTCTGTGTCGCTCAGGCTGGGAGCTGGAGACCGGAGCAGTTCCTATTCGGCCATCTTGGCTCCACCCCCTGGTTCATTCTTTCAACTTTTCCATAACTCTGTTGGCGATAAGCTGTACACAGTTTCCATTTGATTTTTAACATCTGTGTTAGCTGTTGTACTATTTCTGCCACAAATGCTGGACCATTGTCTGATAAGAAAGTCCAGACAAATACTAGCATGTACTGGTAGCCTCTGGCTTGAGGCAGCTTGGTAAAGTCCACAAGCAGGTTTTCACAGGGTGTAGCTCCAGTTTCTTGAATCCTTGGGGGCCATGTTGGCCCCTGCCATGGATTGTTTTGGGCACAAGTCAAGCGTTGCTCAGAAACAGCTTGAGTGATGGCAGTTAGGTGCGGCATGTAGAAATGCCATCCTACAAGAGTTTCTAATGCAATTTTTCCCATATGTGTTCCTTGATGAAACTGCTTTATGAACCAGGGGGCTATTGCTTCTGGGATGGCAAGCCTCCCATCTGAGTACTTCCACCAATCTCCTTTCTGGTAACTTCCACTCTCCTGCTCAAACCAAGCCTTTTCATCAGAGGAGTAGTTAGGGGATTCTGTAAGGGGAAGCTCCAGTAAGGGCATGTTTTCTCTTCCTTCTTAGTTACCTCTGCCATTGCAGCTCTTTTGGCTTCTCTATCCACCTTACCATTTCCTCTAGTCTTGTCACCTCCTACTGTTTTATGCATTTTGCAATGGATGACTGCTACTTCTTTTGGAGCCCATACAGCTTCTAAGAGCTGCTCTATTTCCTTTTCCTTTTTGATTTCCTTTCCTTCAGTAGTTAATAATCCTCTTTCCTTATATATGGCTCCATGAACAGGCAAAGTGGCAAAAGCATACTTTGAGACAGTATAGATGTTTACTGACTTTCCTTTGGCCAAGAGCAGTGCTCTAGTGAGAGCTATTAGCTCAGCTCTTTGGGCCAAAGTTCCGAATGGCAGAGGGAGGGCTGCGGCTACTGAATTAGGTGTTACCGCTGCATATACAGCCCATCTGATACCTTCAGATATGAAACTGCTTTCATCAGTAAAGTATTCAACATCTGGGTCTCTTAAGGGCTGGTCCTTTAAGTCTTTTCAGCTTGAGAAAACCTCATCCACTGTTTCCACACAACAGTGATACCCTGGGCCACACAGTGGGGGCTTTCCATGCTCCACCCATTCTACTGGCAGCAGTATGGCTGGACTTAGAGTGTTCACAGTCTCCAGGGTTCTGTAGGGGTTTTCACACAATAGCCCTTGATATCTTTACATCCTAGGGTTAGAAAGCCAGTGATGCCCCCTCTGCTCCATCAGGGTGATGACCGTGTGAGGCATCCGAATTATTAACCTTTGTCCAAATGTGAGCTTGTTAGCATCTTCTGCTAACATGTGGCAGTGGCTGCCAATGCCTTGAAACAGGTGGCCATCCCATAGCCACCAAGTCTAGTCTCTTGGACAAATATGCCATGGGCAGATACCATGACCCTAGTGTTTGTACCAAAAGTCCTGTAGCTATTCCTTTACTTTCATGGACATACAGGTAAAAAGGCTTTGTTGTGTCTGGCAGTCCTAATGCTGGGGCCTGGACCAAAGCCTTCTTGATTTCTTTGAAGGCCATATCCTGCTCTTTTCCCCACAGGATGGGTTCCTTTTCCCCCACTTTTTGGCCTCATATAATGGCTTAGCCATGAGCAAGAAACTTAGGGTCCAAATGTGGCAGAACCCTGCTGTCTCTAGGAACTTTCTTATCTGGTGCTAGGTGGTTGAAGTAGGAAGCACACAAACAGCCTGCTTTCATTCACCACCAAGCCATCTTTTCCTTTGGCTTACATAGAAGCCTAAATACTGGAAACTTTTAAAGCAGATTTGAGCCTTTTTCCTGACACTTTGTAGCCCGCCTTCACACAGCAGGTGCAGAAGGCTTTGGGTTTTCCCCAGGTGTGATAGCCCTTGGCTGGTGGCTTTCTTATACTATGATTCTGACCATTTTCCTGAGTCTCTTGACATTCATCCTTTCAGTGTCCTTTCCTTTTGCACCACACACATTAATCTTTTTCTAGCCTCAGCCAGCTCTTAAATCCCTGTCCATACTGGTCTCTTTCACCACCCCACCCATGCCTCTTTGCAAAGTCAGCTTCCTTTCCCATGAGGGCTGCTGCTAGCAAATCTGCCTTTACTTAAGCTTCTGATTAGCTTCCTTCTTTGCCTCCTGATCTCGGTTAATGTACACCTTGGTAGCCACTTCAATAAGCTGAGTAGCACTCACACCTGCAGAGCTTCTAACTTCTGCAATTTATGCCTGATATTTCCCTGGGCCTGCCCTACAAATGCCCTATTTACCATGCACTGTTTTTCAGCAGCCTCAGGGTCAAATGGCATATAAAGCTGGTAAGCCTTGCGGAGCCTCTCATAAAATTCACTGGAACTTTCATCTGGCTTCTGGCGGACCTCTGAGACATTTCTGATATTGGTGGCCTTTTCCTCTCCAGCCATTATTCCATATAGGAGTGCCTCCCAATACCGCTGCAAACTTTGTCGCCCTTGAGCTTGTTTAAGGTCCCAGCCTGGGTTAGCCTCTATTGGGAGTGCTTGTTGTGCATAGTGCCTGATATCTCCTGTGCCTGCAGGCTCATTGTCCTCCAGCCACTGGAGAGCAGCTTGTATAACTCTACAGTGCTCTTCTGTATTAAATAATGACAGAAGAAGTTCTTTGCAATCAGCCCAGGTAGGATTGTGAGTTAGGAAAATGGACTGCATTAGATCTATAAGAGCCTGAGGCTTCTCTATACAGGAGGGAGTATGTTGTCTCCAATTTAAGAGATCAATAGTAGAGAAGGGCTGATAAATGAAGAGCCATTCTCCCCCTTGGACTTCATTCTGTGCATTCAAATAAATTTGTCCCCACGTTTCTTAGAGGGGCATCTGCATTGCTCAGACACGGCCTGACCTAAGGTGGCCGACCACCTGAGTTCCTCCCTTGGCTTTTTGGCTCTGGGTCCTCTCTGCATGGTATTGCCTGAGGGGTGCTTTCTTCTGAGTCTGAACCTCTGGAGGCAGCCGGAGCAGCCTCTTGTCTAAGCCTTGCCAGGGATGAATAAATTGGTGCATAGTGGGGTGGACTTTCTAACTCTTCAGGTGGAGCCACCCTACATTAAAAGATGGACAGTCTACCTTACAAAGGGTTCTCAGTCTCTGTGGAGTTAGCTTAACCCCATAATCACCATTAAAACCTTTTTAAAAGTTTTTCAGCAGGCACTCCAGAGGAGTAGGCTTTGATGCTTTTCCTCCCATTTCCTCCCTCAAGGCGTGCTTTCACTCTCACTTTCACTCTTGCATCCACCAGACTGGGTCCTATTACAAGAGATTCTGACACTGCTTAGCCAGGAGTGTGCCTTAATTCCTGTCACAGTATCCTAGGTCTGGTTTTTCCCATAATTGCTTTGGAGCACAGTCCACACTAAGAGATCTGTCCCTCCCCACATCATACCCCGCATTGGTCTCTCCCAAGACCTTCTCTTTCACACACTTTCACACACTTTCACACAGCTCCCGCTTCCCCAAACTAGCTTTCCTTTTTGACTGACTCATGAGCCCCACCCACATCTGGTGTCAGTTAGGGTGTGAATTTCATCTGAGTCAACAGGCCTCTCTTGTTGTTCCCAACCCCCATGGGTCAGACTAGTCATCACACCCTGGGGGGTGATCAGGCTCCCCTTTCATCCTTTTGGGATAGGTCTTGCCTTAGGGCCCAAACCTTACCATGGTTCAGACGTCTGTGCACTGCTCCTGTGACTGTCCTGCAACCCTTTCCGCTGGTTCCTTTGGCGCTGTCAGGGGAAGGCTCCAGAATGTGGGAGGGCCATTCTCCTTCCAGGCTGAAACTCTCCCAGCGGTGCCAAGGACCCCAGATCTCCCGCATCCTGGGGCTCTAGCCCACAGGCAAAGAAGACAGAAAATCTGCCATCTCCAATCCTGGATGAGCCCCCAGAAATGTTACAGGACAACCAAAGACTGGAGAGACCGAAAAAAGTTCAGGAGAGTCTATTAAGGTCATCACCGGCCCAGCTGGACATATGTCCAGAAAGTCTGAGCCCCGAACAAAGGGCTTTTCCTACGTTTAAACATTTTAAGGCAGGAACTATGTGAGGTAAGAAGCGAGTTACAGAAGCAAGAAACAAAGGTGGCATTGCAGCATTTCTTACATTTTGAGAAAGACATGACTTGCAACCTGAACTTATCAGTCTTGTGACCCTGCAGTCATGCAGGAACTCACTGGGCCTGTAATAAACTTTGAGGAATGTGGAGTTGGGGAGCATAGATAAGGTCCACTATCCACAGAGAGAAGACAGGCTGTTAATATTCCCTTTTAACTTGAGTGTAAGGTGCGGGGGGGTCACACTTTGCAGCAACTTTCAGAGGATTTAAAAATTTCTATTACTACTACTATTAGGTTATAGTTGATTTCATTAATTCCTTCTTCACTTTGAGCTCTGAGATTCTTTCCTCAGCTTGGTCAATTCTGCTATTAATACTTCCAATTATATTATGAAATTCTTGTGTTTTTCAGCTCTATCAGATCAGTTGTTTTTCTCTTAAAATGCCTATTTTACTTTTTATTTCTTGAATTCTTTTACTGGATTCCTTAGATTCCTTGGATCAGGTTTCAACTTCCTCCTGAATCTCAATGATCTTCATTGCCATGTAGATTGTAAATTCTATGTGTATGATTTTAGACATTTCTTCTTTCATTTTTTTGAGACAGAGTGTATTAGTCCATTTTCACACTGCTATAAAGAACTGCCTGAGAATTGGTAATTTATAAAAGAAAGAGGTTTAATTGACTCACAGTTCAGCATCACTGGGGAGGTGTCAGGAAACTTGCAATCATGGTGGGGGATGACAGGGAAGAAAGGCACCTTCTTCACAAGGTAGCAGGAAGGAAAAATGCTGAGTGAAAGGGCAAGAGTCCTTTCTAAAACCGTCAGAACTCATGAGAACTCACTCACTATCACAAGAACAGTGTGGGGGAAACCACCCGCATGAATCAATTACCTCCACCTGGTCCTCCCTTGACATGTGGGGATTACTGGGATCATGGAGATTACAATTCAAGATAAGATTTGGGTATAACCATTTCAGAGTCTTGCTCTGTCAGGTGCAATGGATCTCAACTTACTGCAACCTTTGCCTCCTGGGTTCAAGCAATTCTTGTGCCTCAGCCTCCCAAAAAGCTGGGATTACTGGCATATGACACCATACCTGGCTGATTTTTGTATTTTTTGTAGAGAGGCATTTTTGTCATATTGGCCAGGCTGGTCTTGAACTCCTAGTCTCAAGCAATCTACCCACTTAAGCCTCCCAAAATGCTAGGATTACAGACATGAGCCACCGTGCCTGGAGTCAGCCATTTATTTTATTCTGCTTAAGAATTATTGATGGGGATCCAGTGTCATCATTTAAAAGTAAAAAGGAACTCTGGCTTTTAGAGTTGCCAGAGTTCTTGCACTGATTTTTTCTTATTTTTGTGGGCTAAAGTTCCTTTACCTGTGGTATAATTTGAGTGTAATCAGTTTGTTTCAATTTTGAATGTTTTCAGCAGGCTAAGGCTTTGTGCAGGGTCTTATTTGAGGCTGAATTCTTGCCCTTGGTTTCACAGAGGGGTATATTAGCAAAGTATATTTGGTATTCTAGTTTGGGCTGTAATCTAGCAGATGGTGCTTAAGTGTAATGGCTGGTAGATAGGCTGTTAGCCTGGTGGCTCCTCTGTACTTCCTCATGCTGGCAGCTGTGCTCCCACTCAGTGCTCTGAAGATATGGACTCCTTTTCCACTTGAATGCTGTCCATAGATCCTGGCTTGGAACTCCTAGGCTGCACACGCTCTTTTTGTTTATTTCTGCTTGGAGTTCATTGAGTTTATTCTAAAGGTTTAGAATCCTCAATTTTTTAGTCTCTCTAAATAGATACTTAACCAATGTTTAAGAAAAGAGTTGCAGTTCTAAACATCAAATCTTAACAGTAGCTGATTTTTGCTTCTGCTGCAGGTGCCTATAAAAGCAGAGGGAAGAAAATTGATATTGCCTTAGAGACCCATCCACATCCCAGCTCTTGACCTGTTGGTTTCACAGCTCAGAGTTTCTGATTAAAGTTAGGACCTTTGGGAGTAGAAATCAGTTCAGCCTTCTGGACAAGAGGCTTAAAATGCACCTGCCAAGCTGTTGATGTTACAGAGCCATCTCCCAGAATGTGGGACACAGAGGGAGGTGCTTAATCTCACATTCAGCTGCCAGAAGTTTTCTGAGCTTGGTGTATGTGTTCTCTTAAAAACACGAGCTCAGCAGTCTCTGCAGAAAACAAATCAAAGCAAATCTTTTAAGACCACTATACTCAGAGTGTACATTTCATCTTCTGGAATAGTCTGCTGCCCCTTTTCTTGCCTTTGACCTCTGCAGAGGGTGCATGAGAAGAGAGCTTGACAGGTGAGAAAAAAGGAGACTTACTGCTCTGGGACTCCTCATCTCCTTTTGCTCTCCCACTGAAGTAGAATAAATCAAAGTACTCCTGTTGGATGTAAATAAAAATTCCTTTTAAAAAACTTTTATTTTAGGTTTGGGTGTACATGTGCAGGTTTGCTATATAGGTAAACTTGTGTCATGGGTGTTTGTTGTACAGATTATTTCATATGCAGGTAATTACCCTGGTACCCAATAGTCATTTTTTTCTGTTTCTCTCCCTCTTCCCACCCTCCATCCTCAAGTAGGCCCCAGCATCTGTTGTTCCCTTCTTTGCATTCATGAATTCTCATCAGTAAATAAGAATTTCTTAAAGAATTCTCATTTAGGCTGAGAATTATACTGGGAGAAAAGGAAGCTTTTGAAAAACCTGTAACAGACACCTACTGTATACAGGGAAGTATGCTAGATCTGTGAGAAATTTTTGACTGAATACAGCCAGGTTTTGCTTTGAATTGATAAATAAGTATGAAGAGACTTGGGAGCTTGCCATTGGTAGGTGGGTGACTGTCCTTGGAAAGGAGTATACCGGTTTAGGTGACATTTGCTCAATTCAATATGTACACATACTATGCAACTTTTACATTGTCCTCTGCTAAATTTTTAAGGTAATTAGCTTTTTCCTTGGAAAACTGATATTTAGGGAAATTAAGTAACCTGCATAAAGTCACAAAGGGAGTATGCAGATTGTAGTATAGGGACTAGAATACAAAGAAAATTGATAAATTTAAAACCATAAGAATATAATTTTAGGAATCTAATCTATATTACAGATTTTAGAATATTGTAACAGACCAGAAAATTATTTAGTATTTCCTTCTAAAGTTTTGCTTTATATATATAATATATATAAAGGGACATACAAAAGACTACATATCTAATTAAAATTTATGTCCTATCTTTTCTGACCTTCTTTATATTCATTTTAATACTCTCTCCTATGTCAACATAACATAGTTTTCATGTTAATGAGTTTAAAGTAGTAAAATAATTATAGATCGTTATTTAGGTAAATTATCTTTGTAGAGAGACATTGCAATTGTGTTCAGTATTTACCCATAGTTAATATTGCTTTACAAAATTTTTTATAAAGCATGTTTCTTCAGCAAATTTTTTTTTTGCATAAACTCCAAGTACTGGAATGGCTGTGTCAAAGGTTTCAAAATGCCCTCTATAGGACTTTGCCCATTGCCAATGTTTGCAATCCCCCAAAGTGTGCCAGCTTTTTTGAACCTCCTCATTTTATAATCAACTGCATTTGTTGAACATCACATTTGTGTTTTCAGTCTGTGTGTGTACATATGCAGAAGGTTGTACCAAATGTACTTGGCAATATACTACTATTATATTCCCAGTAATTGGGCATTAAACTATTTTTTTGTTTCATTTCCTATATTTTTTAATTCTTTTATTTCAGTGGTTTTTGGAGTACATGTGGTTTTTGGTTACATGAATGAGTTTTTTAGTAGTGAACTCTGAGATTTTCATGCACCCATCACCTGAACAGTGTACACTACACCCAGTGTGCACTGCCAGTATTTCTCACTGCCTTCCCAACCTCTCCCACAAGTCCCCATAGTCCAATATATTGCTCTGTATGTTTTTGCTTTCTCATAGATTAGCTATCACTCATAAGTGAGAGCATATGGTATTTGGTTTTCCATTCTTAAGTTACTTCACTTAAAATAATGGCCTCCAGTTCTATCCAAGTTGCTGCAAAAGACATTATTATTTCATTCTTTTTTATGGCTGAGTAATATTTCATGGTGTATATATACCACATTTTCTGTATCCACTTGTTGGTTGATGGGCACTTAGGATGGTTCCATATCCTTTCATTTGTGAATTGTGCTGCTATAAATATGCATGTGCAAGTGTCCTTTTCATATAATGACTTCTTTTGCTTTGGGTAGATACCCAGTAGTAGGTTTGCTGGATTGAATGGTAGGTCTACTTTTAGTTCTTTAAGGAATATCCATAGTGTTTTCCATAGTGGTTGTAGTAATTTACATTCCCACCAGCAGTGTAAACTTGTTCCCCTTTCACCACATCTATAATTAAAAAGTAAAAAAAAAAAAAAGATGTTGGTGTGACATCTTACTTTTCTTATTTTCATTAATCTTCTGAGATGTGTCTAGCTGAGGTGCCAAATATGCCTTCAGAAATGTTGTATGTATGCTATTTTGAGGCTGTCTGAGACTTGACATGGGTGTCTGTATTTTTGTCTGAGCCTTTTTTCAAAGGAATATCTGGTACAAATTTCCATGCTCAACATATAATTGGCCTTCAATAGGTACTTTGTCTTAGTCCATTTGGGCTGCTGTGACAAAATACCATAAACTAGGTCTTTCTGTGTCTTCCCATGATAGAACAGGCAGCCTCACGACCTAATACCCAAATGCTTCACCTTGTAATACCAAACCCTTGGGGGTTAAAATTTCAACATATAAATTTTGGAGGAACGCAAACACTGGGGCCATCACTTCCTTAATGAATGAATTAGTGAATTCTTGCAATCAATAAGTGGAATGACTAAATAAATGGTTATGTTAATAAAAACACTTCATGCACTCAATTATTAAACAGATATTTATTGAGTTCTTAATGTGTATCAGACTGTGGTAAACATTGAGAATGAAAGAATGAATAGTTTAATGCTTTGTCTAGAGGAATTCACAATCTAGAAGGCAAACTGTAATCCATTGTAACCAGTTTTGTGATTGCAATAAGTACACAATTCTAGGGCAGAGCAGAAAAGAGAATGATTAATTCTGCTTGGATTGAGAAATCACAAAGGGGGTCAGTTGCAGAAATACTGACATTTGAGAAAGACTTTGGCAAAAGAGTAAAAACTGGATTTTGAAAGTAGTGTAGAAGTAGAGCATAAGCATGATGAAAAAAAGCCAGAAATGCTAAGGCAAATTCTGAGTTAAAGAAATGTTCTGTGATCGTATGTGGAAGAGAGAGATGACAGATGAGGCTGATAGACCAAACTTTTATCGTTAAAAAAAATCATTTGTAGAAACGAAGTGAATCCTACCAATCTAGGCTACTTCCCCCCTCCAGCAACTACAATCAAAATACAACCAGTACCTCAGTGGTTCCAGGAAAGACTCTCCTCCCCTAAAATCACGAAGATAACTCAAGGTTAAGTGAAAGGTCTGTTGTTGCCCTCAGATAACAGACAAAAAACTTGGACAAAGGGGAAGATTCATGAAAAAAATTAAACATTAATTAATCCAAGCCTTTGCCATTATGTTAAAATAGCAGGATCAAAAATGTAGTGCTATCTTTGGTATCTGGGGGCAATAGAAACAAACTAATACTAGTACTATTTCTGCAATTACAGATTCTATTTAATTATCCTGAAGGACCAGTTTTCCTAAAGGGTCAAAATATAGGAAAAAAGGCCCTGAACGTAGTGACTCTGGAGTTGGGAAGCAAAAGTCAGTAAAGAAGTCAGCCAAGTTAGTTGATAAGCTAAGTCAATGGACACCAAAGATAAATGGGGCATGATTTAAACAAATGATCAGGAAAGCAGAAAGTAGCAAAGAGATAAATGAATTAGGACAACAGTGACTTTTTTTCTGATAGGCAGGATTTTGCAAATCCCAAATTTGAATTGAATCACCATCTGAATCTAACAAGAACATCTCTTCCCATAGTTCCTAATACAAAGACTTAACCAGTTGTATTACTCTATTCTCATGCTGCTGATAAAGACATACACAGGGCTGGGTAATTTATTTTTAAAAAGATGTTTAGTGGACTCACAATTCCATTTGGTTGGGGAGGCCTCACAATCATGGCAGAAGGTGAAAGGCATGTCTTTTGTTTTTGTTTTTGTTTTTTGTTTTGTTTTTGTTTTTGTTTTTTGAGATGGAGTCTCACTCTGTTGCCCAGGCTGGAGTGCAGTGGCACGATCTCAGCTCACTGCAAGCTCCGCCTCCTGGGTTCCACCATTCTCCTGCCTCAGCCTCCTTAGTAGCTGGAACTACAGGTGCTCACCACCACGCCCGGCTAGTTTTTTTTATTTTTATTTTTAGTACAGACAGGGTTTCACTGTGTTAGCCAGGATGGTCTCAATCTTCTGACCTTGTGGTCCACCCTCCTCAGCCTCCCAAAGTGCTGGGATTACAGGTGTGAGGCACCACGCACAGCCAAAAGGCATGTCTTACATGGTGGCAGGCAAGAGAGAATGAGAGAGCCAAGTGAAAGAGTTAAAAGGTTTCCCTTTTAAAACCATCAGATCTCGTAAGACTTATTCACTACCAGGAGAACAATATGGGGGGAACCGCCCTCGTGATTCAATTGTCTCCCTCTGGATCCCTTCCACAACACATGGTAATTATGGAAGCTACAATTCAAGATGAGATTTGGGTGGGGACACAGCCAAACCATATTGTTCCATCCCTAGCCCCTCTCAAATCTCATGTCCTCACATTTCAAAACCAATCATGCCTTCCTAACCGTCCCCCAAAGTCTTAACTCATTTCAGCCTTAATTCAAAAGTCCACAGTCCAAAGTTTTATCTGAAGAAGGCAAGTCCCTTCTGCCTATGAGAGCCTGTAAAATCAAAAGCAAGCTAGTTACTTTGTAGATACAATGGGGGTACGGCCATTCCGAACAGGAGAAATTGGCCAAAGCACTTACCAGCCCAGTCACTGCTTGATGTCAAGAAGTGAGTTATAAAGAAAATGGCTGCTTCTTCAATTTTGCCCTCCAAATCTCCCATAAAAATCTCTCCTGTGGCCCACCCTAACTGGAAGTGTGCAGGGAAGATAATTTCGGGAAATGTTGTTCAGTCTTGGCAAGGTGACATCTTACAAAGTCACCACAGTAAGTTCTCAATCAAGACTTATTATATGATTGCATGAGTAAATAGATTGATACTCAGGTTTCCAGGTTTGTCACAAAGGTCAATTTAACTTATAACAAAGCTATACCAAAGTATTTTTAAATAAAAACAACTTCAGATTTAGGTAAGGAGAAATTTTATTTAAAGGAATGTTGCAAGAGGGGAGAAAAAGCCTTCTGCGATAGGAAGAGGGAGACAATTTCAATAGGGAGAACTCAGACTATAAGATCAAACATCTAAAAGGTCAGGAAGAAAAGAACTGTTCTTATATGGTGAAGAGTAAGCAAGGTCTATGGAGTGTCTTTTGTTTGGAGTAAGGAGGCTCTTTCTGCATGCTATTGTTGGCTCTGGCTCTGGCTCTGGCTGAGGGTGGGTCAAAGTTCAGGGTCCCATAGGGAGGACAGAAGGTTAATTAAAGTTTGGTCAAGTTGGTTAACAAGCACTTTGTTCTTATGGATCAGTGAGGATGAACAATTTAGTTAATCATTTATAAGGGAGGAATAAACAGGGCTACAGAGAACACCATGTGAGGATGTAGGATGAATATTTTATCCTGAGTTCAATCTATTCTTGGTAGGGGCTCTTAAGGAAGGGTTCTATGCTGACTTGGCCTTGGGGAAGAAGAGAAAATTGACCAAATTAAACAAAACTTAGTTAACATTTCTTAACTTCTCATTTATCAGTGGCGATAAGCAGTTCAGCTAATCATTTATGAAGCAAAATTGGGATTTTGGAGCTTCTGTGCCTGGTCTTGTCATAAGTAAACAAGAAGGACATCTGTGAGCCCTAAGTCAGACGGGGCTGGATGTCAGAAAAGGGGATTTGGGACACACAGTTTTTGGAGCGTTGGAAATTGTCTGTATGATAATTTTGGTGCTAGTTACACAAATATATGCATTTATCAAATCGCATAAAATTATCCACTTAAAATTGGTGAATTTTATTGTATCTAAATTATGACTCAAAAATCTGAACGATAACACAAAAAATTGCAGAGCTTTTTTAGAATGCAGATTTCTAGACTGCATACCCTCTCACCAGGTCTTCTAAATAAAGAATAGTAGAAGCAGGGTTAAACTGTATACATATATATATATGTATATATATGTATATATATGTATATATATATATACATATATATATACGTGTGTGTATATATAGATACATATATGTAAACTATAAAATATATGTAAATATATACATATACACATAAATACACATATTTTAATCCTCAGATTGTTCTAACGCATAATCAAGTTTGAAAATTTTGCACTACATCTTTTAATGTCTTCTATATAAGGGCTCATAAGAGAAGTTTTTTTGTTTTTCTTTTTCTTTTTTGCAGGATGGGAGTCTAGTAGCAATAAAATATGTGATTTATTTAAGGGATAATACTAACAATAATTAAAACAGCTGACACATACTGAGTACTACTCAAGCCAGGCATTCTACTGAATACTTGAAACATTAGCTCCTTTACCATATGCCAGATTGCAAAGATTACTCTTGTTAAATATTTTTCAGTTTGTTTCAAATCTACAACAAATTGTTGCGCAGAAAAGTCACCCAATAGACTTTTTGGATGGCAGTGTGGGTTAGCTGCTGCTTCTCCCAATGACAATAATAAAAAGAGTATTAATAATCATAATCATTCATGGGATGCTTACTATGTCCCAGATGCTATTCCAAGCACCTTATAGGTCTTGATTTATTTAATTGTCTCAACTACTCTATGCAACACATACTAAAGTCATTGCCATTTATAGGTGAGGAAACCAAGGCACTGAGGAAGTAAGTAACTTGCTCAATGTCATACAGCTTCTAAGTGGCACAGTCAGACTTGTCTTGGATGGGAACCTAATTCAAAAGATGCTCATGCATAGAGAATGTATTTGTTAATCTCAGTGCACCCTTAATTATTGGAATTCTGGGCGATATAAACATTTTGTAAGTATTTTTAAAAGTTTTAAAAATGATATTAAAATAATTTATGTAAAAGGTACCTGTATTTCCACCAGTCTTATTTTTTCTTGGAGTTTGTGAGAAGTTTAGTGAAAGTTCACCAATAAAATAGTAGGAATGGAGGCCAGGCCATTCACTAGAACTGCCTATTGTGCCTGTGTATCTTCCAGCTCTTCTCATTCCTTGATGTTTTTTGATCCTCTGTTTAGTTAAGGTACCTGCCAAGATATCCCATTTGCAGAGTCCCCATGTAGTGCAGATGCTAGAGAAATCCATGAGGAAGTGCCTCCCTGAGTCCCTAAAGGTGAGAGTGGAACAATTTTAGGGAACAAAGGACTAATAACTGCCTATTAAAAATGTGGGAAAGAGAACAAGCATTCATTGAGCACCTATTCTGAATTCCAAACATATATTGTCAACAAATTTTTGACAAAGATACTAAGAGGATACAAAGAGAAAAAAAATAGTCTCTTCAATGAATGGCATTGAGAGAACTCTGGATTTTCACATGCAAAAGAACAAAATTGGATGCTTATCTTACACCATATACAGAAATCAACTCAAATGAATTAAATATATAAATTAATACCTGAAACTCTAAAATTATTAGAAAAGAACATAGGAGAAAACTTCCTGGATGTTGGTTTTGGCAAGGATATTTTGAATATCACACCAAAAATTTAGGCTACAAAAGCAAAATTTAAATAAATGGGACTATATTGAACTGAAAATCTGCACAGCATTTGTAACAATCATCAAAATGAAGCCACAGCCTATGAATTGGGGAAAATATTTGCAAATTATAAATCTAATATGGGGTTAATATCCAAAAGTTATGAAGTACTCATACGATCTTACAACTTAGTAGTAAAAAAAAGGAAACAAGAAATATAAAGAGGACCTGAACAGACATTTCTCCAAAGAAGACTGAAAAATTGCCAAGAAGTATATGAAAAGGTACACAACATTATTAATCTTCAGAGCAATGAAAATTAACCCTACTATGAGATACTGCTTCATAGCTATTAGGGTGGCTATTATCAAAAAGTCAAAAGATACAGTTTAATGAGAGTGTGAAGAAAATGGAAGCTTTGTTGGAACAAATGTATATGGAGCAGTCATTATGTAAGACAGTATGGAAGTTTCTAAAGAAAGTAGAAATAGAAGTACCACATGACCCAACAATCCCTCTTCTGGATATATATGCAAAGAAAATGAAATCATCACTTAGAAATGATATCTGCACTCCCATATTTATTGCAGCATTATTAAAAATAGCCACAATAGGAAACAAACTGAGCATCCATCAATAGATGAATGGATAAAGATACTGGGGTATGTGTATAAAATAGAATATTATTTCAGCCTTAAAAAGAGAGATCTTACCATTTGCCACAATATAAATGAAACTGGGGAACATTATGTTAAGTGCAATAAGCCAGACACAGAAAGAAAAATATTGTGTGATCTCACTTATATGTAAAATCTTTTTTTTTTAATGTCAAATATACAGAGATAGAGAATAAAACAGTTATTACCACGGGTAGGGGAGGGGAGAAGAAATGTGAG
This sequence comes from Hylobates moloch, assembly GCF_009828535.3. NCBI lineage: Eukaryota > Metazoa > Chordata > Mammalia > Primates > Hylobatidae > Hylobates > Hylobates moloch. The sequence continues at coordinate 77,547,553 of NW_026652280.1, read as the reverse complement.
AAATCTGGGTCAAAGGATACATAGTATCAGATATGTGGGATAAATACGTCTAGAAGTCTAATGAAGACTACACATAATAAAATTGTGCTGTATTTGGGATTCCTGCTCAATGACTAGATTTTAGCTGCTCTTGCCACAAAAACAAAACAAAACAAAAGTTAACTGTGTGAGATGATGGATACGTTAATTTACTTCACTATAATAACCATTTTACTATCCATATATGTCCCATAATATCATGTTATATACCTTAAATATATTATAAAATTTATTTTTTAAAAAAATCACCAAATAAAACAATATAAAAATGAAATATTTCAAATTAATTATTAAAATCTAGAAATGGAATAATATTAGCTTTTTAAATGTGATCTTTACAAACAGAAATTGTTACTGGTATTCTTGCTGAGTCATGAGTGCCTATCTGTGCAAAACTTTTCCACTATTCTACCCTAGCTGGGTAGTTGTCCTCTGGGTCTTCTTTCACCTTCAAATAATCCTACCTTATATTTGTTGTAGGGAAAAGAAAGAAAGGTCAGACTGTCACTGGGTCTATGTAGAAATGAAAGACATAAGAGACTCCATTTTGAAAAAGACCTGTACTTTGAACAATTGCTTTGCTGAGATGTTGTTAATTTGTAGCTTTGCCCCAGCCACTTTGACCCAATCTGGAGCTCACAAAAACATGTGTTGTATGAAATCAAAGTTTAAGGGATCTAGGGCTGTGCAGGACATGCCTTGTTAACAAAATATTTACAAGTAGTATACTTGGTAAAAGTCATCGCCATGCTCTAGTCTCAATAAACCAGGGGCACAATGCACTGTGGAAAGCCGCAGGGACCTCTGCCCTTGAAAGTGGGGTATTGTCCAAGGTTTCTCCCCATGTGATAGTCTGAAATATGGCCTCGGGGGATGAGAAAGACCTGACTGTCCCCCAACCTGACACCCATAAAGGGTCTGTGTTGAGGTGGATTAGTAAAAGAGGAAAGCCTCTTGCACTTGAGATAGAGGAAGGCCACTGTCTCCCGCCTGCCCTTGGGAACTGGATGTCTCGGTATAAAACCCGATTGGACATTTGTTCAATTCTGAGATAGGAGAAAAATCACCCTACGGTGGGAGGCGAGACATGTTTGCAGCAATGCTGCCTTGTTATTCTTTACTGCACTTAGATGTTTGGGTGGAGAGAAACATAAATCTGGCTTACGTGCACATCCAGTCATAGTACCTTCCCTTGAACTTGATTATGACATAGATTCTATTGCTCACATGTTTGTTGCTGACCTTCTCCTTATTATCACCCTGCTCTCCTACTACATTCCTTTTTTGCTGAAATAATGAAAATAATAACCAATAAAAACTGAGGGAACTCAGAGGCCGGTGCTGGTGCAGGTCCTTGGTGTGCTGAGTGCCAGTTCCCTGGGCCAACTGTTGTTTCTCTATACTTTGTCTCTGTGTCTTATTTCTTTTCTCAGTCTCTCATCCTACCTGACTAGAAACACTCACAGGTGTGGAGGGGCAGGCCTCCTCTTCATTTGTTAACTTTGAGAAGACCTTTTTGAACAAATTTTATGTTTTGATTTTGGTGGATATGTAAATTTTTTTAATAGTGCATTGCAGTCTACATTTTAAAGACATCAGATGTCTTCATTTTTGTGTAGCTCTATCACATGTAGATGAAAATTTTGATGTTGTCACATTCATAATACATTTGTTCTGAAACTCTTTGAAATAGAGTAAAATTTATTCTTGCAACAGAAGCATGACTTTGAAAATAATACTTTTCTTTGTCCTGAAGATTACAGAATTAGAGAATAATGTTTTGTAAACTGTGGGTGGCAAGGCACCCAGGCGCCGAGGCAAGAGACCGAAGACACGAGCTGTTCCAGTATAATAAAATATAAAATGAGAATAGTTATACCAGATATAGATCTTAGATATGATTATATATGAATATCATTAATCGTTAGTTGGTAGCAATTACTCTTTATTCCAATATTATAATAATCCTCTCTCTATAATCATAACCTAGGAAAAACCAGGCCATACAGAGATAGGAGCTGAGGGGACACAGTGAGAAGTGACCAGAAGACAAGAGTGCGAGCCTTCTGTTATGTCCAGACAGGGCCACCAGAGGGCTCCTTGGTCTAGTGGTAACACCAGCATCTGGGAAGACGCCTGTTGCCAGGTGGACTGAGGTCTAGCGGTAGTGTAAGTGGCAAGGAACAATACTCACTACTTAGCAGACCAGGAAAGGGAATCTCCCTTTCCCCAGGGGAGTTTAGAGAAGACTCTACACCTCCACCTCTTGTGGAGGGCCTGACATTAGTCAGGCTCACATGCAGTTATCCGGAGGCCTGACCATCTCCCTGTGATGCTGTGCTTCAGTGGTCATGCTCCTTGTCTGCCTTCATGTTCCATCCTGTACACCTGGCTCTGCCTTCTAGATAGCAGTAGTGAATTAGTGAAAGTACTAAAAGTCTCTGATGTGCAGAAATAATGGCATAAGCTGTCTTTCTCTCTGTCTTCTCTCCCTCTCTACCTCAGCTGCCAGGCAGGAAAGAGCCCCCTGTCCAGTGGACACGTGACCCACGTGACCTTACCTATCATTGGAGATGACTCACACTCTTTACCCTGCCCCTTTTGCTTTGCATCCAATAAATAACAGCGCAGCCAGACATTCAGGGCCACTACCAGTCTCTGCACATTGATGGTAGTGGTCCCCTGGGCCCAGCTGTCTTTTTTTTGTCTCTTTGTCTTGTGTCTTTATTTCTACACTCTCTCATCACTGCACACAGGGAGAAGCCCACCGACCCTGTGGGGCTGGTCCCTACAATAAACCAGTGCACATTTAGTTGACCTAAAATTGTAATCCAACATATAAACATTTGACTCAGCAGGATTTTTTTCCATGTAAGTTGAATAATCGATCTCGCAACTTAGTTTCATGACATACATAATTCAGAAATAATGACTGCACGTCGAAAATTGATATTTAAGTTTGCAAATAGTAAAGTATAAAATACTGAATACAAATATTGCAGTCACTTGGCAAAAGCAATTTGATTTATTCCATGTTGCCCAAACAGGAGATGACAGATGACTTTGATCACTACACCAACAGCTACCTATCTATCTTAAAGATCCCAAGAACTGTTAAGAATGCCTTGACATGTCAGATATCATCAACTGGAAACAACATTTGCAGATCCAAAGGAAGATGACTAAGATATATGCTGGTTTCTGGGACTACCTGTGTCTACATTGCAGGTTCACTTTCATCTGGAGAGAATTCTCTTACAAACTTTACTTTCTTCTACCAATCTCCAGACTCTTAGCTTGCTGTTCATTCCTTTTATCAGCTGCCACCACCTCTGCAGTGGAGCAGGATTCAAATATTGCAGACTATGGGGTTGATATAAGGAACTATGAGTAATATAGTTTCTTGTTAGCTGAGGACTCATGATACAGTTTGCAGACACATTCAGAATCTTTCAGGGAGATTAGATGTGAGAGCTGAGCTTCTTCTCTGGCCTTCCAGTGCTGGAGTAAGGACCACAGTTCATTGTGTCACACAGCACCTCCCAGGTCAGCAAGGACAATGATAGTTAGTTATGAGCATGCCTCCTAGAGTAGACTCCCCAGGGTGGCATCCTTGCTCTTCTTGTTACTTCCTTTGTGATCTTTTGCAAGTGTCTTAACTATTACTCAGTTTCCTCACATATAAACATGAGGATAGTAAAAGACCCTAATGCTAGGATCAATGTAAGGAATAAAAGTATTAAATCAGTACCTGGGCATGTAGTATGGGCACAATCAAGGTTGGCTACTGTTTTTTCTTTAAAAAATACTACTTTTCCTTTGATTTCTTTTTTTTTTTTTTTTTTTGAGACAGAGTCTCGCTCTGTCGCCCAGGCTGGAGTGCAGTGGCGTGATCTCCGCTCACTGCAAGCTCCGCCTCCCGGGTTCACGCCATTCTCCTGCCTCAGCCTCTCCGAGTAGCTGGGACTACAGCCACCCGCCACCACGCCCGGCTAATTTTTTGTATTTTTAGTAGAGGCAGGGTTTCACCGTGGTCTCGATCTCCTGACCTTGTGATCCGCCCACCTCGGCCTCCCAAAGTGCTGGGATTACAAGCATGAGCCACCGCACCCGGCCTTTTCCTTTGATTTCACAATGATACAGTCAGGGTTTCTAGTACTATCTCTGGCCTAAAAGAAAATTTGCTCAGGGAGTCACTTGCTTATGGTAACACAGTTAGTGGCAACATCCAAAGCAAGACTGTCGCACTCTAAATTCCATCTACTTCCATCAGGCAACTTCCTGTAGCTCCTAAATGGGCATTTACTTCACTCCTGTCTAGGCTCACAGTCCAGCCTGAATGAGGTAATACAAAGTCTTGTAGCTGCTAAATTGGTCAAGGTCAAAAGATCACAATGCCAGCTTTATGAAATGCCTGAGACAGCAAAGAAATTGGTTCCTTTTCTGCTAGAGACAAAGAACTTATGTTCTAAATCTGGAATACTTAAGGCCATGTAAGTTTAACGAAAGATGCTCTGCACTACTCACACCTTTTTCTACTAAAGTAGCCTCCCAGGTTCTCTTCCTGTGTTCACTCTTGCCTTCCTAAATTCCATTTCCAGGGTGATTGCTTTAGTATGTATTGTAGATTATGTCATTCACTTGCTTATAAGCCACCAATGTTTCTCAGCTCACTTTGAATAAAATCCAAACTCCATTATGGGTCTTGAAGGCCCCACAAGAACTGCACCCATCACCTCTTGAACTTCATCTTGTCCTTATTGCTCATGCTCACCAGCAGCTTGAATCTTCTTTCTACTACTTGATTCTCATGCACTCACACATACCTTTGAGCCATTGGATTTGTTTTTCATCTGCCTATAAAATTATTCCCTCTGATCTTCTTTTCTCTTTGCCTTTCATAAAAATATCATTTCCTTTGACACTTCTTTTCAGAGCACCCTATCTAAAACTACCCCTTCCATAATTCACCATTATAAAACCCAATTTTTATTTTCTTTATTGCACTTATAATTATCTGAAATCAGCTTACTTGTGTATTTATCTACCCGTGTGTTGTGTAAATTCTCCTCCACAATATTTCAAGTCCCATGAGAGCAGAGATCCTCTCTACACTGTTTACTAATAGATCCTCATAGCCAGAACCATGCCTCACACATAGCATGTGCCTAATAAATATGCACTTCATACATTCATTTTAACAAAAAGTGTTTTTAGTAAAAATAATGTAAACCAATTCTATATTTTCTCCATTGATTTATAGTCAAATACTCAGTAGAATTTCAAATTGTTGACAAAGATTTCATTTAGAAATGATTAATCTCATGGTCCTCTGTGTGTTAATGTGCCTGGAAGAGCTTTATTCACTTTGTAAAGCACCTTACAGCCTGAAAAGCACCTCTACATCCAGAATCACTGTATCCTCTTGTCCATCCTATGAAATAGATAGGATAGGAGACATTCTCTCCATTTCCTGACAGAAAGCAGGCTCTGATGATGAAGTGGTTTGATCACCACGTGCTTGGTTAAGGGTGTAACTGGGGCCTGAGTCTAGATCCAGTTCCACAGCTTGGGCTCCTTCCAGAAAGACTCCCGTTCCTACTCCCAATCCCCTTTTCACCACTTCAGGAGCCTTCAGACTTCAGTCCTCTTTAACACGGGTCATCTGCATTCCATATCGTTGCCCCTGTCTATACTTCAGCTTTCCCATTTGTTTAACACAGTGACCAAGGATGCTCTGACACCAACATTCTAAGATTTCATAATTCTAAACTCTGGCTTTACTGCCTATTAGCATGTACTTTGAGGAATCATTTATTTTCTTCTTACCCATTTTTTTCATCTATAAAATGAGGCTGATATCATCTGCCCCATCTTACACAGCAGGGCACAGAAACATCAAGAAGAACAATATTTAACTTTTATAAAATTTTATTTTTTTATGGCATTGTTATTGCTCCTTGTCATGTAGTAGTTCTTATAATATCCATGTCTGTCTTTGTGGAGTTTTTTTAATTATTATACTTTAAGTTATAGGGTACATGTACACAATGTGCTGGTTTGTTACATAGGTATACATGTGCCATGTTTGTTTGCTGCACCCATCAACTCATCATTTACATTAGGTATTTCTCCTAATGCTATACCTCCCCAAGCCCCCCACCCCAGGACAAGCCCTGGACTTGTTCCCCGTCCTGTGTCCAAGTCTTCTCATCATTCAATTCCCACCTATGAGTGAGAACATGCAGTGTTTGATTTTCTGTCCTTGTGATAGTTTGCTGAGAATGACGGTTTCCAGCCTCATCTGTGCCCCTACAAAGGACATGAAATCATCCCTTTTTATGGCTGCATAGTATTCCATGGTGTCTATGTGCCACAATTTCTTAATCCAGCCTATCACTGATGGACATTTGGGTTGGTCCCAAGTTTTTGCTATTGTGAATAGTGCCACAATAAACACACGTGTGCATGTGTCTTTATAGCAGCATGATTTATAATCCTTTGGGTATATACCTGGTAATGGGATTGCTGGGTCAAATGGTATTTCTAGTTCTGGATCCTTGAGGAATCGCCACACTGTCTTCCACAGTGGTTGAACTATTTACACTCCCACCAACAGTGTAAAAGCATTCCTATTTCTCCACATCCTCTCCAGCATCTGTTGTTTCCTGACGTTTTAAGGACAGCCATTCTAACTAGCATGAGATGGTATCTCATTGTAGTTTTGATTTGCATTTCTCTGATGGCCAGTGGTGAGGAACATTTTTTCATGTGTCTGTTGGCTGCATAAATGTCTTCTTTTGAGAAGTGTTTGTTCATATCCTTTGCTCACTTCTTGGTGGGATTGTTTGTTTTTTTCTTGTAAATTTGTTTAAGTTCTTTGTAGATTCTGGATATTAGCCCTTTGTCAGATGAGTAGGTTGCAAAAATTATCTCCCATTCTGTAGGTTGCCTGTTCACTCTGGTGGTAGTTTCTTTTGCCATGCAGAAGCTCTTTAGTTTAATTCAATCCCATTTGTCAATTTTGGCTTTTGTTGCCATTGCTTTTGGGGTTTTAGTCATGAAGTCCTTGCCCATGCCTATGTACTGAATGGTATTGCCTAGGTTTTCTTCTAGGGTTTCATGGTTTTAAGTTTACCATTTAAGTCTTTAATCCATCTTGAATTAATTTTTGTATAAGATGTAAGGAATGGATCCAGTTTCAGCTTTCTACATATGGCTAGCCTGTTTTCCCAGCACCATTTATTAAATAGGGAATCTTTTCCCCATTTCTTGTTTTCGTTAGGTTTGTCAAAGATCAGATGGTTGTATATGTGTGGTGTTATTTCTGAGGCCTCTGTTCTGTTCCATTGTCTATATATCTGTTTTGGTACCAGTACCATGCTGTTTTGGTTACTGTAACATTGTAGTATAGTTTGAAGTGAGGTAGCATGATGCCTCCAGCTTTGTTCTTTTTGCTTAGGATTGTCTTGGGTATGTGGGCTCTATTTTGGTTCCATATGAAGTTTTAAGTAGTTTTTTCCCAATTCTGTGAAGAAAGTCCTTGGTAGCTTGATGTGGATGGCATTGAATGTATACATTACGTTGGCAGTATGGCCATTTTCACGATATTGATTCTTTCTATCCATGAGCATGGAATGTTCTTCCATTTCTTTGTGTCCTCTTTTATTTTGTTGAGCAGCGATTTGTAGTTCTCTTTGAAGAGGTCCTTCACATCCCTTGTAAATTGGATTCCTAGGTATTTTATTCTCTTTGAAGCAATTGTGAATGGGAGTTCACTCATGATTTGGCTCTCTGTTTGTCTGTTATTGGTGTATAGGAATGCTTGTGATTTTTGTATACTGATTTTGTATCCTGAGACTTTGCTGAAGTTGCTTATCAGCCTAAGGAGATTTTGGGCTGAGATGATGTGGTTTTCTAAATATACAATTACGTCATCTGCAAACAGGGGCAACTTCACTTCCTCTTTTCTTAATTGAATACGCTTTATTTCTTTATCTTGCCTGATTGCCCTGGCAGGAACTTCCAACATTATGTTGAATAGGAGTGGTGAGAGAGGGCATCCTTGTCTTGTGCTGGTTTTCAAAGGGAATGTTTCAACTTTTTGCACATTCAGTATAACATTAGCTGCGGGTTTGTCATAAATAGCTCTTATTATTTTGAGATACATTCCATCAATACCTAGCTTATTGAGAGTTTTCAGCATGAAAGTCTGTTAAATTTTGTCAAAGGCCTTTTCTGCATCTATTGAGATAATCATGTGGGTTTTGTCATTGGTTCTGTTTATGTGACGGATTATGCTTATTTATTTGCATATGTTGAACCAGACTTGCATCCCAAGGATGAAGCCAACTTGATAGTGGTGGATAAGCTTTTTTATGTGCTGCTGGATTCGGTTTGCCAGTATTTTATTGAGGATTTTTGCATCGACGTTCATCAGGGATATTGGTCTAAAATTCCTTTTTTTGTTGTATCTCTGCGAGGCTTTGGTGTCAGGATGATGCCAGCTTCATAAAATGTGTTAGGGAGGAGAACCTCTTTTTCTATTGATTGAAATAGTTTCAGAAGGAATAGTACCAGCTCCTCTTTGTACTTCTGGTAGAATTTAGCTGTGAATCTGTCTGGTCCTCAGCTTTTTTTGGTTGGTAGACTGTAAATTATTGCCTCAATTTCAGAGCCTGTTATGGGTCTATTCAAACATTCAACTTCTTCCTGGTTTAGTCTTGGGAGGGTGTATGTGTACAGGAATTTATCCATCTCTTCTAGATTTTCTAGTTTATTTGCGCAGAGGTGTTTATAGTATTCTCTGATGGTAGTTTATATTTCTGTGGGATCAGTGGTGATGTCTACATTATCATTTTTTATTGTGTCCATTTGATTCTTCTCTCTCTTCTTTATTGGTCTTGCTAGTGGTCTATCACTTTTGTTGATATTTTCAATACACCAGCTCCTGGATTCATTGATTTTCTAAAGGGCTTTTTGTGTCTCTATCTCCTTCAGTTATGCTCTGATCTTAGTTATTTCTTGCCTTCTGCTAGATTTGAATTTGTTTGCTCTTACTTCTCTAGTTCTTTTAATTGTGATGTTAGGTGTCGAATTTAGATCTTTCCTGCTTTCTCTTGTGGGCATTTAGTGCTATAAATTACCTTCTACACACTGCTTTAAATGTGTCCCAGAGATTGGTACGTTGTGTCTTTGTTCTCATTGGTTTCAAAGAACATCTTTATTTTTGCCTTCATTTCGTTATTTACCCAGCAGTCACTCAGGAGCAGGTCGCTCAGTTTCCATGCAGTTGTCTGGTTTTGAGTCAGTTTCTTAATCATGAGTTCTAATTTGATTGTCCTATGATCTGAGAGACAGTTTGTTGTGATTTCTGTTCTTTTACATTTGCTGAGGAGTGTTTTATTTCCAATTATGTGGTCAATTTTAGAATATGTGCAATGTGGTGCTGAGAAGAATGTATATTCTGTTGATTTGGGGTGGAGAGTTCTGTAGAGGTCTATTAGGTCCACATGGTGCAGAGCTGAGTTCAAATCCTGGATATCCATGTTAACTTTCTGCTTCATTGATCTGTCTAATATTGACAGTGGGGTGTTAAATTCTCCCATTATTATTTCGTGGGAGTCTAAATCTCTTTGTATGTTTCTGAGGACTTGCTTTATGAATCTGAGTGTTCCCATATTCGGTATATATATGTGTGTGTGTATGTATATATATGTACAAGAAGAGCTATCATATATATGTGTATATATGTATATATGTATGTATATGTATACATATACACATAAATATGTGTGTATATATACACATATGTGTATATATGCACATATGTGTATATGTGTATATATGTATGTATATGTATATATACACATATATATGTGTGTGTATATATATACATACATATATATGATAGTTAGCCCTTCTTGTTGAATTGATCCCTTTACCATTATTTAATGGCCTTCTTTTTCTCTTTTGATCTTTGTTGGTTTAAAGTCTGTTTTATGCTGGAAGCATTCCCTTTGAAAACTGGCACAAGACAGGGATGCCCTCTCTCACCACTCCTATTCAACATAGTGCTGGAAGTTCTGGCCAGGGCAATCAGGCAGGAGAAGGAAATAAAGGGTATTCAGTTAGGAAAAGAGGAAGTCAAATTGTCCCTGTTTGCAGATGACATGATTGTATATCTAGAAAACTCCATCGTCTCAGCCCAAAATCTCCTTAAGCTGATTAGCAACTTTAGCAAAGTCTCAGGATACAAAATCAATGTACAAAAATCTCAAGCATTCTTGTACACCAATCACAGACAAACAGAGAGCCATATCATGAGTGAACTCCCATCCACAATTGCTTCAAAGAGAATAAAATACCTAGGAATCCAACTTACAAGGGATGTGAAGGACCTCTTCAAGGAGAACTACAAACCACTGCTCAATGAAATAAAAGAGGATACAAACAAATGGAAGAACATTCCATGTTCATGGGTTGGAAGAATCAATATCATGAAAATGGCCATACTGCCCAAGGTAATTTATAGATTCAGTGCCATCCCCATCAAGCTATCAATGACTTTCTTCACAGAATTGGAAAAAGCTACTTTAAAGTTCATATGAAACCAAAAAAGAGCTCGCATCGCCAAGTCAATCCTAAGCCAAAAGAACAAAGCTGGAGGCATCACCCTACCTGACTTCAAACTATACTACAAGGCTACAGTAACCAAAACAGCATGGTACTGGTACCACAACAGAGACATAGATCAATGGAACAGAACAGAGCCCTCAGAAATGATGCCACATATCTACAACTATCTGATCTTTGACAAACCTGACAAAAACAAGAATTGGGGAAAGGCTTCCCTATTTAATAAATGGTGCTGGGTAAACTGGCTAGCCGTATGTAGAAAGCTGAAACTGGATCCCTTCCTTACACCTTATACAGAAATTAATTCAAGATGGATTAAAGACTTAAATGTTAGAACTAAAACCATTAAAATCCTACAAGAAAACCTAGGCAATACCATTCAGGACATAGGCGTGGGCAAGGACTTCATGTCTAAAACACAAGAAGCAATGGCAACAAAAGCCAAAATTGACAAATGGGATCTAATTAAACTAAAGAGCTTTTGCACAGCAAAAGAAACTACCATCAGAGTGAACAGGCAACCTACAGAATGGGAGAAAATTTTTGCAACCTACTCATCTGACAAAGGGCTAATATCCAGAATCTACAATGAACTCAAACAAATTTACAAGAAAAAAACAAAAAACCCCATCAAAAAGTGGTCGAAGGATGTGAACAGACACTTCTCAAAAGAAAACCTCTATGCAGCCAAAAAACACATGAAAAAATGCTCATCATCACTGGCCATCAGAGAAATGCAAATCAAAACCACAGTGAGATACCATCTCACACCAGTTAGAATGGCCATCATTAAAAAGTCAGGAAACAACAGGTGCTGGAGAGGATGTGGAGAAATAGGAACACTTTTACACTGTTGGTGGGACTGTCAACTAGTTCAACCATTGTGGAAGTCAGTGTGGCGATTCCTCAGGGATCTAGAACTAGAAATACCATTTAACCCAGCAATCCCATTACTGGGGATATACCCAAAGGATTATAAATCATGCTACTATAAAGACACATGCACACGTATGTTTATTGTGGCACTATTCACAATAGCAAAGACTTGAAACCAACCCAAATGTCCAACAATGATAGACTGGATTAAGAAAATGTGGCACATATACACCATGGAATACTATGCACCCATAAAAAATGGTGAGTTCATGTCCTTTGTAGGGACATGGATGAAACTGGAAAACATCATTCTCAGTAAACTCTCGCAAGGACAAAAAACCAAACACCGCATGTTCTCACTCATAGGTGGGAATTGAACAATGAGATCTCATGGACACAGGAAGGGGAACATCACACTCCGGGGACTGTTGTGGGGTTGGGGGAGGGGGGAGAGACAGCATTAGGAGATATACCTAATGCTAAATGACGAGTTAATGGGTGCAGCACACCAACGTGGCACATGGATACATATGTAACAAACCTGCACATTGTGCACATGTACCCTAAAACCTAAAGTATAATAATAAAAAGATTTAAAAAATAAATAAATAAAGTCTGTTTTATCAGAGACTAGGATTGCAACCTCTGCTTTTTTTTTTTTGCTCCCCATTTGCTTGGTAGATCTTCCTCCATCCCTTTATTTTGAGCCTATGTGTGTCTCTGCACATGAGCTGTGTCTCCTGAATACAGCACACTGATGGATCTTGACTCTATCCAATTTGCCAGTCTGTATCTTTTAATTGGGGCATTTAGCCCATGTACATTTAAGGTTAATATTGTTATGTGTGAATTTGATCCTGTCATTATGGTGTTAGCTGGTTATTTTGTTCATCAATTGATGCAGTTTCTTCATAGCATTGATGGTCTTTACAATTTGGCATGTTTTTGCAGTGGCTGGTCCCAGTTGTTCCTTTCCATGTTTAGTGCTTCCTTCAGGAGCTCTTGTTAAGGCAGGCCTAGTGGTGACAAAATCTCTCAGCATTTGCTTATCTGTAAAGGATTTTATTCCTCCTTATGAAGCTTAGTTTGGCTGGATATGCAATTCTGGGTTAAAAATTCTTTTCTTGAAGAATTTTGAATATTGGCTCCCACTCTCTTCTGGCTAGTAAGGTTTCTGGTGAGAGATCCGCTGTTAGTCTGATGGGCTTCCTTTTGTGGGTAACCTGGCCTTTCTCTCTGGCTGCCCTTAACATTTTTTCCTTCATTTCAACCTTGGTGAATCTGACAATTATGTGTCTTGGGGTTGCTCTTCTCAAGGAGTATCTTTGTTGTGTTCTCTGTATTTCCTGAATTTGAATGTTGGCCTGCCTTGCTAGGTTGGGGAAGTTCTCCTGGATCACATCCTGAAGACTGTTTTCCAACTTGGTTCCACTCTCCCTGTCACTTTCAGGTACACCAAGGAAATGTAGATTTGGTGTTTCACATAGTCCCATATTTGTGGAAGCTTTTTTCATTTTTTTTCCACTCTTTTCTCTAAACTTGTCTTCTCACTTTATTTCATTAATTTGATATTCAATCACTGATATTTTCTCTTCCACTTGATCAAAACGGCTATTGAAGCTTGTGAATGCATCACGAAGTTCTCGTGCCATGGTTTTCATGTCCATATGGTCATTTGAGGTCTTCTCTATGCTGTTTATTCTACTTAGCCATTCACCTAACCTTTTTTCAAGGCTTTTAGCTTCCTTATGATGGGTTAGAACATGCCCCTTTAGCTTGGAGAAGTTTGTTATTACCAATCTTCTGAAGCCTACTTCTGTCAACTCATCAAAGTCATTCTCCATCCAGCTTTTTTCCGTTGCTGGTGAGGAGCTGTGATCCTTTGGATGAGAAGAGGAGCCCTGGTTTTTAGAATTTTCTGCTTTTCTGCTCTGATTTCTCCCCATCTTTGTGGTTTTATCTACCTTTGGTCTTTGATGTTGGTGAACTGTTACACATGGGGTTTTTGGATGGATGTCCTTTCTGTTGATGTTGATGCTATTCCTTTCTGTGTGTTAGTTTTCCTTCTAACAGTCAGGTCCCTCAGCTGCAGGTCTGTTGGAGTTTGCTGGAGGTCCACTCTGTACCCTGTTTGCCTGGGTATCACCAGCAGAGGCTGCAGAACAGCAAATATTACAGAACAACAAATATTGCTGCCTGGTCCTTCCTCAGGAAGATTTGTCCCAGAGGGGCACTTGCCTGTATGAGGTGTCCGTCAGCCCCTACTGAGACGTGTCTCCCAGTTAGGCTACATGGGGGTCAGGGACCCACTTGAGGAGGCCATCTGTCCATTCTCAGAGCTCAAACTCCATGCTGGGAGAACCACTGCTCTCTTCAGAGCTCTGAGACATGGACATTTAAGTCTGCACAAGTTTCTGTTGCCTTTTGTTCAGCTATGCCCTACCCACAGAGGGGTTGTCTATAGAGGCAGTAGGCCTTGCTGAGCTGTGGTAGGCTTTGCCCAGTTTGAGCTTCTTGGCTGCTTTATCTACTCAAGACTCAGCAATGGCAGACACCTCTCTCCCCACCAGGCTTCACCCTCGCTGGTTGATCTCAGACTGCTGCGCTAGCAGTGAACAAGGCTCCGTGGGTGTGGGACCTACTAAGCCAGGCACAGGAGAGAATCTGACGGTTGCTAAGACAGTGGGAAAAGTGAAGTATTTGGGCGGGAGTGTCCCATTTTTCCAGGTAGAGTCTGTCATGGCTTCCCTTGGCTAGGAAAGGGAAATCCCCTGAAACCTTGTGCTTCCAGGGTGAGACGATGCCCTCCCCAGCTTCAGTTTGCCCTCTGTGGGCTGTACCCACTGTCCAACCAGCCTCAATGAGATGAACCAGGTACCTCAGTTGGAAATGCCAAAATCACCCGTCTTCTGTGTCGATCACACTGGGAGCTGCAGACTGGAGATATTCCTATTCAGCCATCTTGAAACAGACCTCTGTGGAGTTGTTATTAATATAACCATTTTATGTCAGAAGAAATGGTGGCAGAGAGATACTAAGTTACCTGTTCAAGATCACACAGCTAGTCAGATTATGAACCCAGGCAGTCTGGCTGCACAGACTATACCCTTACCTGTGCTCCTATTTGCCTTTCAAGACAATTTAGGGGATTACAAATATCCATCACAGTACGTGTGATATTTTGGGCTTTCCTTTTCCCTTTCTATCAATAGTAACCAAGAGATGTTTAAACGCTCATCTCTGAAAACCACCCATGCTTCCTTGGTGAATAAATTCTGGCATTTTGGTGGCAATGAGAGGAACCAGAGATTCATTGAGTGCTGTATTCAGAACCTCCCATTCTGCTGTCTGCTGGGGCCTGAAAGGACCACTGTGTCCTGGTTTGCAATGGACCATACTGGAGAGCTGTGGATGGCAGCCATCAAGCCTCAGTCCCGGGGCCAGGGCCTCATGTCCTATCTTATCTGGTCCCAGTTCCAGATTCTGGACAAACTTTGCTTCTCCCTATATTACCATGCAGACAGAGCCAACAAATGCGTGCAGGGTGTAAGTTATGCTCTGCATCATATTTTCATGCCCTGTGACCAGAACCAATGGAACTGTGTTTCTCTGTGAAGCTAGCCCTGAACATAAGACAGTGTTGTGTGGGATGTGCATGCGAGTGGAGGAGTATATGGTGGACAGAGAGAAAGGATGAATTGTAATAAACAGGAAAGGAGTGGATGATATTTGGGCTCTGGGGAAGCAGTGTGAATGGTCAACAGGTCTTCCTTGGTCCCTGCACTTGAATTCTCCTTCCAATCTAGCAGACCTGGTATGGCCAGATCTTCCTGTAGTGGTCTCTGATTTTGTTCAATTTTCTATACCTCTAGATCTCAGTGACACTTTTTATTCAGCTGCATGCTACCTTGGTGCCTCTCTTGGAACTCATGTCTTACATGTGGATTGTTGACAATGGGTAGATTTTGCCAGTTTTGATGAGATATGGTATTATCTTTTGGGTAGTATGATTTTTCCCTGTTTTTCTATGACCTCTTTATTTAGTAGCCAGAGTGTGTCCTTTGTGTTTCAGAGGTATTTTGAAGTGATTATTTTATGGCTAGCCCTTTGATCTGCTTAATAATCACATTAACATATATGAAAAATATGTAACATTAGGTGTATATGACACCTGAGGAAGTTATTAAGAGAAAGACTAGCTGTTGGTAGGATTTTTTCTCACTGCCACCCCAGGAAAGTGAGACTGGTATTACCTTTCTAAAGTTGGGTGAAATTTCACCCCCATGATCACCTTACTATAAAGAAATCTTATGTTTGATTGTGGAAGTTAAGATCGAGTGTCCATCAGTTAGAGGGCATGGAGATGGGATAGTGGGAAGAGAGAGAGATACATATATATCATTAGTGACAAGTATTCAATTAGACTAATATAGCACACTTATAGAACCTTTACTTAATGTATATATTTTGGGGGCACATGTGATATTTGGTAAATATATACAATGTGAAGCCATCAAATGACAATAATTCGGATATCCATCACTTCAAACATTCGTCTTTTCTTTGTGTTGGGAACATTACAATGCCTCTCTTCTAGCTATTTTGAATTATCAATAAAATATTATTATGTATGATAATGTTTTTCTTTCTTTTTATTCATTCCTCTGTTCTTTCCATGTTGATTACCAGCTCATACAATAGAAGTTCTTCTTTTACACTCCAACATCAGCTTCTGAGAAGATGGAGGTGATTTGCTTCAATTCCTTTGATCAGTTATCAAGTTATGTGTTAGTATTTGGCTATGTGGCTATATGTTTATTTTTTATTTTTAGAGACAGGGTCTTGCTATGTTGCCTAGCCTGGTCTCAAGCTCCCAGGCTCAAGCAATCCTTCTGCTTACCATCCTGAGTAGCCGGGACTAATAGGCATGCACCACCATACCATGCCTGGCTCATTTGACTATATTTTAATGTAGTGTTATCAGGTATAATATCTGAGTAACAGATGTTCCATATGGAGGCAAACTTTATCTGACACTGTGATTCAAATATGTGTGCACTAATCTATAGAATAAACTGGTCTAAAAAGTCCAAAATAGATTTTTGACATGTAATGAATTAAGGGAGTTATTAAGAGCCTTTTTGCAAGGGGCAGGGGGGCAGTGTACATATATTTCTGCAATATAAATTTTTCTCTCCACTGTCTCATGAGTCTTATGAAAACTGACTTGCACTACAACGTTAGGGAAAAACTATTCACTAAATATTTCATGCACACATTTGTATATGCATAATGCACTGTATTAGATAATTCTTTACTAAATAAAGCATTTCTATGTGCTTACCATGTATCAGGAAGTTGTCTAAGCAATTATGACTATACATATCTAAATTAAGAAAAGACAATCTTAGTTCTGATGCTACTTAGGATTTATAAAGCTGGAAAAAGCATTGCTCTCACACTAGTGATGAGAAAAATCTGAATAAACTACAAAATCCTTCATGTTCTGAAATTCATTATGGATCTGAGGGCATGGGCAATCAAGTGTCCTGAATTCCAATTAAGCATAGGCCCTGCTTAGGTAAGAAAGGACAAAGGAGGACCACTTAATTTTTCTTTAAGACCCTACGAAGATTCCTAAGGAGAATTATGTAATTCCCTTTATTGATATAGAAATGGAGGCAAGAAAAGGTGAAATCATTTGTGCAAGGTCACACAATAGGTAAGTCGTACAGTCAAGATGTCAGCCTGTTAGTCTGGGGGTAGTCATGCTTGCTGCAAGCCACTCTGCTATGCTACCTCTGTCATCATTGCTAGCACTTCAATTCAGACCCCAGAGAAAAACCACTTAGAATACTAAGACTGATGCTGGAGCTCCTGAACCTTTTCCCTTGTATCTGATCCCAAAGTGTGTGAGGTTTATGTCTGTTATCACATATAATGTAGTAAGAATAAGAACCACAGAGTCAAAGAAAAGCAAGAAAAATCCTTGGTTACCTAGTACAACACACTTTTTACAGCTAGGGCAACAGCCAAGGGAGGTTAAGACACTCTAGTCAAAGATTTGTGGGTGAGAGACACCATTGAATCCTGGTCTGTTGCCTAGCTGTGTGAGTGTAGGAGCTAAAGGAGACAGAATAGGAGGGGTCTGGTTTCTGGGCTTGGGATAAAGGAGTACCCCACTCTTTTGTTGCAGTTAGATATATCCTTTGTGAGATATGAACCCTATTGGAGTCAAGAGATCCACTTGGTTAATAAATGATAGAACAATCTCAGTGGCCTTGAAGAAAGAGTAATGGAAGGTTATAATGACTTCAATCTCAGGGGAAAAGATGGAGAATTAATGTTCTAGGAGTGGCAGGGCTTCTGGACAGTACAGAGAAAAATATGTGAAAACTTGCTCTGTGCTGATCCATTAAGTGAAGGAACATACACACACTTTTTGTCCCTCTATCTCAACCTAGCCTCTTGTGTCCCTGCTCCTCTGATTAGAGTGTATGTTGCTCCCTCTTATTTACTATCTTAGTAAATAAAGATATTTACTAACCTGGGAACAAAGTGGTGAGAACAAGGACCTGGAGAGTGTCAAACTCCTGATCTCGGCTGTTTTACACAGTGAAGTTGAGGCTCGAAGTATCTTTGCTGTGAACCCTCCTTTCTTTTCTGAGCAAGTGGAAAGTATAGTAAGTAGGACTTCGGAGTGAAAAAGCTCTGGGCTTAACATCTAAGCAGTTAGACCATGCTGAGAGCTCAATGGTCCTTCTCTATAAAAGTAGACTAAGAAGTGCCCACATTGAATCATTGTCAGAATGTTTCACTGCAGCTTCAAAATGGGCATGGGAGGGGGCACACTTTGTCTTTAAAAGGGAAGATTCTAACAGCTTTCATCACTCCATGCAAGTAATTTGCTGTTTTATCGCATTCTGCAAATCAGATATCATTCATATCCTTCCCACTGCCTTGCTTCTATTACAGATACTTGAATGGGAAAGAGGTGAGGGTAGTGCCTACATAATCTGACCCTCCCTTCCAGTATCTGGCCTGTTGGTTTCACACAGCTTTGGTTTTCATAGTATTTCCATGACCTGTGAGGACAAAAAGCACTGTGATGTTTTAAAAAGAGAAGCTCAGGGGCATACAGCCAGCCTCTCAACCATGCAGAGCCAATTTCTTCAACATGGGCCCCTGAGAGGCAGGGCTGAGTTACACTAGAACTGACACCAGATTCTTTTGCCAGCCTAGTACAAGGTCCACATTACAAGCCAAAGCTCAGAAATTTCTGGAGGAGGTGTATCAAAATTTACTCTGCGAGACTCTGCTGAACTGGCTGCATCAGGGAGAAACTTCATCTCCCAGAAGGGTGCTGCTCATCATTTCTTCCAGAAACATCTGCAGAGACTAGCTTTTCAGGTGAGGACTCATTACAAAGTATCAGATATACAGGATGAACAAGTCTAGAGATCTAATTTACAACATGAGAACTATAGTTAATAGAATTGCATGGTGTATGGGATTCATGCTACGTGAGTGGGGTTTAGTTGCTCTTTACATAAAAACAACAACAAAAAATAAGTATCTGTGAAGTAATAGATATATTAATTTGCTTCATAATGGTATGTTTTCACTATCTGTATGCTCTCATAACATCATATTGTATACCTTAAATATCCACAATAAAATTTTTTTTTAATGTAATTATTGCTTTGCGACACCTCTTCCACTTAAGTGAGTCAAATTAAAGTGCCCATATTGTGTTATGCTCAGAATATGCAGGCAACTATGCTCAAGGAAAAGGAGTAACTTCCACTTAAGAAACACATATATGACAACAATTTTGTCAATGGCAGTTTGCTAGCTACCATGAAAATCCTTAGAAGTTTGTGCTCTGGACTTGGAAGCAGGTGAATGAATAGAATACTGAGTGTGTGGAGACACAGGAAAAATTACTATTTTTAATCCTGGTCACATTATAAGGGAGGCAGTTTTTTCCTTACACTACTAATAAGAAGGTTGTTGCGCTGAAAGTGAGAGAGGAAATAAGTAGATCAATAAGAAGAATACGGACACGATGTATTGTTTATTTAAATTATACAGAAAACAAATTTTACTTTAAAGATTTAATCTACAATAGTACTACCACCATTTACTTATTTATTCCTATTTGCCTTTGTTCTCTCTTAAATTTGAACTTTATGTGTTGTATGTGAACTGTTTTATGTCCCATATTTTCTCATTTTATTTGAACACTCTCCCATGTGTCTACACATATTATATATTATGTCTGTATGCATTATGTTAATGCCTTAGGGTTGCATCACTCTGTTGGATCATATTTTATGTTATCTTCCCCTATTGAGGCACATAGAGATTTTATTCAGGACTTGCTTATGTTCATGTGACTTTATAAAATTCTGTTTAGAGTTTTTGTTTTGTTTTGTATTTAGAGACACTCTTGTTACCCAGATTGGAGTGCAGTGGTATGAACATAACTCATTGTAACCTTTAACTTGCTGTGGGCTTAAGTGAGTCCAGGGTTGGATTCCACTGGAACTGACATCAGAATTTTTTGCCAACTTAGTACAACTTCTGCATTACAAGCTGCAACTCAGAAATTTCTGGAAGAGTTGTAACAAAACTCACTCTCTGAGACTGCGGTCAGATTATGTGGGCATAATCTTCCTCTCCTTCCCATTCAAGTAGCTGCAGTAAAAGCAAGGTAGTGGGAAAGATCTGAATGAGGTCTGATTTGCAGAATGTATTCTTTTTTTCTGCTTACACAAAACAGCAAATTACTTGCATGGCATGACGAAAGCTGTTAAGAATCCTCCCACCTTAGCCTCCTGAGTAGCTAGGGCTACAGGTGTGTGCCACCATACCCAACTAATTTTTATTTTTGTAGAGATTGGAGTCTTTCTCTGTGGACCAGGCTGGTCTCAAACTTTTGCCCTCAATTAATCCTCCCTCCTTGGCCTCTGATAGTGCTGGAATTACAGGTATAAGCTACCATGCTCATCCTAGAGTTGTTTTCTTCTTTTAAATTGTTTTCTTTGGATTAATTTCCACTTCTGTAATAAGTGGACCAGGATCAAAGATTCTGAAGTTTATGCCCAGGAATGCTACTCATTGCCCAGTGCTGCCAGTTACAGTGATTGTGTCAGATTTCTTAGAAGAACCTCAGTCTCACTAGCTTTCAGTTTACCCCAACCAAGCATGAGAGCCATACTTGGTTGTTAGTTTGTAAGTACATCCTTAAAGGGTGGTTCCAAACTCTACTCTTCAGAAAATATAGTAATATCACACCCCACAGACTTGACATTAAGCTCTACTTTAACTCTACTTTGCTACTTCCTTCTGAGTTGCCTCTAGAGAAAAGACAAGATTAGCCTTTAGGAGTGTTATATTTTTATCATCCTAAGACCCTTAGATATGAGATATAGTCTGGAATTTTCTTCAAGATATAATGTAGTACAAAACAGCTGGAAACTTTTCTCATGTCCAGAATATATTATGCGTTTAACACATATGTGTTTATTGAATGAATATATTAATGTCTCTATACTTTTAGAAAATGGAGTGATTAGACAATTAATACAAGCATTTCATGTATTCAATCATTTGTTACTTATGTATTGAGGGCATACTATGTGCCAAATACTGTGATAAGAATTACTGATAAGAGAATAAGTAATATGAGCTTCCTGCCTCAGAAGAATTCAACATCTAGAAAAGAAAATGAAATTCGACTTTAAAACATCATGTTGAACAGCATAAATATATACGATGTTTATCAATTGAAAGAAGAAAACTTTAACCCAACATAACAGGTTATATAATTGAAATATGCATAAACACTTATGAGAGCACAGAAAAGGGAGTGACTTATTCAGATGGACATAAGAGACAGTGAAAAGAGCACTAGGGATAATAGGCTGTACAAGTAAACTTGAAGGGGTAAGTGGAAGCTTAATTTAGAAGGCGGAACTGAAGTAGGAAATTTCAAACTGAGGATAAATGTAGAAAGACCAAAGATGCTAAGCAGACACTATGTTGAAGAAATGCACTGTGGTCTTACATGGTGGATGGTAGCAACAGAAGAGGCTAGAAGGGTAGACTAGAGTCAGATGGTAAAGGAAGAATCCATGGGCTAAGATATTAAGGTAGTTTCTTTTTATATATGCTCAGATCAGTAATTAGCCAGACTCTAGGAACTTCCTTCCTTCCTTCCTTTCTTTTCTTTAATTCTCTCCTTCCTTCCTTCCTTCCTTCCTTCCTTCCTTCCTTCCTTCCTTCCTTCCTTCTTTCTTCTTTCTTTCCTTTTTTTCTTTTTCTTTTTCTTTTTCTTTCTCTCTCTCTCTCTCATCTCTCTGTTTACTCTCTCAATGAAGCTCCACCTTGGCCTCCTTAAGCCCCAAAACCTCCATAAGCTCAATCAGTGAGAGTCCTTGTGCTCTGGTTAGATTCCATCTCCATGAACTTCAATCTGAAAACTTCCATCAGGAAGTAAGCTGGTGCAATTCTAGGACTCATCTTTTCTGTTTTCCTTTTCTCAGGGATCATAGTTCTTTCTGCATGTCCTGATGTTCAACATATGAAAATTGTTACTGTTTTAGGTGGAAAGGTAAATTCAAGTTCTGTTATCCTATCTTGGCTGGAAGCACTGTTACTGGTAGCGAATTCTTATGGGTCTGCAGCAACCTCAATTCTCTCTTAGAAGAAAGAATTCAACTGAGGGGCATAAGGTGGAAGGAGAGACCAAGGCAAGTTTTAGAGCCACAGTGAAAGTTTTTTAAAAAGATTTAGCTGGGCGCAGTGGTTCACGCCTGTAATCCCAGCACTTTGTGAGGCTGAGGTGGGCAGATTACAAGGTCAGGGATTCGAGACCAGCCTGACAAACATGGTGAAACCCCATCTCTACTAAAAATACAAAAATTAGCTGGGTGCGGTGTTGCGTGCCCGTAATCCCAGCTACTCAGGAGTCTGAGGCAGGAAAATTGCTTGAACCTGGGAGGTGGAGATTGCAGTGAGCTGAGATTGCACCACTGCACTCCAGTGTGGGTGACAGAGCAAGACTCCTACTCAAAAAAAAAAAAAAAAAAAAAAAGCTTTAGAGCAAGAAGGAAAAAAACTAAAGTGCACTTGGAAGAGGCCAAAGTGGGTGACCTGAGAGATCAAGTGAGTAGTTTGAACTTTTGCCTTGGGGTTTTATATGTTGGCTTATTTCTGGGCTCTTGTGTCCATTCTCCCCTGATTATTCCCTTGTGGTGGGTTGTCCACATGTGCAGTGGCCTGCTAGCACTTGAGAGGTGAGCATGTGCAGTGTGTTTACTGGAATTGTATGCATGCTTACTTAAGGTGTTCTTCCCTTACCAGTCAAATATCCCTAGAAGGTCACATGCCAATTGAACTTCACCTTTTTGTCTCTGAATGCACATGCTTGAGCCCACTTGCCCAACTCCTGAGATCTTATCAGGAAGCTGCTGATCACCAGTTTTAGGTTCTCTGTCTACTGAGAGACTACCTGATAGGTGGCTTGTGGGAGTGGGAAGGACCTTCGGGTCTGCACTAAGTAGAAGTAATGAACTAGTGGCCCCCCTGAACAGGAGGTTTGTGAGAGTGATAGGGCTAAAACCTAAAACTGCAATGCCTGGGATTTCCTCTGCTTTTTCAACTAAAAATGGCTCTTTCACAAGAAGCTGCACCCTGTATCTCCTGTTTTCTCTGTGTGATCTGAAATTGTCTTGCACACCTACCAAACTGTCTGGCTTGAAGACAAGTCTGCCTCTTCTTTTACTTCACATGCCATGTGACTTCTTAAACATACACTTCCTGTTATTCATGCACCCATGGCTCTTATAGCATTTGTGCAGCAGCAAAGGTATGAGCTCCTTGCAGATATCCCCCGAAATTTATACGTTTTTATCCTACAAGCTTGGATGACATCCAATCCGCTCCCTGTCTGTTGGCACATTGCCAAAAAAGACACAAATTTAAACCCCAGCTCTGCCAGTGCTTTATGATTTAACATATGCTTTTTGTTCCTGTCACAACCCAGGGCCAAGTTTTTCTGGAGTTTTTGAAACAGTTTGCCCTCCTGCATAGGGCTATGACACTTTAAGGATCTCACCTACGTGCTTTTTTTTTTGAATCACCACTTCTTTAGGGAAGCGGAAATTCTTCCTTTACCATTAGCAAGTTCTTGCCCTAAGTCCCAAGTCCTCCAGAGTTTCCTCCTTTATGTCGAGGGCAAATAAACATTGCCCTCTCAAATCCAAGGGTTGCCGTTTTTGTAAGCATATGAAGGCTTTTCATGAGTGTTCTTCTCACTTTCTCCTACTTCCTCCTGTAGTCTCCATTTCTCTAATCACTCCTACTCCCTTCTCAATATGCATCAAGACCTTCAAGGTCATATTTAAAGGGAGGGAAGTCCAGCCCCCTTATGGCAGTTAGCTGAAAAGCAGGCTTCTCTTCTACTTAAAGAACATACAAAATGAGAATCTGAGGAAAGAGATAATCATTTTTATTTTTTGCTTGAATGCTTTAAGCAAGAATCACTGTAAAGTCATGGAGACAAGGATATAGGCCAGCCCAGCAGGTGCAAGAGACCCATAGGACAGAGATGAAGGTTGGTCCCAGGCTGACAGATTACTATTTGAACAGTGATAAAGATAAGGTTAGAGGTACAGGGTAACACCAGTTCATTCCAGAACCCCAAGGATGAACAGGAGGCCTACTGTTCACTTCAGTATCTCCTCTGTTCTCAAGTGGGCAATCACAATGAGATAGGACCAAGGGTAAGGGTACATGGTAAGACCAGTTAATCCGGAACCTTAAGGATAATGGGGATGCCCCTTTCAGGATAACAGGAAACTAAGAAAGGACACATTCTTTTCCTTTTTCTTTTCTTTTTCTCCTCTGTTTTCTCTTCACAGATGGGTAATCATATCTCCATAAAACAGGTTATGACACCCAGATATATACCCCCAAACTAGGAAAAGTTTGAGTCCCCAAACCTTAAAACAAAAAACTAGTTTTTCTTTGTAATACTTGGCCTAAGAATGGAATGAGAGAAAATTACAAAAGTCAATCTTGGAACCCAGTGCCCTTATGCAGGAAATTCTCAAATTAGCCTTCTCGGTCTTTTATAATGAAGAACAGAATAAGGAGGACAGGGCTAAGAAAAAGGAGAAATGCAGGGACCAGAGGCAGGTATATTGTCCTCTCAATACTCAAGAGTCACCCTTCTACAAGGGACCCCTAGGCTGCCCATCAGTGAGACATGAGAGGATCAAAATCCTCCCCCTGTCCCCCTTAATTCTGGCTGGCTACTACTGCCCTGACAGCTAGCAAGAGGCCAAATCCACAGAACAACCACTAGTACCCCTCTGTCAGCAGGAAGCAGTTATAGAAGACTGACTTTTGTCTATTTTCTCCAAATAATTGGGGTCTTGAACTCATGGAGGGGGAAATGTTACACAAGGTAGCTAGTCAGGCATGAGTAGGGCAGGAGAAGGCTCCATGCCCCACACCCCACACCCAGATATGTCAGGCAACCATCAGGTGATGGTCCAGTGGTTGTTAACTGTCTCTCTAAAATAATAATTGGTCACAGCCAGTCCCAGCCAGAGTCAGTCTCCGAATACAAAAAAAAAAAACAAAAACCTGAAAATGGTGATCGGCAGCTTCCTGACAAGACCTCAGGAGTTGGGCAAGAAGGCTTAAGCATGCGCAATCAGAGGTAAAATGGCAGAGTTTAATTATGATATGAACTTCTAGGGACATTCGACTGGTAAGGGAGAATGCCTCAAGTTAGCATGCATACAACTCCATGCTCACACTACGCATGCTCACCTCCCATATGCTAGCAAGCTGCTGCACATGTGGACAGCCCACCCCCATGGGAAGAATCAGAGGAGAATGGACACAAGACCCCAAAAGTATGCCTACATATAAAAGTCAAAAGGTCCAACTGCACACTTGATCTCTCAGGTCGCCCACTTGGCCCCCTTCCAAATGCACTTTACTTCTTTTCCTTCCTGCTCTGATGCTTTTTAACAAACATTTACTCCTACTCCAAAACTTGCCTTGGTCTCTCCTTCTGCCTTCTGCCCCTCAGTCAAATTCTTTCTGTTGAGGAGGCAAGAATTGAGGATGCTGCAGACCTCTACAGATGCACTGCCAGTAACAGCAACAGTCTTTTCAGTGATGTTCTAAAACCACAAGGTTACCTAGGTATGGAATCTTGCACCAGACCAGTTTTAATGCAACACCCTCTCATAGCCCTACCTTCACTTAGAAGTTACTTTGCTCTCTTCCAAATATCCCAGTTCCAAAATAGAACGCAGTGACACAGCATCTTTCTTCATTTTTCAGTTGTGATGTTATGGAATGTTTAGGTAATCCCAATTTGATGCAGCTAGTCAAATATGTAAAAATGCTATTTTTGTATTACTTAGTAATTTCTGCAAAATGTACCACAGATCCTAGCATAAGGCTTAAAGATGGAATTAGCCTCAAAGTGTCAGGCTTGGTGAGAGTACAAGTTTTGAATATGATGCAGTAATAATTTTTGAAAGGTTAATTGTTTATATTTAGACCATGTCAGAATGCCTTTTATTAAAATGCCTATATCAAAACATCATGCAATATATAGGACTTTGGCTCAAGTGGGGAGAAAGAAGAAAAGGAAGAGGAGGAAAAGAGGAGTGGTGGTAGTAATCAAATAAATAACAAATATTCAGTGCTTACTATAAGACTGACAATCTATTAAGCACATTGCAGGTATTTATTCCTTTAATCCTCACAAAAATTCTGAGCGATATAGTGCTATTAGCCCAACTCCCTTTGAGGAAACCAAGGTACAGAGACTAAATAACTTCCCCAAGGTTACACAGCTCATTCTCAGAAGAGTCAGGAGAATCACTGATAGCAACTAAAATTCAAAAGATATTATGTGTATTTAAAAATGTGCTTTTTCAATCTAAAATGAAGCTAATGGCTGGAAGTCATCAAAGGGTAAGAAAAAAGAGCTGAAAAACTCAGAGAAAGCTCCTTGTGTTTTCCACCAGTCTCATCTTTTCTTGGATTTGCTGAGGACTGCAGTTGAAAGGCACTGAAAAAAAAAACCTGGTCATTAATACAGAACTTACTACTCTTGTTTCAGAATCTCCTCTAGCTTTTCTCATTCCTGTATGTTCTTTGGTTGTCTTTCTAGGCTAAGGTATCCTCCATGATGTTACCATTACAAGGTGCCCAGATGCTGCAGATGCTGGAGAAATCCTTGAGGAAGAGCCTCCCAGCATCCTTAAAGGTGAGAATGGAAAATTCTGAGAGGAGTAAAGAAGACAAACTTGCTGTGAAAGAGGAGGGAAGGGGACTGACATTTATGATGCACCTATTTACCTATTTTGAGCCAGGCACTATTTCATGTTTTCTCTCATTTAGTTTGCCTTACCTCTTTACAAGATGTTTACTGTCATGTCCATGCTGCTGTTAAGAAAATGAAGACTCAGTTAACTGATTTTCTCAATATACCACAAATATACTGAGTTGCAATGCTATGATATGAACATAGTTATGCCTTAGTCTAAACACTGCCTTTTGCTCTGTGCTGACTCAAAAAATTACTTCCTTGCTCCTTTCCAAGAAGCATTTTATAATAACATTTGAAATTTGCCCAGAGTTCTACAAAGTTGGCTGAGGCTGCATATTAATGTTTAACTTGTTTATTACAAAAGGACACTTGCCAGTGAGAGGTCAACCAGAATGAGTCTTCTTTGAAATTAACAACAGATCAATTTCTATTTTAATGTAAATTTCCCAATTGCTCTGAATTTAAGGCATGTCAAGTTACTTTAGGGCTAGCTCCCAGTATCTCTCTTAACCTGGTATTAATAATTAGAGGTCTAAGAATTAAATAAAACATATATAAATATATATATAAATGGATATATATAAATGCCTACATCCAGAACTATGCAAGAGCAGTTCCAATGATAGAGTCAGATTCCTGTCTGTATATATATATATATGTATTTAGCAACCAAATTGATATGGCTTACTCCAGTGGAACCCAAGTACAATTGTTCATGTATATGTGTCTGTGTGTATCTCTTTAGTGGACAATTATTTTTACATTTGTATTGTTTCAGAAGACATTCCTATATAGTGCATACATTTCAGGTAAATACATTCAAATTACCCATTCCCTAAATGATTTGTTATTCCCTTCTTTCAGTATAAAGGAGAAAATATTAGCATTCTTTTATTTGTGATTATATAGTTTTATTTTCATTCATTAGAGATGCATTAATGAGACAACAAGCTTTATTCTTTATTTATTAACAACACAATATGGCTTCAAATAAACTAATCCAAATCTAAAGTTACCCACCTTGCAGCTCCTACTAACATTAATCAAAATTAGCTAATATTTAAGTGGCTTCACATGACAATCCTTAAGATATAAATAACCTCCCAGAGAGACAGAACATTTTTCTTGGAAGGCATATTAGTTAGACACTGTATGTATACTTACTTGAGGTATTTTTATGATTAGTGGCTACTCTTAAAAATTCTCTAGGCTAAACATTTTTTTCAATACTCTGTGATGTAGAATTTTGTGCTTTAAATTTCTCCTTATTCCTTGTGTTAAGTGGATCCTAAACATTTTGAGAAAACTCTAGGTGTTCTGCAAGGATTCCTTCTTGGAACCCCTCTATGGTGAGGTAAGGAGGCCCTCATGACTCCTCCCTTCCATGAGGAAATAGCATTCCTCCTCTTTGGTTGCATACTAAAAGACATACATTTTCCCCTAATGGAACTCTAAAATTTTTATGCCAGTTGCTTTTAATGGAGGTGTCTAACCTAGAATTCACTATTACTCAACAATTACTTGAGGCCTAGTTAAGAAAATGTGTGTCTATTCTTCTGAGTGTTAGATATAAAATGCATAAAGATGTCCACTACAACTGATTCAACTGGTAACAGCTGCCTCACTAAGTTCTGTTCACTAGTGTGAAAGGAAAATATCTGGATTCCCCAAAATCACTAATGAAAACTCAAGCTGGAAACTGCTTAGGGCAAACTTGCCTCCCATTCTATTTATTAAACGTTGCTAAGATAGATGCATATCTGATTGCCTCTTTGGAAAGGCTAATCAGAAACTCAAAAGAATGAACTGTTTGTCTCACGTATCTGTGACCTGAAAGCTTTCTCCCTGCTTCAAGTCTTCCTGCCATTGCTTCAAAATGTCCCTTCTTCAATATGTCCCACCTTTCCAAACCGAACCAAAGTACTTCTTACATATATTGATTGAGGCCTCATATCTCCTTAATATATATAAAACCAAGCTGTGCCCTGACCACCTTGGGCACATGGCATCAGGACTTCCTGAGGCTGTGTCAGGGGCACATCTTCAACCTTGGCAAAATGAACTTTCTAAATTAACTGAGACCTGTCTCTGATTTTTGGGGTTTAGATTTTGGTAATCATGGGGGCATTCTGAGTGGAGATGCCCCTGGCCTTTGACAAATCTCCTGTCGGTGCTTGGTACCAATATGGCTAACGTTATGGCTCAAACTAATAGGACAATTTGCTGAGGTCTGCGAGCATCCCCTCCAGAGAATCCCTGATCTCCCCAAATTTGGTCAAATTATGAAGTTTATTTAATCCTAATTAGATGGGGATGAAGGTCTCTTTGAAGAGGAACCTCTATTTTACTTTTTACACAACTAAAGTTAGCATTTAACAACTACCTGGTGTTAATTTCTGCTTACACTTACGGTGCTCAGAAATCATGTAATTTGGGTGATCATTGTTAGTTTTGCTTAACTTTTTTGTTCTTTGTATTTTTCTTGGTCAAATCGAAAGGAGAACCCTAAATTATGAGGAACAAGACCTCTGATGTGGGAGGAAAAATGGCTAGCAAAAGAGAAAAAAAAAGATTTTGAATTTTGACTACTAAAGGGGCTTTATTTACATTATAAGGCCACCTTTTTGCCAGCCAAACCAAACTGAAAGAGCAACGGCTGTACTTCTGAAAAAGCAGCATTTTATCCTAACTGAAATATGGTAATAAGGTTTTTTAAAAAAATTTAAGGAGCTCAATTGTTAAAAGTCAGCTGAATTAAAAGGCTAACATCCAAGATGTATGTGTGTATGTGTTGATGTGTGCATGTTTGTATTTGAAGGCCTTCATGTTTTTATTTTCATTTATTTTTCTCTCCTAAGACCTTGTCTACTTTTGTGCAAAAGTTTTTTTGTTTTGTTTTGCTTCTCAGTTGACTGAATTCTGTTTTCACCTGATTTTTTTTTAACTAAAATAGTTATTGCAACAAAGGCTACTTGGGTATTTAAGAAAAAAATGAAGTTTAATTTTATTTTTAATTTGGCTGAAAGAAAAATAAAAACATCTCCTTCTGGCATCACCAGACTTTTTCTCTCTGTACCTTATGTTGTAAATTTTACTATTTGATTTCACCTGAGTTGTTTCCTTTAATGTGCAAATTTAAGGCCATTTTTCTGACAACTGCCTAGGGTTTTGAAACAGGTTACCAAGAATCTGAAATTCTAAGATAGAAAAAAACGTGGGGGGGGGTCTTTATAAATCTATAAAATGTACTTCCATCAGCATGCCTAATTCATCTTTATATGTATTTATGTGTTGTATACAAAATATTTCACTACTAAAATATATAAAGAGTTCTAATTAATTGATTTAAAGAAAAAACAAAAGTGCTTAAATTCGATACTAAAAAAGAAAAGGCTAGTCAAATGCTTTTTCAAGTTTATGTAACTTAAATAAAATCTTTAATAAATAAGCTAGCTTTAAAATTTTTGGTAAAGTAATAGTAAAAATGTCTTAAGAATTCCCAGCATACATTTTGTTTACATTTATTAATCAAGCAAATTTCATACTTATCCCTGCCAAATACTATAAGATGTCAATGTTTGGCATAGGGGTTACATATCTATGAACCCAGACCCAAACAGGATAATCATTGCTTGTGTAATTTTTAATAAATAAGACATTGATATGGGTTTAATGAAAATAGCTGCATCTTTAATTTAGTAAGATTACCATAACTTCTAATCCTGTGGGTTTAGGCAGTCTGGTCCACAGTCAATAAGGAGGTTTGTTTGGGGAAAAGACTGTTATCCTCTTTGTTTCAAACCTAAACTATAAACTAAGTTCCTCCCAAAGTTAGTTAGGCCTACATCCAGGAATGAATGAGGACAGCTTGGACGTTAAAAGCAAGATGGAGGCAGTTAAGTCAAATCTGTTTTCACTGTCTCAGTTATAATCTTGCAATGTTAGTTTTATAACTTTAAATCATGAATATCATGGTTTTCGTAAATAATCCAGGTAAACAATTAAAATAATTGGGGTAATGTAATGGGATAAATCTTTGTAGGCACACTGGTCATAATTTAGCATATGAAATTATATTAAATTAAATAATAGGCATTTCATTATTTGGGTATCTTCCCATAAAAATATATTGTAGGAAAATATTCTTGCTAAAAAACAAACAAACAAAAGTGTGTGTTTTTTTTAAAGAGGTGAACAAGTTTTTTTCCAATTCAAAGCTTATTTAAAGGTTATGTATAAAACAAGGTAAAAGGGACTAGGACTAAAAAAGGATATAAAAAAGCTATTTTTAACAAATTTTTTTAGGTAAAAAAGCTTAAAGAGAAATAATTTTATATAAGACAGAATCTTGTGTGGTAAATTTAATCCTAAAATAAAATAAGTGATTGTTTAAAAAAGAGAGATGTTCAGGACAAACCAGAAAGTCCAAGCATGTCATGAACAGTCGGTGTAAGTCACAATAAGAGGATTTCTATATTTAAAAAGTTTATATAATCAAGTTGTCATATTATTAAGTTTTCATTTGCTTAGAAAAAAACTGAGATAAAATTTTTTAATTAAGACTATTACATCCATGTATCTTCCTGTATATGCTTTTAAAGTCCTTGTAACATTGAATCACAGAGCTTTAACTCCTGCATCTATAAAGCCTGCCAAGTCCTGCTAAATTTTAAACACTGACAGCAATTAAAGCCTCATCTTCAGGCCCTGTAGAAAATGCCAATCAAAATAAACTGCATTCCTGAGACACAGGGCAATAAATTAAAGCTATTCAACTCCTCAAGGCCCAGGGACTATCATGGAGGAGTTGGGCATGTAAGAGTGTAATGGCTGATTTTGAAAGATAAAATAAGTTTAGTTTCTCTGTAAATTACTCATTAATGTCAAAGGAACACTGATGGAAAGCCAGCATATAGACCCCTGTGTCAGATTAACAAGGCTCTCTTGAAGCATTAACCAACTCTTTAAGAAAGGTTATAAGAGGCTTAAGGAAGTTACATTTTATAATATAGATTAAATTTTATAGATTGTTTACAAATTTTGAAAAACAAACGTAATTGGCTTCATGCTGTTTTTATTAGGGCTTCTTGTTTAGAAAGTCAAATTTCCTTTCTCAAAAAATGAAGGTTTTCACGTTTTTTGAAGTCTTTGACTTTCACTTTGGTTAAATAAATGACTTTAAAATGACCTGTAATCCTATTTTGTAATTTCAAGTGTTTTAAACTTATATTTGACAACTTTCCAAAATTGAATTATAAATTATGTCTTTTTCTGACCTAATTAATTCTTTAAGACAGTAGGTTCCCCTAAGTACAAAAATGACACAATTTGGCTTATTTGGTATCAAAATTATACAGAAGGCATTGCCAAATATGAATTGGTGTTTGGTTTTTTTTGGGCTGTCTTTGTAATAAATATGTTGTTGGTATGTGTTCCAAAATTATGGGAAACTCCTATAATTATAATATAATTTAGTATACATTATCAGTAATAATCATATTGTGTGCCACAGAGGTAATAAATTTTCTTGTCAATTGTATCTTTTGACAATGGCTACCTTAAACCTTTTTTTCATCCATGGAAAATTGTTGTCTTGTTTTGGTCATCTTTAGAAGGTGGTTTTATAATCAGCTATAAAACTCCAACAGGTGCTCGTAAATGCAGGTTTCTGATACTGTGTGCCACAGAAGTAATAAATTTTCTTGTCAATTATGTCTTTTGACTATGGCTGCCTTAAACCTTTTTTTCATCCATGGAAAATTGTTGCCTTGTGTTGGTCCTCTTTAGAAGGTGGTTTTATAATCAGCTATAAAACTCCAACAGGTGCTCTTAAATGCAGGTTTCTGATAACTTTGGAAATTGTGACATCAGAATAGAGAAAAAACTTTCAGGACTCATAGAGAGAGAAAATGTTAATGAGTATCAAGCAAAATAGGAATTAACTACATGGACTGAATCAATCTTTTTAACTTTTTACTTAAAATGTTTGCTGATCCTTTGTTTTTCAGTCTTAAAACTTTTCTTTTGAGCTATTGTTAGCTTTTAACAATTTAGTATACTCCTATGAACAAATTTTGGAGCATATTTGTTTCTCTCTACCTGATTTCTCCAGAATTTGGAAATTGTGAGTATTCTTAACTTATGGTAATACATTTATTTGCATAAGTGCAATAAGAATCTGTTTTCATTTGTAACAGGAAACAATTGGAGAAATTGGTTATTTTACTAAGGCTTTAACTGCTTTCTTTTAAGAAATCAAACTTGACTTATGGAGCCAATAAAGCCCTTGAAAAAAATGGTCATATATTTTGTGTACACAGTCCCTGTACAGGGTTTCTGACTGTGGTAAGTAAAGAATGTCACTTTCTGACAGACACAGAAGCTCCAGGTTTAACATGGAACCTCAAGAGGAGAGGAAATTCATCCAACTTATAGGTATTTGATGGCACAAATTCATGGCTAGGCTTCGCTTTAAAAAGTCTTATCTGAGACTCCTCCTATGGAACAAAGTTTCATCAAAGCCAATTTAAAAGCCTATGTAAAAAATAATTATTCTTGCTGCACTGTATACAAATAATTAGGCCAAGTATAATAAAGCAAACCAGTCCTACCATAATTTGTTTTTAGTAAAAACGGGAAATTGGAGAGAGAAAAAAAACTATATTTCAAGACTACAGTACACCTGTTGTTAGAGTCTAGTCTTGCCTAATGTTATTTTTCAATTTTTATTATTTTCTACAATTTGAACTGAATTCTATTTTTCTTGGCTACAAGTCTTCAAAATAATGTTTTAAATTTATTTTTCTTCTTTTTTTTTCTTCACTTTTCCTAATTTGAAGTCTGAAAACTAAGCTGGGCTTTCTTAAAACCCTGCAAATGGAAGCCAAACAATTTAAACTTCAGAAAAAAATAACAGCAACGTATTTACATACATAAGCCACTTTCATACCTGCCTATTAATGTATGGATTTTAGAGTAATGTGGCCTACATCTATTTTTCCAGGACTGTTCTTTTGTTTGTTGTTGTTTTCTCTCCCTTTCACACCTATTTTCTCTTCATCAGACATGAGACTTCACAACATGCGAAAAATGAGCTCTTGGGACCTACCCATCTATCAATAAACTGTCCTAGCCATAAGACATTAAATGAAACCTGAGACTAGAGACTCATTTTATTGTAAAATGCTTTCTCCAAAAGATTTTACAAAAAAGATGGGGGGCATATGAAAGGAAAATATCTTGGACCCCCCAAATCCCTAAAGAAAACCCAACCTGGAAACTGCTTTGGTCAAACTTGTCTCCCATTCTATTCAAAGTTACTAAGATAGATGCATATCTGATTGCCTCCTTTGGAAAGGCTAATCAGAAACTCAGAAGAATGCAACCATTTGTGTCTCACCTATCTGTGACCTGAAAGCTTCTTCCCCACTTCAAGTATTAGTGCCCTTGCTTCAAGATGTTCCACTTTTCCAAACTGAACCAGTGTACTTCTTACATATATTGATTGAGGTATCATATCTCCCTAAAATGTATAAAACCAAGCTGTGCCCCAGCCACCTTGGGCATGTGTCATCAGGGCTTCTGAAGGCTGTTTCACAGGTGTGCACTCAATCTTGGCAAAATAAACTTTCTAAATTAACTGAGACCTGTCTTAGATTTTCTGGGTTCACACTAGGTTTGGGCTTCAGTAGGACTAAAAAGGATTTTAATAAATTAGGCCACAACAGTAAGAAAAAATAAGAGTTTCACATATTTTCATTTTTGCAATGGATAATATCGTAGTGTAAATACATTTTAACAGGCCCCAGGTACAAATGTGTAAAAACGTAACCATTATATTTTGCCAAAACTGTACTAAATTTCTATATTAAGCCTCCACTCATGGCTGAAAACAGAATTAATTCAGATAAACTCAGGCTTAGTCAATTTAGAGTTTTTTTCACCTTCATTCCCTAGTCTAACATCAGTATTTCATGTGGGGTAGGGGGCAGCAGGAGGGAAATATACTGGTATAGTTCTATCACCTATCCTTGATGGAAAGCATTCAAGTGCACAGCACCTTTTTGGTGTATTTCCATGCTGGTATCAGCTGAAGCTTCATGTTCACAATGGTCATGAGATCTATGCTGACATCCAGTACTGCATACCACAACCCCCAAATCATAAGGACACTTACTGTCTGTGGGGCTTACTCTCACTCATTCTCACATCCTACCCTCTCTTTCACCCCTCTCTCTCATTAGTTTGTCCAACAGGGCAAGGGTGGGGATCTAAGACCGGACCCAGGCTAGGGGACCCCAAGCTTATTCTCTTGAGCAATAGGCTGTAGTCTCTGCTGACTGATGAGAATTCAGTTAAGCTCTCCAGAGAGTTATATGGAAACAATGCTAAAGACTTTTAAACATGTAGTAGCCTTTAAACCAGCAATTACTCTTCTGGATATTTTAAGAAAATGTTAGGTACCTATGCAAAGATTCCTGTGAAAGAATATTCTATAAAGAATTACTTATTTAAGTGAAAAGTTGAAAACAGCTGAGATGCCATCAACTGGCAAGTGAATAAATTAACTGTGATGCATCCATATAATAAAATTTTATTCAGCCATTAAAAGTAATTGAAAATTGTTTTGTATGTTTGTGAATAGAGAAATAGGTACACAATATGTTCAGTGATGAAAAATAGCAAATATCCATAATTTTATTATTGAATAAAAATCTGTTTAATCTAAAGGCTCTAGTGGACAACTGGCCTGATTTTAATACAGTGGTTGTCTGCCCTCTGTGTATACAGATTAAAAAATAGTACACAGAGATTGTTTGACCTAGATTCTTCATTTGGATACTTTGTATCATAAAATGTCATGATTTTATAGAAATAATTATTGTCCTAATCAAGCAAGAAACTTTACTGACTTTTTCTAATAACCCTCTCAATTTCTTGGGATCCTGCAGGTTTATGGAACTGTCTTTCACATAAACCATGGAAATCCGTTCAATCTGAAGGCTCTGGTGGACAAGTGGCCTGATTTTAATACAGTGGTTGTCTGCCCTCAGGAGCAGGTAAGGTTCCATGTGTGAATATTCTTCTATATTTATATTAGCTGTGTGCCTATTACATTCTTAGCAATATGGTAGAGTCAGGGCATGCAGAAGTAAATCATAGTGATAGTCAACAAGTCCCCATCCTCAAGAAGCTCAGAGTATGGAAGACAAGATAGATCAACAGATAAAGTGTGAAGTATACAAGAAAAGAAGATAAACAGGATACAGAAATAGGCCAAATAAAACCTGATTAAACTATGGAAGTCAAAGGTGGGGCTACCCGATAAGTTCAGTATACATCTTGGTGGAGATTTCATATGAACTGGATTTTGTAGGAAAAATATGTTTTTGTCAGGATTAGAAGGAAAAGTGGACATTCTAACCAGAGAAAATAGCAAGAGCACTGATATGAAGTTGTAAAAAAAGGGCAATGAGTTAGAGTGACTATTGTATTAGTCCGTTCTCATGCTACTAATAAAGACATATGTGAGACACGGTAATTTATAAAGGAAAGAGGTTTAATTCACTCATAGTTCAGCATGGCTTGGAAGGCCTCAGGAAACTTACAGTCCTGACAGAAGGGGAAGCAAACACGACCTTCTTCACATGGTGGCAGGAGAAAGAATGACAGCCGAGCAAATGGGGAAGCCCCTTATAAAACCATCAAATCTCATGAAAACTTACTATCACAAAGACAGGATGGGGGACACCACCCCCATGATTTGATTATCTCCATCTGGTCCCTCTCATTATATGTGGGGATTTATTAGAACTATAATTCAAGGTGAGATTTGGGTGGGGACACAGCCAAACCATATCAATTATGAAAAGCAAAACTATAATGATAGAACTTCTACACACATTTGAGGAAACACTTAAAATTATTGAAACTAAACAATTAACACATTTCAAGATAAAAATGCATAAGCTTATTTCAAAACATCAGAAAACACAAATATACTTTTAATACTAATAAAGTTATTTAAAAATCACTTTGTTGTGAGAACACTTAAAATCTACTCTCTAGCAATTTTCAATAATACAATACATTGTTATTAACTATAGTCACCGAGTTGTACAATATATCTCTTGAACTTATTCCTCCTATTATAACTATTATAACTGAAGTTTCATATCTTTTGACTAACAACTTCCCAATTCCTCTACTTTCCCCAACCTGACCTGCTGATAACTACCATTCTACTCTCTACTTCTATGAATTCAACATTTTTACATTCTACCTACAAAGGAGATCATGAGGTATCTGCCTTTCTGTGTTTGACTTATTTCACTTAGTATAATGTCCTCCAGGTTCAACCTAGGGGAAGCAATACATATGCTAATTACCCTGATTTAGCCATTTCAAAATGTATACATATTTCAACACACCATATTGTTAATAAATATATTCTATCTTTTATTTGCCAATCAAAACAAAAAATAAACAATGTATGAAATGAATAAATTTATGGCATGAAAACTAAACTGAAATAAAATTATTTGATCTTTTAAATGTGGTCTTAAGCAACAAAATGTCAGTGGTATCATTGCTGACTTGTGAGTGTGTTTTTGTGCAACATTTTCCAACTTTTTAAAAAGCTTTTTAATTCTATCATAGTTGTGGTAATATTTTCATCCACCTTCTTCCTGTAAATAGTTGTATGTGTCATTTACTAATTTGAGAAGCTCTTTCCATGTAAGTGGATTGTTTGTTTCTCTGGAACTGCAATTTGTTTAACCAACATATTTTTTAAAGAAGGCATTTTGAATTGGTTTTTAATCTTCTTTGGTATCAATACCAAGTTTCATACTGCCATGGTCATAGTTTGTGTATTCTGCAAGTCTTTGAACTGTAGTAAAATTTATGCTTGTGACATAAGCTTTCCCTTGTCAATTGCCTTTCTCTTCTTCCTGTTGAGAATGATGGTGGTAAGAAGAATGCTTTCTAAATGGTTATGTCTTTTATTTGAAATTTTAATGTGATATGTGGATAATGAATAGTATTGTTCTGGAATTTTCCAACGTAAATTGAATCTTTGAATCTTTGATCTTTATCTCATTATTTAAATAATTCAGAAATAATTATATGCATACAAACCCACAGTTAGATAAAGGAAATAAGTTCTAATGTTTAACATAGGATGAGTATAGTTAACAGCAATGTATTGTATATTTCAAAGTAGATTGAAGGAGGACTTGAAATGTTCTCAACACATGGAAATAATAAATATTCTAGATGATGAAAACTGTGACTTGATCATTAAACATTATATGCACATAACAAAATATTACACATACCCCATAAATTTTTACAAATATTATGTATCAATAAAAAAGAAATATGATGCACCAATAAAACTACCAATATTTTATTACTTAGAAATATCACAGTATAAAATTATATGTAATCATAAAATATAGGGATGTGTTTTATTTCCTTTTTCCTAATGATAACAGGATATGACAGATGACCTTGATCACTATACCAATACTTACCAAATCTACTCCAAAGATCCCCAAAACTGTCAGGAATTCCTTGGATCACCAGATCTCATCAATTGGAAACAGCATTTACAGATTCAAAGTAAGTAAGAGGAATGGGATGTGTGCTGACTTACTTACGTGTCCTGAGCAAGTTTTCATATGACTTATACCTCCTTCCTCCAAGCTCCAGACTCCCAGCCTGCTGTCAATTTTGCTACTGTGTGGTAACTATACCTGTAAAAGGTGGTGGACAGTGTGGGAAACCCTAAAATTTGCAAAGAATGGGCTTCATAAAGGGAACCATAGTATAATTCCTTGGTACCAAGGATTTATGATATATTTTGCAGCCGTATCCAGACCTTTTAGGGTGATTGGATGCTGAAGAAGAGCCTTCCGTCTGGCCTTCTATTCCTGTAATAAAAATGATAGCTTATTTGGCCATAGAATACTTTCCAGGTCACCAAGAACAACTATCATGGTTCCAACTATGCTCTCTGGAGATTCCCTAGGATGGCATTTTCCTATTACTTGCTGTGTAATCTTAGTTAAGTGATTTAACCTCTTTGAGATTGTGTTCCTCATATATAAAAATGAGGAAAATAATGTTACCTAAAACACAAGGCACTGAAAAGATTAAATGAAAGTGACTAGGAAGTGCTTAGCATAATACTTGGACATGTTAGTTAATGTTTGCTGCGTAGCAAACCTAATAATTCTGTGAATCAACCATTTGGGCTGAGCTTTACAAGGCAGTTCTTCCACTGGCCTTATCTGGGTTTACTCATGTAGCTGCAGTTGATGGGTGGACCACGGCTGATTGCTCTTACGTGGCCTCACTCACATGCCTGAATGAGAGTTCTGCTGTTAGTTCATGACAGCTGGTGACTGTGGTGACAGCATGATGGCAATATGTGTCTCTAGCAAGCTGGCCCAGGCCTATCTTAATGGTATTGGTCTTAACATAATTGGTCTTAACCAAGAGCAAAAACAAAGGGAAAACCCCAATGGGGCAGGCACTTTTAAGCCTCTCCTTGCATTAAATTTGCTCTTTCCATCGATGAAAGACAGTCAATGTGGCCAAGGTAAGTTGCAGTGGAGGAGGGGACTATCCTGGGGAATGGATTCCAGGAGATATGGGCAAATCGTGGGTCATTGCCTCATATTATTACACTAGGAATGTAGCTTAGTAGATGTTAGCTACCATTTTTTAAATTTACCTACTAGGATTATCAAAACTACACAATTATGCAGCCCAGAAAACTTGGTTCCAGTGCAGACACTGCTGTTAATAACACAATCATAACTGAATCCATCCCTAAGCATGTTTTCGCTTAGGTAAAACAAAAAATTACACAAATCCTTACTGTTTGAAATGCTTCTTCCCCGGTGCTGTAAAGAAATAGCACTTGAACATAAATTTAATTTCCTCAGAAAGGCCATTTTTACTTTC
This sequence comes from Hylobates moloch, assembly GCF_009828535.3. NCBI lineage: Eukaryota > Metazoa > Chordata > Mammalia > Primates > Hylobatidae > Hylobates > Hylobates moloch. The sequence goes on along the minus strand of NW_026652280.1, from coordinate 77,507,655 downwards.
TGCGGAAAGGGTACACTCACCAGCAATTTTGCCATGAGAGTACACTGAACAAAGGAGACAGGGCTATCTATAACCTGACATGTCCACCCTACTGTTGTGTCTGGTTTCCATTGGCTGGAATGGGACCTCACATTCTGCATTTGTCCCAACTGCCTAGCAACTTAAAACCTTCTAAAAGAGATAAAGGCGGAGGAGAACAAAGGAAGGGGGAAGTAACTTGTGGAATGCTGAGAAAGATAAAACATCTCCAAGTAAGGAAGAGGAACAGGCTATCGCCTAATGCTTGCTTGGACCGGTATAAGCATGCCAGGGTAAATATTTAGGCTAAATTGTGAGAGCTAAGAACACAAAGTACATTGATTTCTTTATTATCTTCTAGCAGTTATCTAAGAATGCTAGCACAGTTCTTTGAAAAAATTTTGCTTCTAAGAGGGAAGTTACTATTGATTCTTAATTAGATGGGGAGGGAAGTCTTTCTGAAGAGGCATCTTCACTTTTTAAATTACTATGGACATGGGTCACACAGTGGTAGTACCAAGCCCAGAACCAAGATTTTATGATACTAAATCCCAGACACTTCTTACTCCACTGCAGAACTTCACTCTAGAATATATCTAAACCATTACATCTCTGCTTATTATACTGTCTAGGTTCACAGCCTAGCCTGAATGAGGCTATACAAAATCTTGCAGCCATTAAGTCCTTCAAAGTCAAACAAACACAACGCATTCTCTATATGGCATCTGAAACAGCCAAGGAACTGGCTCCTTTCCTGCTGGAATCAAGGACTTTATCTCCCAGTGGTGGCAAACCCAAGGCCATGTGAGTTTGATAAAATCCAGTCTATATCACTCACACCTCTCAAGTAACCTCCCAACTTCTCTCCCTGCATTCACTCTGGCTTTCCTACAATCAATGTTATACAAAGAAATCAGAATTGCATTTTTAAAAAATGTAACTCAGAACATATTTCTCTCCTGCTTAAAAGACTCCACCATCTCCTTTCTCATCTTGAATAAGCCAGGCCTCTGGCCACCACTTGGACCTTTATTGCCCTTCCTGCTTTCTTCCTCCAACAGCTCTGACCTTCACTCTGTTCCTCTTTCGTCACAAGCTCATCTATATTCCAGGACTTCACATTTGTTATTTCTTCTGTCTACTCTGTCTCTCAAGACAATAGAGGTCATAGCAAATACAAACCTTTATACTAACAGATTTTGTTTTCTTCTTGGACCCTCCATAGCAACCAAGAGATGTTTAAACTCTCATCCATGGATGTTACCCATGCTCACTTGGTGAATAAATTCTGGCATTTTGGTGGTAATGAGAGGAGCCAGAGATTCATTGAGCGCTGCATTCAGAACTTTCCCACCTGCTGTCTCCTGGGGCCTGAGGGGACCCCTGTGTGCTGGGATCTAATGGACCAGACTGGAGAGATGAGAATGGCAGGCACCCTGCCTGAATACCGGCTCCATGGCCTTGTGACGTATGTCATCTATTCCCACGCCCAGAAATTGGGCAAACTTGGCTTTCCTGTCTATTCTCATGTAGACTACAGCAATGAAGCTATGCAAAAAATGAGTTACACACTGCAACACATTCCCATTCCCAGAAGCTGGAACCAGTGGAACTGTGTGCCTCTGTGATGCCAATCCTGAACATAAGACAGTTTTGGGCAGGTCTGGGCATATAATTTGAGGAGTGGATGGTGGATGAAAAGAAATAATAAATTGTAATCTGCAGTAAAGGAGTGGGCACTGTTTGGGCTCTGGGGAAGCAGTGTGATGTTCAACAGCATCGCCATGGTCCCTGCATTCACAGGTTTCTCAGTGGGAAGCAGGCCCAGGTCCTCTTACATTTGACATATGCAGTTTAGCTCCCCACATTTCCAGGACCTCTATGACACTTCATAGGATACATATTGCTCCAAATTACTTATCCTGGAATCCCTGGTTCCTCAGTTGCAAGACCCTTACCAGTTTTTCTGGGAGCTAGGAAGAGGTGAATAATATTTTCTGGCACTATGACTTATTTCTTTCCCTTTTTACAGCCTTTCCCTTATGATCAACAAGTGGACTCTCCTCAATAGGTCTTTAGAGATTATCCTCTCCTGTTATTGCTACTTTATAGGTACATTAAATATACTAGACACAAATATATATGGGATATTAGGCTAAATACAGTATACATGATATAGCAGGGAATGTTACTAGAAGAAATACCAACTGATGATATCCTATCCTCTCCAAGCTCCTATTCCAGGAAAAAAGATCCAATGTTATTTCTAATGATGAGCTTCCAAAACCCACCACAACTCCTAAATAATAAAGAAAGTTTTGTGTTTGACTGTATACAACTTTTATTGTGTTTGTTCAAGCTAAGTGGTTCATCATGGTGAGGGCATGAAAGGAATGAGTGTATGAAAAGGGGAAGGTGGGGGCACCTTGACCCAGGGATGTGATGGTTTATTGAGGAGAGATAGGTTTTGAAGGGAGAGGAGACAGCATGAATACCTGCTTGTCCAATTAGCCTCAGCACATTACTAATCTTAATTTGTTCCTGCTGTAACAAAATACCTGAGACTGGGTAATTTATAAATAACAGTCTGAACTTATTTGTTTATTTAAAATAATAATAAAATAATTAAAAATTTATTTATCACAGTTCTGGAGGCTGGAAGTCTAAAACCATGGTGCCAGCAGATTTGGTGTCTGGTGAGAATCCAGTCCCTGCCTCCAAGGCGGCACATTATTGCTGTGTTCTTTGTAGGGGATGAACACTGTGTCCTCACATGGCAGAAAGACAGAAGAGCAAAAAGGAGCCCAGCTAATTTCCTCCAGTCCTTTTTTCTTCAGGCACAAATCCCATCCATAAGGGTGGAAGTTCTCGTGGCCTAATTATCTCTTAAAGACTATCTCTTATTACTGTTGCATTGAGGATTAAGTTTCAACATGAATTTTGGAGGAAACACAAACATTCCAATTATAGCATTACTTCCGAATGCCTGAACTCTATTATAAAGTTTAGATAATTGTCTTATACAAGAGTAGTTGAGGGGGAACAGGAGAGATAATCTTTCAGGTTGCAACAGGTTAGGACAGTTTTCTATTTTTTTTTTCTTCTTTTGAGACAGAGTTTCATGCTGTCACCCAGTCTGGAGTGCAGTGGCATGATTTTGGCTCACTGCAGCTTCCACCTCTCAGGTTCCAGCGATTCTCCTGTTTCAGCCTCCCGGGTAGCTGGGATTACAGGCATGTGCGACTGCACCTAGCTATTTTTTTGTAATTTTAGTAGAGATGGGGTTTAACCATGTTGGCCAGTCTGGTCTAGAACTCCTGTGAAAAGGGAACAATAAATGTTAATCACCTACAGATTATGTTTGCTCCATGCTTTTGGCATTGTGCTTGCACTGAATAAAAGCAAGCAGCTCCACCTTCTTGGAGCTGCATTCTGGCCACTTGAGCCAGGCAGTTACCTAGCTGCTCTTACACTGCATACCTTTGTCTGAGTACTCATTTCATCCATCAGTTGTCTGTCTCGCAGATCCGGCATTGAATGTTTAACCTATTCCCAGACATCTTGGAGGCTTTGTTCATTGTTAAAAATTCTTTGTTCTTTGTCTTTGACATATTGGGTTATTTGAAAGCCTTGTCTTCAAGCTCTGAAGTTTTTTCTTCTGCTTGTTCAATTCTATTGCTGAGATTTTCCAGTGCATTTTGCACTTCTCTAAGTGTGTCCCTGATTTCCAGAAGTTGTGATTATTTTTTGTTTATGCTATCTATTTCACTGAAGAATTTTCCTTTCATATTATGTATCATGTTTTTTATTTCTTTCTCTGGTGCCTCCTTGGTTAGCTTAATTATTAACCTCTGAATTCTTTTTCTGGAAATTCGGGGATTTTGCCTTTGTTTGGATCCATTGCTGGTGAGCTGGTATAATCTTTTGGGGGTGTTAAAGAACCCTGTTTTGTCCTATTACTAGAATTGTTTTTCTGATTCCTTCTCATTTGGGTAGACTATGTCAGAGGGAAGATCTGGGATTCAAGAGCTGCTGTTCAGATTCTTTTGTCCCATGGGGTGCTCCCTTGATGTAGCATTCTCCCCCTTCCCCTGGGAATGGGGCTTCCTGGGAGCCAAACTGTAATGATTGTTTTTGCTCTTCTGAGTCTAGCCACCCAGTGGAGCTACCAGGCTCCAGCCTGGTACTGAGGAGTGTCTGCAAAGAGTCCTCTGGTGTGAACTGTCTTCCAGTCTTGCAGCTATAGATACCAGCACCTATTTCAGTGGAGGTAGCAGTGTAGTGAAGTGGACTCTGTGAGGGTCCTTGGTTTTTTTGTTTAGTGCACTCATTTGTTTTGATTGGCCTCCAGTCAGGAGATGGCACTTTCAAGAGCACATTAGCTTCAGTCCTATAGGGAGGATGCAGACTTGCCCTAGGGTTAAGTATTCAGGTTTCTCAGGTGGTGGTCAAGGCCATAGAGCTCTTAAGAGATTATGAGAGCTCTCATGATCTTGTCTTTGGCTACCAGCATGGTTAGAGAAAGATCACCAAGTGGGGACATGGATAGGCATGTCTGAGCTCAGCCTCCCCTTGGACAGGGCTTGCTGTAACTGCTACTAGGGATGGAGGTGTAGTTCTCAGTCCAGTGGAGTTATATTACCAAGAGGATTATGGCTGCCTCTGTTGAATCATAGAGGTCACCAGGGAAGAAGCCAGCAGTCATAGGCCTCACTCCACTCTCATGCAACCTGCAGTCCCAAAGGCCAGTCTCACTCCCACCATGCCCCCCAACAGCACTGAGTCTATTTCCAGGTAGCCAGTGACCAGGACCGAGAAATTGCCCCAGACCACAAGCCACCCCATTGAGAAAGCAAACAGATTCACTGTTTTTCAGTGTCTCAGGGAGCCTGCAGAGGTAATCCAGTTTCTTCAAATGGTCTGTGGATTCTCTCAGCTTTCCTGGTATGTACCCGTGGTAGTTTTTGGAGCAGAATTTCAGGATGTGAATCTTCACACATCGCTCTGTCCATCCAAGTGGGAGCTGCAAGCTAGTCCTGCCCCCTATCTGCCATCTTAATCTCAATTCCTAGGTTGTTAATCTGAGATCTTGCTAACTTTTTGCTGTAGGCAGTCAGTACTATAAACTTTCCTCTTAACATTGCTTTGGCTGTATCCCAGAGGTTTTGGTATGTTGTGTCTCTATTTTCATTTGTTTCAAAGAATATTTTGATTTCTGCCTTAATTTTATTGTTTATCCAAAATTATTTAGGAACAACTTCTTTCATTTCTGTGTATTTGTGTGGTTTGAGAATTCCTCTTGGTATTGATTTTTATTTATATTCCAGTGTGGTCCAAGGAGATGCTTGGTATGACTTTCAGTTTTTTAAAATTCACTTTATGACTAAACCTGTAGTCAATCATAGAGTACATTCCATGTGCAGATAAAAAATAATGTATGTTCTGTGGTTGTTGGGTGGAGTATTCTGTAGCTGTGTATTAGGTCCATTTGATCAAGTGTTCAATTTAAGTCCAGAATTTGTTAGTTTTCTGCCTCAATGATCTGTCTAATGCTGTCAGTGGGGTATTGAAGTCCCCTCACTATTATTGTATGGTTTTCTCACGTTTTTGTAGGCCTAGTGGTATTTGCTTTGTAAAACTGGATGCACTGGTGTTGGGTGCATATATATATACATATTTATATATAGACACACATATTTATATATGTATATATTTAATTTTTTTCATTTTTTTATTATTATTATACTTTAAGTTTTAGGATACATGAGCACAACGTGCAGGTTTGTTACATATGTATACATGTGCCATGTTGGTGTGTTGCACCCATTAACTCGTCATTTATATTAGGTATATCTCCTAATGCTATCCCTCCCCCCTGCCCCCACCCCACAACAGTCCCTGGTGTGTGATGTTCCCCTTCCTGTGTCCATGTGTTCTCATTGTTCAATTCCCACCTACGAGTGAGAACATGCGGTGTTTGGTTTTTTGTCCTTGTGATAGTTTGCTCAGAATTATGGTTTCCAGCTTCATCCATGTCCCTACAAAGGACATGAACTCATCATTTATTGCTACATAGTATTCCATGGTGTATATGTGCCACATTTTCTTAATCCAGTCTATCATTGTTGGACATTTGGGTTGGTTCCAAGTCTTTGCTATTGTGAATAGTGCCACAATAAACATACATGTGCATGTGTCTTTATAGCAGCATGATTTATAATTCTTTGGGTATATACCCAGTAATGGGATGGCCGGGTCAAATGGTATTTCTAGTTCTAGATCCCTGAGGAATCATCACACCGACTTCCACAATGGTTGAACTAGTTTACAGTCCCACCAACAGTGTAAAAGTGTTCCTATTTCTCCACATCCTCTCCAGCACCTGTTGTTTCCTGACATTTGAATGATGGCCATTCTAACTGGTGTGAGATGGTATCTCATTGTGGTTTTGATTTGTATTTCTCTGATGGCCAGTGATGATGAGCATTTTTTCATGTGTTTTTTGGCTGCATAAATGTCTTCTTTTGGGAAGTGTCTGTTCATATCATTCACCCACTTTTTGATGGGGTTGTTTGTTTGTTTTCTTGTAAATTTGTTTGAGTTCATTGTAGATTCTGGATATTAGCCCTTTGTCAGATGAGTAGGTTGCGAAAATTTTCTCCCATTTTGTAGGTTGCCTGTTCACTTTGATGGTAGTTTCTTTTGCTGTGCAGGAGCTCTTTAGTTTAATTAGATCCCATTTGTCAATTTTGTTGCCGTTGCTTTTGGTGTTTTAGACATGAAGTCCTTGCCCATGCCTATGTCCTGAATGGTATTGCCTAGGTTTTCTTCTAGGGTTTTTATGGTTTTAGATCTATCATGTAAGTCTTTAATCCATCTGGAATTAATTTTTGTATAAGTTGTAAGGAAGGGATCCAGTTTCAGCTTTCTACATATGGCTAGCCAGTTTTCCCAGCACCATTCATTAAATAGGGAATCCTTTCCCAATTGTTGGTTTTGGCAGGTTTGTCAAAGATCAGATAGTTGTAGATATGCGGTATTGTTTCTGAGGGCTCTGTTCTGTTCCATTGGTCTATATATCTGTTTTGGTACCAGTACCATGCTGTTTTGGTTACTGTAGCCTTGTAGTATAGTTTGAAGTCAGGTAGCATGATGCCTCCAGCTTTGCTCTTTTGGCTTAGGATTGACTTGGCAATGTAGGCTCTTTTTTGGTTCCCTATGAACTTTAAAGTAGTTTTTTCCAATTCTGTGAAGAAAGTCATTGGTAGCTTGATGGGGATGACATTGAATCTATAAATTACCTTGAGCAGTATGGCCATTTTCATGATATTGATTCTTCCTACCCATCAGCATGGAATGTTCTTCCATTTGTTTGTATCCTCTTTGATTTCATTGAGCAGTGGTTTGTAGTTCTCCTTGAAGAGGTCCTTCATATCCCTTGTAAGTTGCATTCCTAGGTATTTTATCCTCTTTGAAGCAATTGTGAATGGGAGTTCACTCATGATTTGGCTCTCTGTTGGTCTGTTATGGGTGTATAAGAATGCTTGTGATTTTCGCACATTGATTTTGTATCCTGAGACTTTGCTGAAGTTGCTAATCAGCTTAAGGAGATTTTGGGCTGAGACGATGGGGTTTTCTAGATATACAATCATGTCATCTGCAAACAGGGACAATTTGACTTCCTCTTTTCCTAATTGAATATGCTTTATTTCCTTCTCCTGCCTGATTGCCCTGGCCAGAACTTCCAGCACTATGTTGAATAGGAGTGGTGAGAGAGGGCATCCCTGTCTTGTGCCAGTTTTCAAAGAGAATGCTTCCAGTTTTTGCCCATTCAGTATGATATTGGCTGTGGGTTTGTCATAGATAGCTCTTATTATTTTGAGATACGTACCATCAATACCTAATTTATTAAGGGTTTTTAGCATGAATGGGTGTTGAATTTTATCAAAGGCCTTTTCTGCATCTATTGAGATAATCATGTGGCTTTTGTCTTTGTTTCTGTTTATATGCTGGATTACGTTTCCTGATTTTCATATGTTGAACCAGCCTGGCATCCCAGGGATAAAGCCAACTTGATTGCAGTGGATAAGCTTTTTGATGTGCTGCTGAATTCGATTTGCCAGTATTTTATTGAGGATTTTTGCATTCAGGTTCTCTCTCCAGGTTTTGGTATCAGGATGATGCTGGCCTCATAAAGTGAGTTACGGTGGAGTACCTCTTTTTGTATTGTTTGGAATAGTTTCAGAAGGAAATGTACCAGCTCCTCTTTGTACCTCTGGTAGAATTCAGCTGTGAATCTATCTGGTCCTGGGCTTTTTAGGGTTGGTAGGCTATTAATTACTGCCTCAATTTCAGAACTTGTTATTTGTTTATTCAGGGATTCGACTGTTTTCTGGTTCCATCTTGGCAAGGTGTATGTGTCCAGGAATTTATCCATTTCTTCTAGATTTTCTAGTTTATTTTGCATAGAGGTGTTTATAGCATTTTCTGATGATAGTTTGTATTTCTGTGGGATCAATGGTGAGATCCCCTTTATCATCTTTTATTGTGTCTATTTGATTCTTCTATCTTTCCTTCTTTATTAGCCTGGCTAGCAGTCTATCTATTTTGTTAATCTTTTCAGAAAACCACCTCCTGGATTCATTGATTTTTTTAAGGGTTTTTCACATTTCTGTCTCTGTCAGTTCTGCTCTGATCTTAGTTATTTCTTGTCTTCTGCTAGCTTTTGAATTTGTTTGCTCTTGCTTCTGTAGTTCTTTTAATTGTGATGTTAGGGTGTCGATTTTAGATCTTTCTCATTTTCTCTTGTGGGCATTTAATGCTATAAATTTACCTCTAAACACTGCTTTAGCTGTGTCTCAGAGAATCTACTACCATGTGTCTTTATTCTCATTGGTTTCAAATAACTTATTTATTTTTGCCTTAATTTCATTATTTACCCGGTAGTCATTCAGGGGCAGGTTGTTCCGTTTCCATGTAGTTGTGTGGTTTCGAGTGATTTTCTGAATCCTGAGTTCTAATTTGATTGCACTGTGGTCTGAGAGACTGTTTGTTATGATTTCCATTCTTTTTCATTTGCTCAGGAGTGTTTTACTTCCAATTATGTGGTCAATTTTAGAATAAGTGTGATGTGGTGCTGAGAAGAGTGTATATTCTGTTGATTTGGGGTGGAAAGTTCTGTAGATGTCTATTAGGTCTGCTTGGTCCAGAGCTGAGTTCAAGTCCTGAATATCCTTGTTAATTTTCTGTCTCGTTGATCTGTCTAACATATACAGTGGGGTGTTAAAGTCTCGCAATGTTATTGTGTGGGAGTGTAAGTCTCTTTGCAGGTCTCCAAGAACTTGCTTTTTGTATCTGGGTGCTCCTGCATTGGGTGCATATATATTTAAGACAATTAACTCTTCTTGTTGCATTGATCCCTTTACCATTATGTATCCTTCTTTGTCCTTTTTAATTTTTGTTGGTTTAAAGTCTGTTTTATACAGACTGGGATTGCAACCCCTGTTTCTTCTTTTTTTTCTTTCCATTTGCTTAGTAAACCTTCCTCCATCCCTTTATTTTGAGCTTATGTGTGTTTTTGCACATGACCACAGTTCTGTGTAGTGACTGCACTGTGCTGGGGGTCCATGCCAGACCCCCTTGCCCTTTTACTCTCCAGAGCCTGGAGGCAGCAAAGGCAAAGGCTGCAAAACAGCAAAGATGGCAGCCTGCCCCTCTCTCTGGGGGCTCTGTCTCAGGCAGCTATAGAGCCCTTGCTGGCCCAAAAACCCTGGTGGAGATGGCTGAAATCCATGGTTGGGAGGTCCTGCTCAGTAAGGAGAAATGGGACCAGGAAACTGTGTAAAACAGTCTGGCTGCTTTTCCGCAGGGTAGCTGCACTGTGCTAGAGATCTGCTCCAGTCCCTAGTCTCAGACTCCCCAAAGCCCAAAGGCAGCATCTGCAAAGGATGCAAAACAGCGAAGATGGCAGGCTGTTTCTCCCTCTGGGAGCTCCATCTCAGGGAGGTGTGGAGCCCTTGCTGGCCCAAAAACTGTGGTCGAGATGGCTGGAGTCCCTGGTTGGGAGGTCCCTCCCAGTGAGGGGAAACAGGGTTGGTGACCCATATAAAGAGCAGTCTGACTGCTTTTCCAAAGGGCAGCTAGGCTGTGCTGGGAATCCCCTCCAGTCTGCTCCAGTCTCTAGTTACCTTGGATTCCCCAGAGCCTGAGGGCAGCAGCAGTGATGGCTGCAAGACAGCAAAGATGGTGGCCTTCCTCTCTCTCTGGGAGCTCTGTTTCATGGAGGTGTGGAACTGCTACTGACTGAGAACACCACTGGGAGTTGGCTGAAGTCCTTGGTCAGGAGGACTCACACAGTGAGGAGAAACAGGATCCAAGACCCATGCAAACCATAATCTGGCCACTTCTCCACAGGGCAGCCATGCTGTGCTGGCCTCAGTCACCTCAGACACTTTAGAGCCCAAAGGCTGCAGCAGCCAAGTCCAGGAAACAGCAAACACGGCAGTCTGTCCCTCCCTCTGTCTCAAAAAAAAAAAAAAAAAAAAAAAAAGAAATATGGGATTATGTAATGTGACCAAATGAATGAATTATTGACATTTCTAAGAGAGAAAAAGTAAACAACCTGGAAAGCATATTTGAGCAAAAAAATTAAGAAGATTTCTCTATTCTTGGTAGAGGTAGACATCCAGATACAAGAAATCCAGAGAACACCTGTGAGATACTATACAAAATGAACATCATCAAGGCATATAGTCCTTAGACCGTCCAAGGTTAATGCTAAAGAAAAAAAATCTTAAAGGCTGCTAGAGAAAAAGGTCAAATCACATACAAAGGGAACCCCATCAGGCTAGCAGTAGACTTCTCAGCAGAAACTTTACAAGCCACGAGAGATTGGGGGTATATTTTCAGCATTCTTAAAGAAAAGAAATTTCAACAAAGAATTTCATATCCTGCCAAACTAAGCTGCATAAACTAAGGAAAAATAAAATTTTTCCATTTAAGCAAGCGTTAAGGGAGTTAGTTACCGCTAGACCAGCCTTACAAGAGATCCTTAAGAGGGTTGTAAACATGGAAATGAAAAAACAATACCTGCTACCACAGAAACACACTTAATTACATAGCCCAGAGTCCCTATAAAGCAACCATAGAATCAAAACTACAAAGCAACCAGCTAACAACTTCACGATATGATCAAAACTTCACATATCAAAATTAATATTGAATATCAATGGTCTAAACTCCCCACTTTAAAAAGCACACTATTGCCAGTTGAATAAAAACAAAAACCAAGACTCATCCATCTGCTGCCTTGAAGAGACCCATCTCACACATAATGACACCCACAGGCTCAAAGTAAAGGATTGGAGAAAGATCTGTCCCACACGTGGAAAACAAAAAAGAGCGGGGTTCACTATTCTTATATCAGATAAAACAGACTTTAAACCATCAACAGTAAAAAAGGACAAAGAAGGTCATTATATTGTGATCAAGAGTTCAATTCTACAAGAAAACTTAACTTTTCTAAATACATATGCACCTGACAGCAGAGCACCCAGATTCATAAAACTGCCACTTCTAGACCCACAAAAACACTTATACAGACACACAATAATAATGGGGGACTTCAACATCCCATTGACAGCATTAGACAGATCACTGAGGCAGAAAACTAACAAAAAAATCTGGACTTAAATTCAGCACTTGACCTATTGGAACTAACAGACATCTACAGAACAGTTCATTCATCATTTGTAAAATATACATTTCTCTCACCTGAACACAGTATATATTCCAAGATCAACCACATGCTCAGCCATCATGCAAATCTTAATAAATTAAAAAAAATGCTTGAATCATACCAACTACACTCTCAGACTACAGTGGGATAAAAATAGAAACTGATACCAAGAAGATCTCCCAAAACCACACAATTACAAGGAAATTAAACAGCTTGCTCCAGAATGACTTTTGGGTAACAATAAAATTAAGGCAGAAATTACAGCAGAAACTGGGTATCCACTCAAACATAAAGAAATTGTTATATCAAAAAGCCACTTCCAGTATGTTTATAGCAGCAGTATTCACAATAGCAAAGTCATGGAATCAACCTAGGTGCCCATCAATGGTGGATTGAATAAAGAAAATGTGGTACATATTCACCATGGAATACTATGCAGCCACAAAAAGAACAAAAGCATGCCCTTTGCAGCAAAATGGATAGAGCTTGAGGCCACTTTCCTGAGTGAATTTATGCAAAAACAGAAAATCAAATACCATGTTTCCACTTATAAGTGGGAGCTAAACAATGGATACACACAGACATAAAGATGGAAACAATAGACACTGGGGACTCCAAAAGGGGGAGGGAGGGGAGTAGGGGTTGAAAAACCATCTAGTGGGTCTGATGTTCCCTATTTGGGTGACGGGTTCAATGGAAGCTCAAACTTCAGCAATATACAGTATATCTATGTAACAAAGCTGCACATGTACCCCCCTGATTATATTTTTTAAAAAGTCAGGAATGGTGGCATTTGCCTGTAGTCCTAGCTACTTGGCAGGCAGGCAGGAGGATCACTTGAGCCCAGAAGCTGCAGTGAGCTGTGATCGTTCCACTGCACTCCAGCTGGGTGACAGAGTGAAACTCTGTCTAAAAACAGAAAAGGATAGATAGGTAGATAGATGATAGATAGATAGATATAGATGATAGATAGATAGATGATAGATAGATAGATAGATAGATAGATAGATAGATAGATAGATAGATAGATAGATGATAGATAGATAGACAGACAGACAGACAGATAGATTCATTGGTTGAATTTGATTCCCCTCTTTCCTGGTAAAATCTTTGGTTATTCCTGATTTCCTTTTTATCTTTGAGTTTGGAAATTCCTGTTCATACTTAAGAAAATGACTGTTGCATACCCCTGGTATTCTGGGGAATGGAATAGAGTATGTTCCAAATTGTGGCAATTATTTGCCATTGCTGTGTGAGTCCCTCCCCTCATCCAAGGGTCAGTAGTCTTTTTTACTTCTTCAACTGCCTCATAGTTCAACTGGCAGTCCTCTCACTTGCAAAATGCTTAGCAAAAATCAAAATTGAGTCAAGGGTCAACCCGCCAGGTTATGCGTAAACTAGCTCTGATAAATAACAGCCCTGAGTGAAATTTGTTTCAACTTGTACATCTGTTGATTCCAAGCTGGTCCTGCTCTTCTTGCCTTTCAAACACAGCTTTCACTCATGTAATACAGGTGGTGATGGGTTTAATAGAAGCCCAGACCTCAGCAATACACAATATGTCTATGTAAAAAAGCTGCACATGTACCCCCAGTTATAAAAAAGAAGTCAGGAGTGGTGGCATTTGCTTGTAGTCCTATCCACTTGGGAGGCAGGCAGGAGGATCACTTAAGCCCAGAAGCTGCAGCGAGCTGTGATCTTTCCACTGCACTCCAGCTGGGTGACAGAGCAAGACCCTGTGTCTAAAAGCACCGAAAAGAATAGATGATAGATAGATAGATAGATTAGATAGATAGATAGATAGATAGATAGATAGATAGATAGATAGATAGATAGATAATAGATAGATAGATGATAGATAGAGATAATAGATAGGTAAATGATAGATAGATGGATGATAGATAAATGATAGATAGATGATAGATAGATGATTAGATAGATAGATAGATAGATAGATAGATAAGATAGATAGATAGATACATAGATAGATACATAGATAGATACATAGATTCATTGGTTGAATTTGATTCCCCTCTTTCCTGGTAAAATCTTTGGTTATTCCTGATTTCCTTTTTATCTTTGAGTTTGGAAATTCCTGTTCATACTTAAGAAAATGACTGTTGCATACCCCTGGTATTCTGGGGAATGGAATAGAGTATGTTCCAAATTGTGGCAATTATTTGCCATTGCTGTATGAGTCCCTCCCCTCATCCAAGGGTGAGTAGTCTTTGTTACTTCTTCAACTGCCTCATAGTTCAACTGGCAGTCCTCCCACTTGCAAAATGCTTGGCAAAAATCAAAATTGAGTCAAGGGTCAACCCGCCAAGTTATGCGTAAACTAGCTCTGATAAATAACAGCCCTGAGTGAAATTTGTTTCAACTTGTACGTCTGTTGATGCTAAGCTGGTCCTGTTCTTCTTGCCTTTCAAACACACATTTCACTCGTGTAATACAGCTGGTGATGGGTTTAATGGAAGCCCAGACCTCAGCAATACACAATATGTCTATGTAAAAAAGCTGCACGTGTACCCCCAGTTATAAAAAAGAAGTCAGGAGTGGTGGCATTTGCCTGTAGTCCTAGCCACTTGGGAGGCAGGCAGGAGGATCACTTGAGCCCAGAAGCTGCAGTGAACTGTGATCTTTCCACTGCACTCCAGCTGGGTGACAGAGCGAGACCCTGTGTCTAAAAGCACAGAAAAGAATAGATAGATAGACAGACAGACAGATAGATAGATTAGATAGGTAAATAGAAGATAAATGATAGATGATAGATGATAGATAGATGATAGATAGATAGATAGATGATAGATAGATGATAGATGATAGATAGATAGATGATAGATGGTAGATAGATAGATAGATAGATAGATAGATAGATAGATAGATAGATAGATGATAGATTCGTTGGTTGAATTTGATTCCCCTCTTTCTTGGTAAAATCTTTGGTGATTCCTGATTTCCTTTTTATCTTTGAGTTTGGAAATTCCTATTCATACTTAAAAAAATGACTGTTCCATGCCCCTGGTATTCTGGGGGATGGAATAGAATATGTTCCAAATTGTGGCAATTATTTGCCATTGCTGTGTGAGTCCCTCCCCTCATCCAAGTGTCAGTAGTCTTTGTTACTTCTTCAACTGCCTAATAGTTCGACTGGCAGTCCTCCCACTTGTAAAATGCTTGGCAAAAATCAAAATGGAGTCAAGGGTCAACCCGCCAAGTTATGCGTAAACTAGCTCTGATAAATAACAGCCCTGAGTGAAATTTGTTCCAACTTGTACATCTGTTGATTCTAAGCTGGTCCTGCTCTTCTTGCCTTTCAAACATACCTTTCACTCACGTATTACAAGTGGTGATTTTTTGCAGTTTTATTTATTCATAGACCTGATTCTTTTCACTTCCCAGTTTATAAAAATTTCTCAATATATCTTAACCACTAATAAAATTCTTTTTTTTTCGTTTCCCTGGATCTTATTGATGTTCATTTACTTATGTAGTGAGGCAATAGGCAAGCGATAGCACACGGGCTATGCTCTGCCATCTTGAGCCAGTTCTCTAACTTGCATTTTTGCAATTTGTGTACCTGTTTTTAGGAATGCATGTATTTCTATCTGCATTTTAAAACTTGGACCTAAAATCTGTGACTTGTTAACTATCACCCACTGAGTAGTGGAGGCACACATGGAATCCAGGCACACTCTTGAACCCAAGTCTTATGTTTTTACCACATCACCCAGGGTACCAGGCTTAGACATATTAACTATATTCTTTTTTTTTTTTCTTGAGACGGAGTCTCGCTCTGTCGCCCAGGCTGGAGTGCAGTGGCGCAATCTCGGCTCACTGCAAGCTCCGCCTCCCGGGTTCACGCCATTCTCCTGCCTCAGCCTCTCCGAGTAGCTGGGACTACAGGCGTCCGCCACCACGCCCGGCTAATTTTTTGTATTTTTATTAGAGACGGGGTTTCACCGTGGTCTCGATCTCCTGACCTTGTGATCCGCCCGCCTCGGCCTCCCAAAGTGCTGGGATTACAAGCATGAGCCACCGATTCTTTAGTTATACAACACATAGCAGTTTTAGGGCACTTTCACATGCATTGTGTTATCGTTTTCTCACTAAAGCCCTTGATCTAGCATTATTATTTGCTATAGACTGGAAACCTGGAAATTAAAACAAGTTACTAAAGATGACTGATTTATTTTAGGTAAATTCAGAAAACGGAGATTTCAAGTCTCTGGATGGCATGAGCATCAATGTCAGGGCATCCTAGGAATTTTTTCTTCCACCTACTGCAAAGAATAAGCTAATTGGCATGCTGAAAGGATCCCCAAATTAACTCACCAAAGACTGCAAAGTCTTCTTTTTCATAAAATATTTCATCTTCATCTTTAAGGGCACTGGATTGCTCCTTATAAAGAACTTCCTCTTATCTTTATCATCTATGAATTTCAGAAGATGAGCAACTTGGCTGAGAGCCAAGTTCAAAGGAGTAAAAGATAACAAAGATGTGAGAAGAGTTGAGAGGGAAATAAAGAATGAATGCTTTGGATGAATGCCCTGAGCCTTCTCTAAAGCCACTTAATTAACCATAGATCAACAAATTCCTCACCAATTATGGAAGAAAGATTAGGATAATCAAAGACTCCATTACATATTTTTCCATTTTAGTAGCAATAATCATAAGTAACAATGATCATTACTGTAACTAGACACTATGCACTATAATGTATACAAATTATCTCAGTCCTTTTAACTATTCAATGTAGCAGGTTGTGCTATTTTTCTCACTCCATTTAGGAAAATCTTAAGTCGCAGACATCCTACTCTCTAATACAATTTCTTTTTCAAGAAAAATAACCAAAACATTTTGAAGAAGTGATTGATTTCATGTTTCCTGCAAGGAGATATAAGGTAAATTTGAGTCATTTTATGTGTCAGAAAGCCAGAAAGCTTTCAAAAATTAATAAGGTCAGGTCCAAAGAATATAGGGCCCAACTAAATGGAGGGTTCTATCAGACAAAGTTGCAGCAATAGAAAGTTATGATTGTAGTTGAAATACATTCAATCTATGAGGAGCCCTGAGTCTGTAGTGACACACAGAAAGATCTTCAGAGAAACAAAATAATCTCAAAAAGTATAATGTGGCATTATTGACTCATTTATTGGGTAATTGAAAAATCTTAATAACAGCTCGAAGTTTCCTTTGTTACTGAAAACTTTATTTAAAAAAATTACAACTGGAAAAATTACAACAATAATACATCAAACACATTTATACTTTTCACCTAGAATCGCCAATTATAGTCTGCCACATTTCCTTTGTGCATACCTATATAACATTTAAATTCTTTTGTAGGTTGCAGAAATTATGATCATTTGCCACACATATTTCAACATGTATCATTGAAGTGCAAGGACACTGTCTGACATAACCAGAACACAACAAATTCAGAAATTTTTAACATTGCTAAACTTCAGTAACTAATAGAGATCATGTTCAAATTTTCTCAATAATAGCAATAATACCTCTCAGTGTTTATTGTCTAATTTAGTATCCAATCAAGAACCTCAAATTGCTTTTAGCTGTCATTTTTAAGGCTCATTTTTCCTAGAAAGTTCTTGAAATTTTCTTATTTTTATATTTAAGTTTTTTATGTGTACATATCAGTTGGATTATAGAATGCCCTTCAACTTGGTAATAGTCATTTAATTGGGTGAAATGATATCTCATTGTGGCTTTAGTTTGCATTTTTATTATGATTAGCAATGTTAAGCATTTTTTTACATGCCTATTGGCCATTTGTATGTCTTCTTTTAAGAAATGACTAGCCAGATCTTTGGGTTTTTGTTTTCAGAATGTGTGTGTGTGTGTGTGTGTGTGTGTGTGTGTGTGTGTGTGTTTGCTATTGTCGAAGGAATAGTTTGGAAATATTTTCTCCCACTCTGTAGCTTGTTTCTTCATGTTGTTCATTGTTTCCTTTGCTGTATAATAGCTTTTACCTTGATATAATTACAATTCTATTTATCTACTTTTGCTTTTGTTGCCTATGCTTTTGAGGTCCTACTCAAGAAATCTTCGCCCACACCAATGTTCTAAAGTATTTCCCCAATGTTTTCTTCTAGTAGTTTCATAGTTTCAGGTCTTATATTTAAGTATTTAATCCATTTTCATTTGAATTTTGTAAATGGTGAGGGATGGGAGTCTTGTTTCACTCTTCTGCTATGGTTATTCAGTTTTCCCAGCATCACTTATTGAAGAGGCTGTCATTTCCCCAATGTATGTTCTTGATGCCTTGTTAAACATAAGTTGACTGTAAATGCATGGATATATTTCTAGGGTTTTTTTCTGCTTCATTGGCCTTTGTGTCTGTTTTTATGCCAATATCATGCTGTTTTGGTTACTGTAGACTTGTAGTATATTTTGAAGTCAGAGAGTGTGATGTCTCCAGCTTTGATCTTTTTGCTTTGGATTGCTTTGGCCACTCAGCACCTTTTGCGGTTCCATACAAATTTTAAGTTTTTTTTTATTTCTGTGACAAATGTCATTGTTATTTTGATGGGAATTGCATTGAATCTATAGATCACTTTTGGTAGTATGGACATTTTAACAATACTTATTTTTTTGATGAGATATCTTTCCATTTTTTCATGTCATTTTCAATTTTTTAAATCAGTGTTTTATAGTTTAACTTGTACAGATCTTTCACTTCTTTGGTTAAATTTATTCCTGGTGGGTTTTTACTTTTGGAGCTATTGTAAATGGAATTGCTTTCTTGATGTTGTTTTTGTATTGTTTTCTGTCAGTGTATGGAAATGCAACTGATTTTTAATGTTGATTTTGTATATTGCAACTCTACTGAATTTATCAGTTCTAACAGTTTCTTTTGTGGAGCCATTAGGTTTTTCTAAATATAAGATCACGTAGTCTGCAAACAAAGACAATTTGATTTCTCCCTCTTCAATTAGGATGCCCATGATTTCCTTCTCCTGTCTAATTGCTCTAATATTTCCAGTACTATGTTGAATAAAAGTGGTGAAAGTGGGCATCTTTGTCTCATTCCAGATATTAAATAAAAGTCTTTAACTTTTCTCCATTCAGTAGGATGCTAGCTGTGGGTTTGCCATTTATACACTTTGTTGCTTTAAGATATGTTCCTTTTATATCCAGTTGTTGAGTTTTAAATCATGAGATAATATTAAATTTCATTAAATTCTTTTTCACCATCTATTGAAGTGATCATATGGTTTTTGGTTTTAATTCTGTTGATAGGATGTATTGATTGATTTGCATATGTTAAACCATCCTTGCCTCCTTGGGATGAATCCCACTTAGTCAATGGTGACTGATCTTTTCAATGTGTTGTTGAATTTGGTTTGCTAGCATTTTATTGAGGATCTTTGTATCTATGTTCATCAGGGATATTGGCCTGCAGTTTTCTTTTCGATTATATCCTATCTGATTTCAGCATCACGGAAATACTGTCCCCATAAAATGAATTTGTTGCTGACCTTTGAGAATTGATGACATGCCTTGGGTTGTGTTATTTGGGTGAAGTAGGCTTGGTGATCTTTGATCTTCTTGTACCCGAATACTCATATTTTCACTAGTCTTGGAAAGTTCTCTGTTATTATTTCTTTGAATAAACTTTCTACCTCAATCTCTTTCTCTATTCCCTCCTTAAGTACAATGACTGTTAGATTTTCCCTTTTGAGACTGGATGTCACTTTGCTACTTTTTAGCATTTGATGGAAATAAGAGAAGCCTAAGATTTATCAAGCTCTATATTAAATCTTCTCCAGCTTCTGTGCTGAGACCTGATGGAAATCACATAATCTGGATCCCGATGGACCAGACTAGAGAGTTGTGGCCAGTATTGTACCAGAGTATCACAGACAGCATCTTATCTTCTATATCTTCTACTCTCAGATCCAGGCTGTCAACAAACATAACTTCCCCATGTATATTCACATAGATCAAGAGAATCCAGTTATGCAGAAAGTGTTCCCAAGCCTAAAACAGGTTGCCATGTCTTATAGGTGGTACCAGTGGAATTCTGTTCTCCTTAGAAGTTGTTCCAAGGAAAGATGATGTCAAACAAGGGCCTGCAAGTGCAACTTAATAGATGGGTGTGTAGTCCTGTTCAGTCACTGAGATTTGGGGAATTATTTGATACCACAGCATAGACTAGGCTATTGTGACTGATACAATCATATTGTTAGCAGGAAAGCAGATTTATTTTAGGGTTCAGGCAGTATATCTGTAGGTTTACTATAATCTTTTTTTTAAAAACCTGGTACTTTTATGTGAGTCCATTTCTTAACTCTGCCTTTCCGTTGAGTAAGATGGAGTAATATCTACATCCAATCAGTTAGCTAAACCAAGGCATTAAAAAAATGAGTTGGATCTATTATTCATTCACATATTCTATGACAATTTATTGAGCACGAACTCAATATATGCCAGGCAATGGGGAATCAGTAGTGAAAAAGAAGACAAAAACTCTTATGCTCTTAGAGCTTATATTCTAGTGAGGGATTGAGACATTAAAAAGTAAGTAAGTTATATAGTATATCTGATTCTCGTAAGTGCTGTGAAGAAAAATAAGACAAATTAAGCTAAAAGGTATAACAAGGAGAGGCTTTGCCATTTAAAATAAGATTATTGGAAGTCTTCACTGAAAAGATGACATTAGAGGCAAATCCTTAAGGAGGCCATCATGTGGCCATTTGGGAAAGTGTGTGCCAGGCAGAGGGAGTAACTGCAAAGACCCTAAGGTGGGAGCCTGTCTGGGGTGTTGAAAACAGAGCAAGCAGCAAGGAGGCCAGTGTGGGAAAGGGAAGAGTTGAGGGAGATAAGGGCAGAAAGATACAAGGGGTAATCACGTGTAGGATCTTGTGGGCCATGGTGAAGACTGTGGCTATTTTTCTGAGCAGGGATTTGAGCAAGAGACAGACATCCATGACTGAGGGGCTGTATTGAGATGAGATTGTGGAAAGGCAAAGGTGGAAGCAAGGAGACAATGAAGGGTTGGACCAGAGTGGGAATGGTGGAAATGTTGAGAAGTGGTAGGACACTTTAAAGGTAGAGCCAAAAGGATTTGCTGACTGAATGTGCAATGTGGAGGCCATGAAAATTCACGCCTCAGACCTCCTTCTGTCAGTAATATCATTGACCAGTGACCCTAGTAGCTGGCTCTGAAATCCACCCTTCTTAGTTCTGATTTCATGTTTCTCACGGGCTTCTCCTGCCTATAACAGCACAGCAGGAAGACAGGGGACTCTCCTGATGGGGCAATTTTCACCCAAGAACCCCCGTGGGCCTAAGACCTCCTCTTTTTTTCTCTCCATGAGGGAGACTTAAAGTAGACTTAGATTGCAGACTGACAGCTCTCCCAGCCTCCCCCCAGGTCCCTTTCTTTTGGCTTCACAGTCTCCTAATAAATCTCTTGCACATCTAATCCAGTCCAGGAGTTTCAGAAGACCTGGACTAAGGGAGAGAAAGTAGTTCAAGAATGCCAACAAGGTCTAGGAAATTGGAGTGATGGAGATGCCATTTCCTGAATGTATGCATGCGTGAATAACACTTCCATATCCCCATAGATATCCTGGCACTGGTTTGCTGGATGATTTGAATTTGTATTACCTAGATGGCTTTGGAGAAAGCCCTTGACAACATTCAGGACAAAGTGTGCCTGGAGATCCCAGGGCAGTCCCTTGCTGTGGACTTTGCGGACTCCGCTCCGCCAGCAGAGGGCAGCAGAGGCAGCCAAGGCTGCAGAACCAGGATCCCTCCCTGAGAACGCTGAAAGATGATGGGTGCCTCTGAGTTTAAGTTGTTGAGATTTCAGGTGATTTTAGCCTCATGCATAGTATCTATTCGCAAAGATTGTGAGATTCACGGATGAAGGAAAAGAGGAAACTTTATTTTCAGAAGGAAAAACAATCCACAGATCCAGGAAACGCTGCCCTGGGGAGAGGGAAAGTGCACGTTGTGCAGAACGGAGGAGAGCTGCTATTTGATATCTGGGTCGCACAGAGTCAGCCTTATATACATATTAGCACGGTGGGGAAAAAATGCAAATATGCATGAGGGAAGTCAGGCATTGCACAGTGGAAAATATATATGGAACATACATCCCATACTCACATTTTGGTAGGATTTCACATTAAAATGAAGTGGAATTTGGTCCTTTACATCAAAAGGTAAACTATAGGACATAAAGACAATTTTTGAACAGTGTCCACGAGCTGACTGAAACTAGCTTAAGGTCTGCAGCTATTGATCAATAAGGAATGTTTATAATACCCGTCCTCTGTCCAATCTGAGTTATGGCAGGACAGCAAGGTAGAAGACGGGGCCAGGCAAGGCAGGGAAGAGTGTTGTAGTGTTGTAGGACTTTCTCCTTAGTTCAGCTAAAAGCCAGGTTCTTCTCGCACAACCATGAAAAGTTAGGCTTGCGGACACTGCAGGGTGAGAAAGAAAGGGTTTACTGGGTGAAAAGGAAAAAAGGGGAAACAGGGACTCTCAGCAAAGCAAGAGTCCTGCCAGTGGGCTTCCCACCTCACAGATTGAATCACCGGATTACCACCCGGAACAGGAGAGGCCAGGCTCCTCCTCACTGCAAACCAACAGGAACTTCCTCAAGGCTCCACCCCAGCGCGCACTCCTCCCAGTGCGCAGGCCGGTCGGATGCCCTGCCCGGGAGCCCTTTTTACTTGGCTGTCTCAGTAGGCTGGCAACCGGCACTCTGTCAGGGTCAGCTGGGAAATTTTCCAGCTGTAGTGTTTTTTGGCAATGCTTTTCAGGTGATAGTTTCTGCTTAATTACCGGGAAAAAAAACCTATGGCAATTAGTAACACCGGGATGTGTTACAGATCCCTCATCCCTCATCCTACTAGCTATGAAATTGTTTTTTGGGTTTATCTCATTTTAGCCACAGGGAGTCCATCTCGTCGTCTGTTGGGGTATATTTTAACATAGCTAATAAGTGTTGCTTTTTATTATAACTCAACTACTGGGAAACTGTGACCTCAGGACATTGTGGCCAGAACACTTGTGAATGAGAGAATGACAGAAGGTCCAACCTGTCCAAGGAAGAGCTCTCAAAGTGGGCACTGCAACAAAAACTAAGTCCATTCCTTAAAGGCGACTTCCTTGTTCCACGGGCATCCCTAATTGTAATAGATTTAAATGTTAAGTCTCCACCCCGAGGTGAACGTGGGACACGCGTATCATGAATGTTTGCTTATCATGCATACATGCAACCCTTCCTTTGCAAGGATTGCAAACACACAGAGAATGATAATGAGGTTTTTGATACTGAATTACTCAAGTGGGGAGTGGAAAGTGCCTGAAAATTATAGTTTGTGCCCATCTTGTGCCTACTAAGTTTTCTGGTATATAATAAGCACTCAATATTTATTAAGTGAAGAAATGAATGAGTCAAAATGCAGTGAAAAGTAAAATTATTTTAGTTTCATGAATTTTTTAAATTTTTCTATACAATTTATATATTTTGCAGATATAACAGTTACCTAGGGAATGTGGGAACTTTCTATAATATGCACGTTATGATAAAGATTTTCTGGCCAGGCACAGTGGCTCATGCACGTAATCCCAACACTTTGGGAGGCTAAGGTGGGTGGATCACTTGAGGTCAGGAGTTTGAGACCAGCTGGCCAATATGGTGAAACCCTGTCTCTACTAAAAAATACAAAATTTAGCTGGGCATGGTGGTGCACTCCTGTGATCACAGGTACTCAGGAGGCTAAGGCAAGAAAATCGCTTGAACCCAGAAGGTAGAGGTTGCAGTGAGCCAAGATTGTGCCACTGCACTCCAGCCTGGGCAACAGAGCTAGACTCCATCTAAAAAAAAAAAAAAAAAAAAAAAAATCTGTAATTAAAAAAAAAAATTAGAAGCCAAAGCTGAATGAAAATCATGAAATTATGAAAAAGCAAAATAAAACTTAAATGCAATTACCTTTTTTTCTCTCTTTTTAGATTGGTAAAGTGTGAATACATTTGAGGGCATCTGCTATAAAGGAGAGTATGGAGAAATGGGCACTCCTCTAGGTTATTGCCAGGAATGCATGTTTGTACAGCCTTTGAGGGAAGGCAGTTTTAGAAGCCCTGTTTTCATGGGGAGAACTTTTGCTGAAGAGAAATGAAGCCTTTTAGATCAAGGACATTTCATCTGTGTCCACAGACTGCCTGGGCATTCGTTTAAATTCAAGGACTCTCTGAAGTTGAAGAGAAAAAAAAATCATATCTTTATTTTTATTAACTTCCAACCATAATTTAGGATTTTCTTCAATTATAAATGTATGTACCAAACTACCAGAGATTGCCATTATCTCCGACTTCATCAAGATGGTAGTGAGATAATTTCATATCTGATTTTAGCTGAGAATAACTAAACTATCATTTACTCTTATAATATTGAAAGTATTTAATTTATGATTGTATAATGAACTCATTAAATATGAGACTTTGCAGCTAGATATGATGTAATGAATTTAAAATATTCAGATAACTATATGTCAATATAATTTTGTTTCCTTCATAATCCTTGTGTTTTATTTCCCCCATTCATGACTCGTGATCCTGAGAATGGGGTAATAGGTCTCCCCAGACTGTCAAGCGGCCCACTGCACAAAAGCATTTAAAAGTTATGCTTTAGATGAAGAGGGGCTCAGTGGGCTACTGATGACCAGAGTTTAATTATACAGAGAAAGTCTAAGGAAGGAAAAATCTTAGCCATAGCAGGAGGCAAAGAGAAGAAAACCCAATGCAATCCTCCCACTAGATTTTTTTGTTTTTTAAGTAATTTGGAAGTCACAAATTTTGTTTTGAATTTAATTAGCACTGTTAGCTTAAAAATCACAACTTTAGAAACTTAGAAAGGAGAGCTTTATTTCTTAAAGGATTTACAACCCACAGGCAGGGAGCACAGCCTCTGGCTGAAATACCAAAAGCAAGCACTTCCAGGGAGAGAGGGGTAAGACAGGAATCAATGCTGACTCGGTAGGCCCAGTATACATATTCAACAGGATACAGGGGGAGCTGTAAATATTAATGAAAGTGGGTTGCATGCATACAAGGTAAGCAAATGTACATGATACATGCATGCCATGTTCACCTCGGGGTGGAGACTTAACATTTAAATCTATTACAATTAGGCCCTATTATTCAGAAGGTGAAGCAGGGACTGGAAGGTGCTAAAATGCACAGCCTCTGCAAAACCAGCCAGAACCAGCCTACGGGGTCAGTGATGTCTTATCAGAAAAAAGCTATAGAAATCAGTCACTTGTTCAATCAAAGCTGTAGTTATGCAGGGTCCGTTTGTCAGCTTCTGGCATGAAGGAGCTACAGTTGTTTCCATATTGCTTATCTTGAGGCCAGTGCTTGTTCAGCTGCTAGAGAAAAGGAAAAACCTTGTGACAGTTAGAACATAGATTTTTGTTTGTTTGGTTTTTTGTTCGTTTTTGTTTTGTTTGGTTTGGTTTTTAAGACAGTCTTACTCTGTTGCCCAGGCTGGAGTGCAGTGGCGTGATCTTGGCTCACCACAAGCTCCACCTCCCCAGTTCGAGCGATTCTCCTGCCTCGGCTTCCCAGTAGCTGGGATTACAGGCGCCCACCACCACACCCAGCTAATATTTGTATTTTTAGTAGAAACAGTGTTTCACTATGATGGCCAGACTGGTGTTGAACTCCTGACCTCAGGTGATCCACCTGCCTTGCCCTCCCAGAGTGCTGGGATTACAGGCATGAGCTGCTACGCCGGGCCCATAGTTTATTCTTTAAGTGTAGGAGTGCTTGACTTCACCTTTGCCTGGTATGTCCTTAGGTCCTGTTTATAATTTTGTATCTTACTGCCACAAAGAGTTTGTTTTGTCAGTCTTATGATCTCTATTTTAACATAAATATTAGTGGTTATTGTGTCTAAACCAGAAAAGGGAGCCAGTAGAATGAGGTGTGTCTGACCTCTTGTCCCTGTCATGGCCAGGAACTCAGTTTTTTTTTTAAGGTTTCTCTGGGGTCCCCTTGCCAAGAAGGGGTCCGTTCAGTTGGGTGGGGGGCTTAGAATTATATTTGTAATTCTTAGCTAATTTTTCAACAATATGCTGATATTATTCTTAATATTCTAAGGGTATGTTACTCCTAATGTCACCGTGGGTGTACATAAGCATATGGCTGCATTTCTCCAATTATCAGAATAAAAAATAAGAGTATCTATGCACAGTCCCACATGTAAAATAGCAAACCCAGCAAAGTTTAGACCAATTTAATGTCAATCATTTTTTTCCAATAACTGCAGTATGAGATTTTTGAACCCAGGTTATTCCTGAAATTTTACTTTTACATATCATTTTTGTCAAGAATTACTTTTTGTCTTTCATTCTATTTTATCATATTTGAAACACTCAAGCTTAATTCTCTATTTTATTGGTTTTAGTATTTATCTCCTTAACAGTTTACCAACTCTTGATTTCTTTATTTTGATTCACTTCTCATTACACTGGAACATAACATTACTCAATTTTTCAGTTAGGGTGCACAAGTGATACACTTCCTGAATGTATACACCTGTAGGAAAGTCTTTGTGCAGACATCACACATGAACAGCAGCTTGGCTTGTTGCAATATTTTATATTGCATCCTTTTGAGGCAGGAGAATAGGGTCTGGAGGCAGGTAACCTAAGGCCGTTTCATGCTGACTTCCTAGAACTAAATTGAAAGGAAAATCCTACCTGTCCACACCTAAGAAATAAAAGGACCAGAGGCTACTCCCTTTGCAAACCCCCACATTTTCTGCACTGCAGATGGGAAATTGAAAGTACCTCTGACTGGTTGCAAAAAGCAGAGGGAGGGAGGGGGATGATATTGCTCCCCATATCGCGGGGGGTGTCCAACCCCCCATGATATGGTTCGTAATATCCGGGGGGGAGAGGGAGGTGATATTACTCCCCATATCGCGGGCGGTGTCCAACCCCCTGTGATATGGTTCGTAATATCGAGTGGGGGAGAGAGGAGGGTGATACTACTCCCCATATCGCGAGGGAGTGTCCACCTCCCTGTGATATGGTTCCTAATATCCAAAGGAGATATTACTCCAAATATCACACTCGATATACACCCTGTAATAATATTTGTAATATTTAGGGAGATATTACTTCTAATATCACTGTGGGTGTACACCATGTGTGTACACACTGTGATATTGTTTGTAATGTACTAGGAAGATATTACTGTTAATATCACTGTGGGTGTACACCCTGTGATATTAGAAGTAATAGTCTAGAGAGATATTACTCCTAATGTCACAGTAAGTTGTACACCTTGTGATATTATTCATAGTACCCTAGGGGAATGTTACAACTAATGTCACAGTGGGTGTACATACTGTGATATTATTTGTAATACCCTAGGGAATGTTACTCCTAATGTCACAGGGGGTGGTCACCCTGTGATATTAGTCGTAATATCCTAGGGATATGTTACTCCTATCACAGGGGGTGTACAATCTGTGATATTTGTCATAATGTTTTAGGAGGATGTTACTCCTACTGTCGCAGGTGGTGTACACCTGTGATATTATTTGTAATATCCTGGGGGGATGTTACTCCTAATGTCACTGGGAGTGTACACCTGTGATATTATTCATAATATCCTAGGGGGATGTTACTTCTAATGTCAAAATGGGTGTACACTCTGTGATATTATTCATAATATCCTAAAGACATGTTACTCCTAATTTTACAAGGGGTGCGCACCCTGTGATATTATTCTTAATATCCTAGGGAGATTTTACTCATAATGTCACAGGGGGAGTACACCCTGTGATATTATTCGTAATATCCTAGGGGGATGTTACTTTTAATGTCCCAGTTGGTGTACACCCTGTGATATCATTCATAATATCTTAGGGGGATGTTACTCCTAATGTCACAGTGAATGTACACCCTCTGTGATATTATTCTTAATATCCTAGAAAGATAATACTCCTAATGTCACAGAGAGTGTACACCCTGTGATATTATTTGTAGTATTCTAGGGAGATAATACTTTTAATGTCACAATAGGTGTACACCCTGTGATACTTTTTGTAATATCCCAGGGAGACGTTACTGCTAATATCACAGTGGCTGTACACTCTGTGATATTATTCGTAATATCCTAGGGAGATATTACTCCTAATATTACTGTGGATTTATGCCTGGTTATATGATTCATAATATACTAGGAAGATGTTACTCCTAATATCACAGTGGGTGTACACCATGAGTGTACACTTTGTGGTATTATTCATGATATCCTAGGTAAATATTTTTTATAATATCACACTGGATGTACACACTGTGATAATATTCGTAATATCCTAGGGAGCTATTACTTCTAATATTACAGTGTTTGTATACACATAGTGTACAAACACTGTGATATTTTTTGTAATATCTTAGGAAGATATTACTTTCAATATTATAGTAAGTGTACACCTTGTGATATTATTTGTAATATCTTTGGGAGATATTACTTTTAATGTCATAGTGGGTGTGCACCCTGTGATATTCATAATATCCTAGAGCAATGTTACACCTAGTGTCACAGTGGGAGTACACAATGTGACATCATTTGTAATACCCTAGCCGGATGTTACTTTTAATGTCACAGGCTGTGTTCACCCTATGATATTATTATGTTTTTTTTTTTTTTTGAGATGGAGTCTTGCTTTATCGCCCAGGCTGGAGTGCAGTGGCATGATCTCGGCTCACTGCAAGCTCGGCCTCCCGGGTTCATGCCATTCTCCTGCCCCAGCCTCCCGAGTAGCTAGGACTACAGGCGCCCACCACCACACTCGGCTAATTTTTTGTATTTTAGTAGAGATGGGGTTTCACCGTGTTAGCCAGGATGGTCTCGATCTCTTGACCTCGTGATCTGCCTGCCTCGGCCTCCCAAAGTGCTGGGATTACAGGCATGGGCCACTGCGCCTGGCCCGATATTATTCTTAATATTCTAAGGGTAGGTTACTCCTAATGTCACAGTGGGTGTACCCCCGAGATATTATTGGTAATATCCTATGGAGATATAACTCCTAATATCACAGTGGGTGTACAACATGTGTATACTCCCTTGATAATATTTGTAATATCCAGGGTAAATATTGTCTCTAGTATCACAGAGGGTGTACACCCTGTGATATTTTTCATAATATTTTAGAGAGGTATTGCTTCTAATACCACAGTGGGAGTACACCATATGTATACACTCTGTGATATTCTTCCTTATATCTTAGGGAGATATTACTCCTAATATCACAGTGGGGGTATATCCTATGATATTATAAGTAATGTCCTAGGAACGTATTACTCCTAATATCCCAGTGGGTGTAAATCCTTTGATATTATTCCCAATATCCTAGGTGGATGTTAATCCAATGTCACAGGGGGTGTACACCCTGTTACATTATTCATAATATTCTAGGGGGATGTCACTTTTAAAGTCACAGGGGGTGTGATACATCCCCCTAGGATATTACAAATAATATCACAATGGGGGTATACCCTGTGATATTATTCGTAATATCCTAGGGAGATGTTACTCCTAATGTCACAGAGGTGTCCACCCTGTAATTTTTTTGTAATATACTGGGAAGATGTTACTCCTAATGTCACAGGGGGTGTACACAATATACTAGTGGGCTATTACTACTAATGTCACAGATGTTACTCCTCATGTCACAGGCGATATACACCCTGTGATATTATTCAGAATATCCTAGGGGGATGTTGCTCCTAATGTCACCGGGCATGTACACCATGTGTGTACACCCTCTGTGATATTTCTTGTAATATTTTACCCGGATGTTAATCCTAATATTACTATGCTGTTCACCATGTGTGTGATGTACACCCTGTGATATTATTCTTAATATCCTAAGGGGATGTTGCTCCTATTGTCACAGACGGTTTACTCTCTGTGATATGATTCATAATATTCTAGGGGGATGTTACTCCTACCTCACAAAGTGTGTACGCTTTGTTATATTATTCATAATATCCTAGAAAGATGTTACTCCTCGTGTCACAGGGGGTGTACAGCCTGTGATATTATTTGTAATATTCTAGGAAGATGTTACTCCTAATGTCACAGAGAGTGTACACCCTGTGAATTTATTCATCATGGTTTTGGGGGATGTTACTCCTAATGTCACACACGTTGTACAGTGATATTATTCATAATATTTTATGGAACTGTTACTCCTAATATCACAGGGGCTGTACACCCTGTAATATTATTTGTAATATCCTAAAGAAATGTTACCACTAATGTCACAGGGGGTGTACACCATGTGATATTATTTCCAATATTGTAGAGGGATATTACTCCTAGTGTCACTCTGTGATATTATACCTTATATTTTAAGGAGCTATTACTCCTAATATCACAGAGTTTGTACACCCTGTGATATTATTCATAATATCCTAGAAATATGTTACTCTTAATATTACAGAGGATGTATACCCAGTGATATTATTAGTAATATCCTAGGGGGATGTTACTCCTACTGTCACAGGGGTGTACACCCTGTGATATTGTACATGTCACACATGTTGTACAAACAGTGATATTATTCATAATATTTTATGGAAATGTTACTCTTAATATCCTAAAGAAATGTTATCACTAATGTCACAGGGGGTGTACAACCTGTGATATTATTCCCAATATTGTTACTCCTAATGTCACAGGTGTACACACTGTGATAATATTTGTAATATCCTAAATGGATGTTACTCCTAATGTCACAACATGTGTACATCCTCTGATATTATTCGTCATATCCTGGGGGGATGTTACTCCTAATGTCACACAGGGTGTTCTCTCTTGATATTATTCAAAATATTTTAGGCAGATGTTACTCCTCATGTCACAGGCGATGTACACTCTGTGGTATTATTTGGAATATCCTAGGGGACATTACTCCAAATGTCACAGGAGGTGTACACTCTGTGATGTTACTCATAATATTTCAGGAAAATGTTACTTCTAAAGTCACCGGGCATGTACACCATGTGTGTACACCCTCTGTGATATTTCTTGTAATATTCTACCCAGATGTTAATCCTAATATTACTATGCTGTTCACCATGTGTGTACATCCCAATGCTATAATTTGTAATATCCTAGAAGGATGTTACTGCCAACATCACAAGGGGTATACACCATGTGTGTACACACCCTGTGATATTATTCATAATATCTTAGGGAGATTCTACTAATTTTACAGGGTGTGTACACCTTATTTTTAAAGTCATACTTTTAAACTCCGCACTGTTAAAGTCACATATTATTCCTAATATCTTAGAGGGATGTTGCTCCCAATGTCACATGGAGTGTACACCATGTGTGTACACCTTCTGTGATATTATTCCTATATCCCAGAAAAGTATTATGCCTAATGTAACAGGAAGTGTACACCATGTGCATAAACCGCCTTTGATATTATTCGTAATATACTAGGGGGATATTACTTTTAATGTCACAAAGGGTGTACAAAATGTCACAGGGGGTGTATGCCTTGTGGTATTATTCGTAATATTCAGAAAGATGTTACTCTTAAGGTCACAGGGAGTGTACACTCTTTGATGTTATTTGTAATCTTATAGGGAGATATTACTTTAAATATCACAGTGGGTGTACACACATGATGTAGTGATATTATTTGTAGTACCTTAGAGAGATATAACTTCTAATATCACAGTAGGTGTACCCCATGTGTGTACATCCTGTGATATTATTCGTAATAACCTAGCTTCGAAGATATGACTCCTAATATTACAGTGGGTGTACACTCTATGATATTATTCATAATGTCCTAGGAAGATATTACTCCTAATATCACAGTAATAATTTGTAATATCCCAGAGAGAGATTTCTCCTAATATCACAGTGGGTGTACTCTCTGTGATACTATTCATAATATCCTAGAGGGATATTGCTCCCAATATCACAGTGGGTGTACACCCTGTGATAATATTCATAATATCCTAGGGAGATATTACTCCTAATATACGGTGGGTGTACACCATGTGTGAACACCCTGTGATTTTATTCATAATATTCTAGGGAGATATTACTCCTAATGTCACAGTGGGTGCACACCATGTGTGTATATTCTGTGATGCTATTCATAATACCTAAAAAGTTATTCCTAATGTCACTATGGGTGTATACCATGTGTGTACACTCTGTGATGTTCTTCGTAATATCCTAGGGAGATATTTCTCCTAATATCACAGTGGGTGTACATTGTTTGTGTACACCCTGTGCTATTCATTATATCCTAGATAGATATTACTCCTAATATCACAGTGAGTACACACCATGGGTCTACATTCTGTGATGTTATTCATAATATCCTAAGGAGATATTTATCCTAATGTCATAGTGGGTGTACAGCCTGTGATATTATTCATAATATCCTAGGGAGGTATTACTCCTATTATCACAGTGGGTGTACACCCTGTGATATTATTTGTAATATACTAGGGAGATATTACTGTATACTCTGTGACATTATTTGTAACATTTTAGGGGTATATTTTTCGTAAAGTCACAGTGGGTGTACACCCTGTATTATTCTTCATAATATCACAGTGGGTGTACACCATGTGTGATATTGTTCCTAACATCCAGGAGGGGAGAGGATGGTATTACTTCCAATAGCACAGAAGGTGTATACCCCCTCCATGATATTGTTCCTAATTTCCAAGGAAGGAGATGATGGCATTATTCCCAATATCACTGGGGATGTACACCCTTCCTATGATATTGTTCTTAATATCCAGGGGTGAAGAGAATGACATTACTCCCAATATCACGGGGGTGTAAACCACCTGTACACCACCCCCTGTGATATTGTTGGTAATATTCTGGGGAATAGAGAATGATATTACTACCAATATTGAAGGAAATGTAAACCAGCCCTGTGATATTGTTCCCAATATCCAGAGAGGAAAAGAATGATATTACTCCTAACAGCACAGGAAATGTACACCCACGCTGTGATATTTTTCCTAATATCCAGGGGGAGAGAGGATCTTATTACTTCCAATATTGCAGGGTGTGTACACCCCCTCTGTGATCTTGTTGCTAATATCCAGGTTGGGGGAGGATGATATTACTCCCAAAATCACAGGGGGTGTGCACCCCCGCTGTGATCTTGTTCGTAATTCCCTGGGTTGAGAGGATGATATTACTCCCAATGTCGCAGAAGTGCACACCCCCCTGTGATTTTTTCCTAATATTCAGGTCTGGAGAGGATAATATTATTCCCAGTATCGCAGAAGGTGAGCATCCCTCCAGTGATATTGTTCATAGTATCCAGAGAAGAAGAGGATGATGCTACTCCCTATATTGCAGGAAGAGTACGTCCCTTCTGTGATATTGTTTCTAATATTGCAGGCGGTGTTGCTCATATCAAGGAGAAAAGAGAATAATATTACTTCCAATATCGCTGGTGGTGTATACCCCACCTGTGATATTGATCCTGATATCCAAAAGGAGAGAGGATAATATGAGTCCCTATATCGCAGTAAGTGTACACCCATCCTGTGATCTTGTTCCTAAATTCTAGGGAAGAAGAAGATATTACTCACAATGTCGCAGGGAGCGTACACCCTTCCTGTGATTTAGTTCCTAATATCCTGGGGGGAGGGAATGATATTACTTTTAATACCGCAGAGGGTGTACACACTTCCTATGATATTGTTTCTAATATCCATTACAGGAGAGTATGATATTACTCCCAATATCGCTGGCGGAGTACACCCCCTCTGTGATATTGATTCTAATATCCAAAGGGGAAGGGGCTGATATTACTCCCAATGTCGCAGAAAGTGTACATCTACCCTGTGATATTGTTCCTAGTATCCAGGGGGAGAGTTGAAGACATTACTCCCAATATCGCAGCAGGTGTACAAAACCCTGTGATTTTGTTCCTAACATTAAGGGAGGGGAAGGATGATATCACTTCCAATATCGCAGCGGGTATACCCCACCTTTGTGATATTGTTCCTAACATTAAGGGAGGGGAAGGATGATATTACTCCCAATATCGCAGCGGGTATACCCCACCTTTGTGATATTGTTCCTAATATCCAGAGGGCAAGAACATGATATTACTCTCAATATCGCAGAAGGTGTACACCACTCCAACCCCCATGATATTGTTTGTAATATCCAGGGGGGAGAGAATGATATAACTACCAATATCACAGGGGGTGAATATTCACCCTGTGATATTGTTCCTAATATACAGGGTAGGGAAGAATGATATTACTCCCAATATTCCATGGAATGTACACGTCCCTTGTGATATAGTTTCTCATATCCATGGGGTGAGAGGATGATATTGTTGCTAATATCAAGGAGAAAAGACAATAATATTACTTCCAATATCCAAAACGGGAGAAGATAATATGAACTTCAATACCGCATGTGTTGTACACCTCAACCCCGTGATATTGTTCTTAATATCCAGGGGAAAAGAGGATGATATTACTCCCAATATCACAGGGGCTGTACACCCCCGCCCATAATGTTGTTCTTAATATCCAAGTGGGGAGAGGATGACATTACTCCAAATATTGCAGGGATTGTACACACCCCCTGTGATATTGTTGCTAACATCCAGTGGGGGAGAAAATAATATTACTTCCAATATTGCAGGTGGTGTATACCCCACCTGTGATATTGTACCTAATATCCAAAGACAGAGAGGATGATATTACTCCCAATATCGAAGGGTGTGTACACCACCCCCTGTGATATTATTTTTAATATTCGGGGGCAAGAGGATGATATTAGTCCTGAAATTGCAGAGGGTGTACACTACCCTTGTGATTCCTAATATCCAGGGGGGAAAGGATGATATTACTCACAATATCACAAAGTTGTACACCCCCTGTGATATTTTTCATAATATTCAGGGAGGGAGAGGATGACATTACATTCAATATCACGAGGGGTGTACACGCCCACTGTGATATTGTTACTAATATCCAGGAAGAGAGAGGATGATATTACTCCCAATATCGCAATGGGTGTACATTACCCCTGTGGTATTGTTTCTAATATCTGGGGGGGAGACAATTATTGCAGGAAATGTACATCCACCTGTGATATTTTTGCTAATATCCAGGGGTAGAGAGAATGATATTACTCCCAACATCATAAAAGTGTACACCTCTCCTGTGATATTGTTCTTAATATCCAGGAAACGAGTATGATATTACTTCCAATATCAAAGGGGGAATACAAGACCCTGTGACATTGTTCCCAATATCCAGCGGGGGAGAGGATGATATTACTCCCAATATGGCAGGAGGTGTACACTCTTCTGTCATATTGATCATAATTTTCAACAGGAAAGATAATATTACACGAAATATTGTTAATACCCAGTGTGTCCACCTCCTGTGATATGGTTCGTGATATCCGGGGGGGAGAGGGGCTGATATTACTCCCCATATTGCGGGGAGTGTCCACCGTCCTGTGATATAGTTCGTAATATCCATTTGTAATATTGCAATGCTTTCCACAACCAATCAGCCTGATTCCAGGCCACCACTTCATTTACATGAGGTGAGCACCAAGTGGCCAATGGGAGACCTCTAGGGGGTATTTGAACCCAAGAAGATTCTGTATCCCGGGCACTTGAGCTGCTCCCTGGGCCCGTTCCCACACTGTGGAGAGTACCTTCATTTTCAATAAATTCCTGCTTTTGTTCTTTCATTGCTTCATTCTTTCCTTATTTTGCTGTGCTTTTTGTCCAATTCTTTGTTCAAAACACCAAGAACCTGGACAACTTGCAGTCAAGACCCTTTATTGGCAACACTTTCCCCTCAAAATTTTGCAGATAGCTTCCTTCACTTCTAATGGTGCCAAGGGACATCCAAAGATGCCTGATGCTTTTGACCTTTTGCAGCTAATCTGCCTGGATACTTTGAGAATAGTTTTATCCTTAAAACTCAAAATGTCCAGTAGGAAATAACTAGATGTCGGTCACTTTTGTTAATTTTGCCAGTTATACGGAAGGATGTCTCTGCCTGCACATCTGTATCCTTCTGTCAATCTTCTTTAAAAGCATCAGTTATTCTTTTTTTTTTTTTTTTTTTTTTTCTGAGATGGAGTCTCGCTCTGTCGCCCAGACTGGAGTGCAGTGGTGCGATCTCAGCTCACTGCAAGCTCCGTCCCCTGGGTTCACGCCATTCTCCTGCCTCAGCCTCCCAAGTAGCTGGGAATACAGGCACCTGCCACCACGCCTGGCTAATTTTTTGTATATTTAGTAGAGTTGGGGTTTCACCGTGTTAGCCAGGATGGTCTGGATCTCCTGACCTCATGATCCACCCACCTCGGCCTCCCAAAGTGCTGGGATTACAGGCGTGAGCCACCGCGCCTGGCCCAAAGCATCAATTACTCTTAAGTTAAATACCTGCCCTCGGTCTGCTAAACCTATCTTTTTATGCTTCACACACATTCGTCAGGCATAAGTTTCAGTTTGTTTATAAAATATTCAATCTGAAATTAAACAAAGGTGATCAGGAGAGACTCCCCTACTCCTTGTCTGCCTCCTTATGTGATAACAAGATATCATTTAGATGGATCTGAATGTCAGATGAATGACCTGATTAAATGTCAGGCCAATGGCAGAATGAGGATTCAGGTAACTTTCCTCACCTGGTTAGAATCTGACCCCCTTGCGTTCTTCTCATCCACTGTCATCTATACTGTATCTAAGGGCTGGACTCTGTTTTCAATCTTTGCCCAGATGAGGACAAAGATCCCAATCTACTTCTTAATCTAGTTCCCTCTAATTGCTCAGCTACTCCTTATATATGGCTGATTCTCCAGTTGAGCCATTCCCTCTGCAGACTTGGTTCAGAAATGCTGCAGATTCTTGTGCTGTAAGTGCCCCAGCAGCCTCACTGTACAGTGGGTGGGACCTACTCTATAGATGCTGCTGGGGAAGCTATAGCTGATTCTGCCCCATGGAACTCCCTGCAGGAAAATACGTACAATCCGAGCATGAGATGAAGAGCCTGGCAAACCGCAGGGTATTTCACAGCTGTCTGCCAAGCCCTGCTTCAGGAAGAAAGACAGCTTGTTGCTTCAGCAGGAAACCTTTCTCTAAGGAATTTCTCAGTAAACGCCTTACAGACTTCAAGTCTGATCAATAATTGGCTGCAATTTCTTTTTTTCTTTCAATCATTTTTGGGTGATTTTAACCTTAGTGGCCTTACACTTTTGCCTTTTCATTTTATATCTTTTACTTTCATCTTAAACACACCTGGGAGCAAGCATAACTCAGCAGGCCTGCACTTTTCTAAGAAAAGACTGGCCTGTGATAAACATCTCTTGTGAATAAACTGTGAGCCTTTGGAGTACGCCTGTTTTCATTCCATTCACCTGGGGCCTTGGGCCTCACTGTATTCAATTTGACCTCTAGGGTGCAGTATGGGGCTGGTGACTAAGTAGCTAAGGTCAGTATATTACTCCATGCCTTGATGAGTGACCCCCAATAAAAACTAGACACCAAGTCTCAGGTGAGCTTTCCTTATGAGGAATAATAACTATTATTATGAATAAATATTCTTTTTATTTTCCTGATGTTATATTTTTTCAAACAATCTTATTTTTAGTGAATTACTTTTAAACTTTGCTCTCATGAAAATTTTTTTTCTCCTCTTGTGTTCAGATGCTTCTGCTTTGAATATCACCTATGTAATCTATTCTCTTTTTTGCACCAGTTCCTAGTTTTAATCCTGCCCTACCTTGCATAACTAGTCTCTTGTGTTCTCTTGTTTGTTGATCCTTTTATTCCTTTTTGTTACTAATATCTATGATGGTTGGCAGAATATAAATGTAAAGAAGTGTGAAGAGTAGAGAATTTACAGAAATGTTTGAGAGACAAAGAGAAGGAAGGGTGCTTACTTACACCCCACTATCTCTGAGTGTAGATGTCTACACCAAATTTCACAGCCTATTTAAACACAGATTATCAAAGAACCCCGATTCCAGGAGACAGAAGATGACAGAGCATCATTAGTCCACTCCTGACTTCCTGCTCACAGCATGTTTGATCATGCAATCCAGACAGCATATTTGGTCAGCTGGGAAAAAGATGCCTGCAATGCTTTTGCTAATAATTCATACTGTCTGGTGCTTGTCCAGTGGCTGGATTTCAGGCAAAAGATGACAAAACGCAATGCTAACAACCACAAGGGAAACACAGGGTGGAGTTACATATACCAAGCCTGACCCTGCATGATATTAACCTCCTGAGAGGCAAGCCTGGAGGATTATCCCAGAGCATATTCTGTGGCTAGGCACATGACTTTGTACTCCAGCTCATTTTCAACGTGTCATGGCAAGTTTCTTGCACTCTGGTAGGGTCAGAGGTGGATGCTCTGGGAGATGGCTCTGATGAGCTACCCTCTCTCCTCCTGCACCTGCAGAGTAATTGTGAACAGCAAGGGGGTTTATGTGAAGTTTGCAGTTCTTCAAGCCTTCAGGTCCTCTATCAGGCAATTGAGACCTGAGAAGAAAGGCAAATCACATGGTAAACAAACAAGCTGACTCCCTATGTTAAGATAATAGGCCATGGCTCCCCTTTCCACCCCAAAGGGACACATCAGAAGCTGAACCCCCAAGACAGTTTGCCAGCCTGCCCAAGTGAAGTGTGTGCTTGACAGGCATACTATCAAATTTCAGGTATCTGCACATTTGTCAAGACACTGTTATAAGAACCCCTCCTCCCAAATATCACACATAGGCTTCTGTGAGGCTCTTACAGAGAGGGAAATCTCTTCTATTTAAGTTTATTTGCTCCACTAGCAGGTAGCCTGACAAGATTCCATATCTGCTGTCACAAAGTGAGATCCACAACTGCCCCTTATGGATTGGAAGCCACCAAGAGGTAAATCAATATTTAGGAACAATCTATCCTTGCCATAGTGCATGGCCATAATTCAGTCTATCTCTTCTGAGTTCTTTAAACACTATGTGCCCAACGTGTTTCTTGCTCTTTCTGGGTCTCCTCTTGGGCAAGGATCCTGCTGTGCTGCTCATTATTCCAACTTTCATGCGCTGCCAGCTCTGGAGAAGACCCATGAGTTGAACATCTTTTTGAGTCTAATCTGAAGCTACCCCCATGCTACCGTGTGCAAGGGGGGCCTGTATTTCTGGATACTTTCAGCTTGATTTCAATTTGCAGATTTAAGAGGCTCCCAAAACTCGTGTATGATATTGGAACAACTTTGAATATTGGACTACAGACCCAGGCCCACCATTGATTAATAATCCTAAACAATAACTCTGCCCAATGCTTTTCCCCTGGGTATTTTTTAGTAACTCTCACTTGGTTCCTTGGGTCTCTGTTTCATCATTCATGAACCAATTGTTGCTTTGAAGTTTAAATAATCCAATGTGGGTAAAAGCACTTTGCAACCTGTCAAGGGTTTCTGAAGCTTGAGTTGTTGTTTCTCATGCCTAATGGAACCTACCTCCACATTTGAGGATAAAAGCACTAGACTCAGTTCATGCCATTAAATTTGGTGATGGTTTCTTGGAAATGACAGTTGAAGCACAGGCAACGTCAACAACAAAACAAAACAAAGCAAATTGGACTATATCAAAAATTTTAAGTTCTATGCATCAACAGACATAATCAATAGAGTGAAAAGACAACCCACAAAATGGGAGAAAATATTTTCAAATCACGTATCTGATAATGGGTTTATATTCAGAATATTTAAACCCTTACTACCAAAAAACAAAACAACCTGATTTTAAAAATGGACAAAGGACCCATTTTTTTATGTACTTATTGGTTATTTGTATATCTTCTTTGTTCTCAAATGACCAATAAGCACATGAAAAGATGCTTAACATCACTAAACATCAGGGAAATGCAGATCAAAACTACAATGAGATACCATCTCACACCCAATAAGATGGTTACTATTGAAAAACAAAACAACAGAAAAGAAGTATTGGTGAGAATGTAGAGAAATGGAAACCCTTGTGCACTGTTAGTGGGAATGTGAAATGATGCAGCCACTAAGGAAAACAGTATGGAGGCTCCTCAAGAAATTAAAAATAGAACTACCATATGGTCCAGCAACTCCTCTTCTGGGTATACACCCCCAAGAATAAAAAGCAGAGTATCAAAAAGATACTTATACACTCATATTCATGGCAGCATTATTCTCAGTAGCCAAAAGCTGGAAGCAATCCAAGTGTCCATAGATGGATGAATGGCTAAACAAAATGTAGTATCTACATACAAAAATGATTTAGCCTTGAAATGGAAGCAAATTCTGACCTATGCTTCAGCATGGATGAACCTTGAGGCCATTATGCTAACTGAAAT
Organism: Hylobates moloch; assembly: GCF_009828535.3. Lineage (NCBI taxonomy): Eukaryota > Metazoa > Chordata > Mammalia > Primates > Hylobatidae > Hylobates > Hylobates moloch. The sequence goes on along the minus strand of NW_026652280.1, from coordinate 77,467,470 downwards.
AAGTCAATCACAAAAAGACAAGTACTGTGTGATTCCACTTATATGAGCTACCTAGAGTAGTCAGATCCATAGGGACAGAAAGTAGAATATTTGTTGCCGGGAGCTGGAGGGAGGGAATGCGATGTTGTTGTTTAACAGGTATGGAATTTCAGTTTTGCAAAATGGAAAGTTCTCTGGAGATTGCACAACAATGTGAACGTGCTTAACACTATAGAAAGGTACTCTTAAAATTGGTTAAGATGCTAACTTCTCTATTATGTGTTTTTTAACCACAATTAAATGCTTTTCAAAATATCAGAATATGGCCGCTGAAATAAACAATACTTTGTGCAACGTATCTCTTTGCCTACCAAAGATAAAGAAGAAAAAAGGCCAGGTGTGGTGGCTCACACCTGTAATCTCAGCACTTTGGGAGGCCAAGGTGGGGGATCACTTGAGGTCAAGAGTTCGAGACCAGCCTGTCCAACATGGTGAAACCCTGTCTCTACTAAAAATACAAAAGTTAGCCAGACATGGTGGCGGGAGGTAATCCCAGCTACTCGGGAGGCTGAAGCAGGAGAATCACTTGAACCCAGGAAGCAGGGGTTGCAGTGAGCTGAGATTGCGCCACTGCACTCCAGCCAGGGCAATAGAGTGAGACTCAGTCTCTAAAAAATAAATAGCACTAAATTAGAGTTTCCAAACCTACCTTGCTTTGCCACTAACTTGGGGCAGAAACAATAATAATTGCTGGCATTTATGGTACACTTACCATGTTCCAGATATCATTTTAAATGTTTTATCTCATTTAATGCTTACAACAGGAAGTACTATTATGTTCCCATTTTACAGATTAGGAAATTGAAGCAAAATAAAATTAAATAAGCTACCCAAGGACTTATGGCTAATAAGTGAGTAGCAAAGCCAGGATTCAAACTCCACAGTGTGACTCCAGGGCTGCACTTGTAACCATTGTGCTACCTGCAGAATGGCCAGGAGCCCAGGTCCCACATAGCAATGAACCACTTCCTGTACCACCCACTTCCAAATCCAGTAGCTTCTTCATCCTAGAACTAAAGAAAGTCAAGTTCAGCTATAAACAATACAATCTTTTTTTAAAAAAAATCACATTCTCTCCAACATATGAAACATCTTAGGATGTATGCTTTCCTTTCACCAATCTTTTCCCTCCACACCCCTTTATCAGCTCTTTAATCATCTTAGATTGCAAATGTGGAGCATGAGAGTAGAGAACATGAGGGCTGAAGTTGCTCTAGTCTGGATGGGACCCCAACTCTATGACTTACTACCAAGTTACTTATTGCCTCTCAGCCTCAGTTTCATCAACTCTAAAATGAAAATAGGACCTGCATCAACAGGTGGTTTTAAAGATTAAACTGTATCTTAAATGTCTAGCACAGTATTTGACATAGAATGGGCTGTTTGAAGTATAATAATAATTATTGTATAGCAATAATTGATTGAATATAACTCAACAACTTGAAGCTCTGTCAGGTGAAAATAAAAGGTAGAATTGTTCACTATGGCTCCAAAACTAAGAATGAAACATGAGATCACCAGGGAGATCCATTTCTACTAAGCAGAAAGCAAACCTTTCTATTAGTCAGAGAAGATCAAGGGCAGACTGGGTTGCCTTTGAAGGTGGTGAGTTCCCTGTAACTATAGCTGTTCAACCAGATACCACTTAGTGAACATGCTGTATACAGACCCCAACCCTGCCATCCCTGAGAGCCTATGAATTTATGTCAAGATTTATCCACACCCATACAATGATCTGGTGCCCTCTCCCAGTGTTCTGACTTTCCCTATTCGAGCTGCTATAGGTTTACTGTACAATCTTCCACATAAACCAGAGGAAGCATTCTAGCTCCAGGTGCTGGTGGGAGGTTGCTTAATTTTAACACAACTGTCATCTGGCCACAAGAATGGGTAGAAGTGACTGTTCTCTTTTGGGACCTGAGTTCATTCCCCAGTGATATTTATGCCAAAACTGAGAGGAACAGGTTTTCTGTCCACGTAGATTCTCCAGTGTTCAAAGTCCAACACTTTTTTTCCCCAACCCCTCCAGAAGACGACAGATGACTTTGATCATGACACCAACACTTACCTGGGTAAGAACCCAGAGGATTTACGGGGCCCATCAACCAGAAGCAGCATTTTCAGATTCAAGGTGAGGTCACATTTAGGACCATTCGTGGAAAGGAGACGGATCCGCTAGGAGCACAGTTCCTTGGTAACCAAGGGAGAGGAGTGACATTCTGCTTCTAGTCTGGCTTATGAATAATTCCTTTGCTAGAACACTTTGCTATCTCTCTTAGTCTGTGTAAGTTCTGTTCATCCTTCAAGTTTTAGCTGCAAGATCTTTCTAAGAAAGACCCCTTCAGTTCCCTAAAGGAAGTATGGGGAGAGTACAGACTTGGCCCAAATGCCATCCCACTTGGGCAGCCCCTGGGCGCTGCCAGCAAACTACACTCCTCACAGCGTTTCTCACTTGCAGGGAGATGTGTGCATCTGCATCTGCACCGCCCTCTGCTGGTCGGTGATGCTGACACAGCGAGGAGCTCCAGGCTTCCAGAATAAAATCAACTGCTCACCACTAAGGAAGACTTGTATTTTATTGGCTTTTAAAACAGGCAGAAAATATGGTCATGGGTAACAATTTAGTGAAAAGACTGCACTATAAACCAAGAAGTTCGAATGTCATGTCCTCTGTATCAGTCCATTCTCACACTGCTGTAAAGATACTACACGAGACTAGGTAATTGATGAAGAAAAGAGATTTAATTGACTCACACTTCTGCATGGCTGAGGAGGCCTCAGGAAACTTACTCTCATGGCGGAAGGCAAAGGGGAAGCAAGGCACATCTTACATGGTGTCAGGAGAGAGACAGAAGAGTGTGGGGGAAACTGCTAAACACTTTTTAGAACCACCAGATGTTGTAAGAATTCACTCACTATCATGAGAACAGCATGGGGGAAACCGCCCCCATAGTCCAATCACTTCCCACTAGGTCCCTCCCTCAACACCTGAGGATTACAATTCGAGATGAGATTTGGGTGGAGACACAGAGCCAAACCATATCATCTCCCTCCACTTTTTTCTTCATACATGCTCCTGGGGTTATACCTCTATATTTCCTTAATATGGTAGTTATCCTTGTCTCTAGTAGATAAACTGTAAACTGAGTAACTTTCAAAATCAAAAGCTATGATCCCCTCTCTGGATAGTAGTTTTATCTCTGTAGGAAGCACATTTGATCTGCTGGGGGTAATTGTATATCACAAATTTTTCTAACCCTTTACAGTTTTTCCTAAATTGCTGGTCTCACCTAAAAAGGCCCACTGATTATAAAACATGCTGAATTTATGAAATACATTTTGCGGAGGCAAAAACAAGATGGAAGGCTCCACTCAGGAAGCTAAATATCTTCTGTCTGACTACACTAGGGAACTATGTGATTCCCACTGACAGCTGTGGAATGGGACACTAGTGGGATAGTGACATGCTTACTAAAGGAGTGGCTTTTGAGAAAGGCCTTGAAAGTGGTGTTTGGTTTTCTATTGCTGCATAACAAACCACCACAAAACCGGGTGGTCTAAAACAACAGTCCTTTTTCCCTCACTATTCTGTGGTTTCACTGGGCTCAGCAGGACACCACTTGTGTTTCCTGGTATGCTGGCCAGGAGCTCAGTTAGGCATAACTGTCCAACATGGTTCAGCTACATATCTAGCACCTACATGAAAATAGCATGAAGGCTGAGCCAGGACGCTGACAGAGCTAGAAGAGCCGGTTGGCTTGGGTTCCTAGATATGCAAGCGCCCAGGCCTTCTAGGTGCAGGGACAGCTTCATGTCTGCAATATTTAATTAAAGTGAGTCACAGGGCCAGCACAGATTCACTGTAGAACAGGATTTCCAAGTGAGATGAATCCTGGGGTAGGTGGTTAATTTGGAACTGCCTTTGGAGACCAGTTACAACACAGGTAAGAAAAAGATGCTGAGATGTAAGAGGATTAGCACAACCTAAAGCATGAATAAAAGCATGAAGCTGATAAAATACAAGGATACAGGCTAGTGAAAAGTGTAGAGTTTGTAACTTCTGGTTCCAAAATGGTGGCATAGAAGCAAGCTAGTTTTACCTCCCATTGTCCTAGAAAACCAGAAAAAAATATACAGCACCAAGATTATCACCAGCAATGTCCCAGAACTCAAATATGGGAGAATATAGTTCCCAGAGCCACAGAGAGGTGCTCAGAAAGAGCTCTGAGCAGACGGAAAGAGAATCAGACATCCATATTAGCAATGCTTCTCCCTGAAATCTGCTCAGCAACAAGTATGTGAAAAATTTCTCCTCAAATCACAGTTTCTGCACTGTAAAAGTGAGATCAAGGTTGACAAACAGGTTCCCCATCATCTTGGGTTTCCTGATAGGAAACATGTCTCTGCCTCAACCCAAGAGAATCATTGAAAGTGCCTAAAGGAAAACATATCTCAGAGGACAGCCAGAGACAAATGGGGGAGGTGAGACTATCATCTCCAGCCCTGGAAACTCTGCTCTGTAAGTCAGCCAAAGGACATGCCAAATCAGAGTGGCTGCTCAGCAGCACCATTCTATAAGTGTTTGTTCCACGGTCATCTGGGCACAAACCCCTATCTGGCCTTCCCCCATTATCCCCTTTGAGGCCACCCCATTCCAGGCAGGAGGCACTCTGATTGTTTAGAGGCAGACCTAAGCTTAAGCTGTCATCTAGAGCTGAAAAGGAGACAACAACCTAGCAGAAAAGAAAGAGAGAGAGAGAGAGAGAGAGAGAAAGAAAACAAAAGAATGAAAGAAAGAAGAAAAGAAAAGACAATCAACAGGTAAATTACAAAGAATCTCTAAACAAACATATATAGTGAAAGACAAAACAAGCCAGACATAGAAGACTGTAATAAATAACTAATCTTTTAATGCAAAGACATAGATATACGTCCACAAGAAACAACATCTAACAGAGAACTATGACCTCCCCAAATGGACAAAGCAAAACAGAAGTGACTAACCCTAATGAGATGGGGATATGTGAACTCTGATGAATAATTCAAAATAGCAGTTTTAAGGAAACTCAGAGATCTCCAAGATAATACAAAAAATAATTTAGGAATTTATCAGAGAAATTTAACAAGATCAAAATAATTTTAAAAGACCAAATCTAAGAATTATTGGAGTTTAAAAGGGAATTCAGCAAGAGGTAGAAAGCATATTCAAAGAAATAATAACAAAAAGATGTTCTAAAACTTAAAAAAGATTAATATCCAGGTATAAGAAGATCAGAGAACCAAACAGATTCAATCCAAGACTACACCAAAACATATAATAGTAAAACTCTCAAAGATCAAAGACAGAGAGGATCCTAAAAGTAGCAAGAGAAAAGATCCAAATGACATATAAAAGAACTCCAATTCATCTGGCAACAGATTTCTCAAAGAAAAGAAGGACTAAAGAGAGTAGTACATTTTCAAAGTCTTGAAAGAAAAAAACCTATAATCTAAGAATACTGTATCCAAAATAGCTATCTTTCAAATATGAAGTCATAAAGTTTTTCCTGGACAAACAAAAGCTGAGATAATTCACCACCACCAGACCTGTCTTGCAAGAAATCCCAACTGGAGATCTTCAATCAGAAATAGAAAAAGGAAAAACACTAACATGCAAAAAGAAAATATTTGAAGGTATAGAACCCATTGCTGGCCAGGCATGGTGGCTCATGCCTGTATTCCCAGCACTTTGGGAGGCTAAGGTGGGTGAATTGCTTGAGATGAGGAGCTCGAGACCAGCCTGGTCAACATGGCAAAACCCTATCTCTACTAAAATACAAAAATTAGCTGAGCATGGTGGCAGGTGACTGTAATCCCAGCTACCTGGGAGCCTGAGGCAGGAGAATCACTTGAACTGAGGAGGTAGAGGTTGCAGTGAGCTGGGATTGCGCCACTACACTTCAGCCTGGGTGACAGAGCAAGACTCTATCTCAAAAAAAAAAAAAAGAACTCACTCCTAAGAATAAGTATATAAAAAAACCCAGAATATTCTATTACTGTAACTGTGGTGTGTAATCCACTCATAAGTCCAATATGAAGCCAAAAGACAAATCTATCAAAAACAGTAATAGTTATTGATATAGCTAACATTGTTAACCTGTTAAGAGATGGAAAATAAAAAAACATGTAAACTGAGACAACACAAAGTCAAAATGTGGTGGCAATGGAGTTAAAGTGTAGAGGTTTTCTTTCATTTTTTATTTGTTTTTATTTTTTCCTGGTAATCTAAAATAAGTTGTCATCTCTTCAAAATACTTTTTTTAAAAAAGGGAGTCTTGCTCTGTCACCCAGGCTGGATTGCAATGGCATAATCATAGCTCACCACACTCTTAACCTCTTGGGCTCAAGCAATTCTCCTGCCTCACACTCACAAATAGCTGGGACTACATGCACATGTCACCATGCCTGTCTAATTAAAAAAAAAATTATACAGACAAGGTCTCACAGGGGTCACTTTGCTGGCCAGGCTGGTCTTAAACTCCTGACTACAAGCAGTCCTCTTGTTTTGGCCTCCCAAAGTGCTGAGATTACAGGTGTGAGTGACTATGCCCAGCCCAAAATAACTTGTTATATCTATCTATAAGATGTTCTTTGGAGCCTCATGTAACCACATGCAAATACCTATAATACATTTACTAAAAATAGAAAGCAACAAACTAAAACATACTACCAGAGAAAATCACTTACTCACAAAGGAAAGCAATAAAGAAAGAAAACAGGAAGAGAGGAGTCTCAAAACAACCAGAAAAGAAACCCAAAAAAAAAGGCCATAGAAAGTCCTTACTTATCAATAATAACATTAAATGTAAATGGGCTCAATTCTCCAATTAAAAGGCAGACCATAGCTAAATGAATAAAGAAATAGAACCAACTATATGCTTCCTACAAGAAACGCACATCACCTATAAAGACTCACATAGACTAAAAGTGAAGGAGTGAAAAAAGATATTTCATGCATCTGGAAACCAAAAAAGAATATGAGTAGCTCTATGTATATCAGATAAAATAGACTGCAAGTCAAAGACTAATAAGAGACAAAGAAGACCACTATATAATGATAAACAGGTCAACCCAGCAAGAGAATATAACAATTATAAATATGTATGCACTCAACTTTGGCACTCATGAGTATTTTAATCAAACACTAATAATTCTAAAATAAGAGATAAGTGGCAATACAATAATAATAGTGGAGTTTGACACCCCACTCTCAGTAATGCACAGATCACCAAAACAGAAAATCAACAAATAATCAATGAAGTTAAAGTGCATATGAGACCAAATAGGTAGGCCTGACATTTACAGAACATTTCACCCAAATGCTGCAAAATGCACATTCTTATCATCAGCACATGCAACATTCTCTAGGATAGGCCATATCTGAAGCCACAAAATAAGTATCAACAAATTAAAAAATGTAGAAAGCATACAAAATATCTTTTCTGACCACAATGAGGTAACACTAGAATCAATAACAAGAGAAACCTTGAAGGATTCACAAACACATGGAAATTAAACATATTCCTGAATGACAGGTCAATAAAAACATTAAGAAAGAAATTTTAAAATTTCTTTAAACAAATGAAAATAGAAACACAACATACCCAAATCTATGGGATACAGCAAAAGCAGTACCAAGAGGGAATTTTATAGCAACAAATATCTACATCAAAAAATAGAAAGAATTCAAATAAACAATCTAATAATGAACCTCAAGGAACTAGAAAAGCAAGAACAAATGAAACCCAAAATTAGCAGAAGGAAAGAAATAATAAAAATCAGAGTAGAAATAAATAGAATTGAAACTAAATAAATCCAGAAGATTAATGAAACAGAAAGTAGGTTTTTTGAAAAGGTAAACAAAATCAACAAACCTTTAGCTGTACTAACCAAGAAAAAAGAAAGAAGACCCCCAATAAAGAAAATCAAACACAAAAAGGAGACATAACCACTGAGACCACAGAAATAAAAAAAAAATCATTACAGACTATTATGAACAAATATACTTCAAAGCTTTGGAGCACCTAAAAGAAATGGATAAATTCATGGATGCATACACCTACCAAGACTGAATCATGAAGAAATGGAAAACCTAAACTTACCAACAAGTAACAAGCAACAAGGTCAAAGCCATAATAAAAAGTCCCCCATCAAAGAAAAGTCCAGGACTTAGCATCTGCACTGCCGCATTCTACCAAACATTTAAAGAAAAGCTAATACCCATTTCACTCAAACTATTCAAAAAATTACAGATAAAAGAAAACTTCCAAACTCATTCTATGAGACCAGCATTACCTTGATACCAAAATCAGACAAGGACACAACAAAAAGACCACTGCAGGCCAACATCTCCCATGAATTTACATATGAAAAAAATACCAGCAAACCAAATTCAACAACACCTTAAAAAGACCATTCGTAACTCAAATTGGAAAAAAAAAAATGGCAGATAGGAGGCAGGAATAACTTGTAGCTCCCACTCAGACAGATAGAACAGCATGTGGAGACTCACATTGTGAACTGTTGCTTCAAGAACTACCACAGGAGCATACTAGCAAAACCAAAAGAATTCACTGACCCGTTGAAAGAAGTAGCTTGCTGCTGGAAACACCATGAGACAGCTAAAAAATTGTGAATGCCTGGACTGTGAGAGGGGGAAAGTCTACCTCTGAACACACATCCTCACTGGGGAACCTGAAAATCCAGATCATGGAAAAAGAATTTAACCTTATCTAGAGCTGAAACAAATGTAGAGAGTCAAGTGAAATATAAAAGTAGAAGAAGCAGCAGAAAGAGCTGTATACACACTCCTGACCCCCAAGAAACCCAAGGAAGCCATTTCTGACTTTATCTCACAGGGCTCCTTGGGGACGGCTGCCAGTGGAATTGGGGAAGAACCACAGTGAGAAGGAAACTTCCAGCTGAACTTTGAAATAATTTCAGCCGAATATGAATTTTCCTGGGCAGAATCTGGGGGATAGGAGGTGAACAGGAAGTGTAGATATGAGTACAGAAGCCACAGAAGGTGGGGAGGGGTAAAGCATGAAAGCCATATTTGCTTTCTCAGTGGGGAGGCTTGTAGCCTGGGGCAAGATCTCAGCCCTGCTCACCAGCTGCCTGGATATAAACTTGGTGCTCTTGGTAGGGCATGGTGGGAGTGAGACTGGCCTTTTTGGCTGCATGTAAGCAGGGTGAGGCCTGTCACTGCTGGCTTTCTCCCATTTCCCTGGTGACCTGTATGATACAGCAGAGGCAGCCATAATCCCCCTGGAAACATAACCCCATTGGCCTGAGAACCACACCTCCATCCCCCACAGCAGTTGCAGCAATCCCCAGCCAAAGAGAGTCTGCGCTCAGACAGGCCTAACCCTGCCCTCACCTGATGGTCTTTCTCTAACCACGCTGGTAGCTAAAGACAAAAGTCATAATCTTTTGGGAACTCTATGGCCCCGCCCATCACCCAAGAAATCTGAATACCTTAGGGCAAGCTTGTATTCCCCCTATACTACTGCAGCTGAAGCTCTCTTGAAAACACCACCTCCTGGTTGGAGGCCAACAAACTCAAGCCATTACAGAAACTCAAAAAAGAACAACCCTGCTCTAAGAAAGGAGAAAACAACAGCTAATTCCATCACCTGTAACATCCTGCCTAACCAGAAGTCCCGAGTCTGTCCATGTGACAACTACACTGCTACATTAACTAGCATTTCAAAAAACAGTGCACTAAACAAAACTATAATCAAGGTCCCATACAGAGTCCACCTCACTCCCTACTACCTCCACCAGAGCAGGTGCTGGTATCCACAGCTGAGAGACCTGAAGACAGATCACATCACAGGACAAGTTGCAGACACTCCCCAGTACCAGCCTGAAACCCAGTAGCTCTTCTAGGTGGCTAGGCCCAGAATAACAATAACAATCACTGCAGTCCACCTCTCAGGAAGCCCCATCCCTAGTGGAAGGGCTTCAAGGGATCACCCCCTTGGGACAAAAGAATCTGAAGAGTATCCTTGAGCCCCATAGCATTCCTCTGACAGAGTCTACCCAAATGAGAAGGAATCAGAAAAACAATTCTGGTAATATGACAAAGCAAAGTTCTTTAACACCCCCAAAATATAACACTAGTGCACCCCAATGGATCCAAACCAAGAAGAAATCTCTGAATTGCCAGAAAAAGAAATCAGAACATTGATTATTAAGCTAATCAAGGAGGCACCAGAGAAAGAAGAAATTTCTAAGCAGCAAAGCATTCAAGAGGTGACTTGGGTATTCTTAAAAGCATTGAGTTTTATTCATTCACAGAGACATGGTTTGAAATTGAAACTTGTGTCTTAAAGGGAAGCTGAGCATAAAAGTTTGGGAAATGTGCAGCCTAACAATGTGATAGAAAAGAAAAACTCATTTTCTGAGGAGAAATTCAAGCTGGCTGCAGAAATTTATGTAAGTATCAAGGATCCAAATGTTAATTGCCAAGACAATGGGGAAAATGTCTCTAGGGTATGTCAGAAGTCTTCATGGCAGCCCCTCCCATCACAGGCCTGGAGACCTAGGAGGAAAGAATGGTCTTGTGCGCTAAGCCCTGGGCCTTTCTGCTTTGTACAGTCTCAGGACTTGGTGCTCTGTGCCCTATCTGTGGCTAAAAAAACCAATGTACAGCTCAGGCCATTGCTTCAGAGGGTGCAAGCCCCAAGCCTTGGTAGCTTACACATGGTGTTGGCCCTGTGGGTGCACAGAAGTTAAAAACTGAGGTTTGGGAACCTCTCCCCAGATTTCAGAGGATGTATGAAAATGCCTGGATGTCCAGGGATAGGTGTGCAACAGGGGCAAAGCCCTCATGGACAACCTCTACTAGGGCAGTGCAGAGGTAAATGTGGAGTTGGAGGCCCCACACAGAGTCCCTACTGTAGCACTGCCTAGTAGACCTGTGAGAAGAGGGCCACCATCCTTCTCCAGATCCCAGAATGGTAGATCCACTGACAGCTTGCGCTGTGTACCTGGAAAAGCTGCAGACACTCCATGCTAGCCCGTGAAAGCAGCCAAGATCAGGGGCTATACCCTGCAAAACCACAGGGGTGGAGTTTCCCAAGGCCATGGGAGCCTACTTCTTGCATCAGTGCAACCTGGGTGTGAGACATGCAGTCAAAGGAGATCGCTTTGGAACTTTAATGACTCTCCTATTGGATTTCAAAATTGCATGGGGCCTGTGGCCCCTTTGTTTTGGCCAATTTCTCCCATTTGGAATGGGTGTATTTACCCAATGCCTGTACCCCATTGTATCTAGAAAGTAACTGACTTGCTTTTTATTTTACAGGCTCATAAGTGGACGGGACTTGCCTTGTCTCAGATGAGACTTTGCATTGTGGACTTTTGAGTCAATGCTGAAATGAGTTAAGACTTCAGGGGACTGTTGAGAAGGCATGATTGGTTTTGAAATGTGAGGACATGAGATTTGGAAGGGGTCAGCAGTGGAATGATATGATTTGGCTGTGTCCCCACCCAAATCTCATTTTGAATTGTAGCTCCCGTAATCCCCGTGTGTCATGGGAGGGACCCAGTGAGAGGTAACTAAATTATGAGGTCAGGTTTTTCCTGTGCTATTCTCATGATAGTGAATAAGTTTCATGATAGTGAATAAGCCAGCTTGAATTTCTCCCCAGCCACGTGGAACTGTGAGTCTATTAAACCCCTTTTTCTTTATAAATTACCCAGTCTCTGGTATTTCTTCATAGCAGTACGAAAATGGACTAATACAGTAAATTGGTACTGGTAAAGTGGAGTACTGTTATTAAGATACCCAAAAATGTGAAAGCAACTTTGGAACGAGGTAACAGGAAGAGATTTAAACAGTTTGGAGAGCTCAGAAGAAGATAGGAAGATGTGGGAAAGTTTGGAACTTCCTAGAGGCTTGTTGAATGATTTTGACCAAAATGCTGATAGTGATATAAACAACGAAGTCCAGGCTGAGATGGTCTCAGATGGAGATGAGGAACTTACTGGGAATTGGAACAAAGGTGATTCTTGCTGTGCTTTAGCAAAGAGACTAGCAGCATTTTGCTCCTGCCCTAGAGATCCGTGCTATTCACAATAGCAAAAATATGGAATTAACCTAAGTTCTCATCAATGGATGAATGGATAAAGAAAATGTGGTATATATATAGAATTGAATATTATTCATCTATGAAAAAGAATAAAATTCCGTCATTTGCAGCCACACGAATGGAACTAGAAGTCATTATGTTAAGTGAAATAAGTCAACCATAGAAAGATAAATACCACATATTCTTATTCATATGTGGGAGCTAAAAAAAAGTGGATCTCATGATGATAGGGAGTAGATTGGTGTTTAGCAGATGTTAGGAAGACGAGCAGGGAGGGAAAATGAAGAGAGGTTGATTAATGGGTACAAATATACAGTTTGATAGAAGAAATAAGACTCAGTGCTTGATACATCAGAGAGGTGACTATACAATAATATATTCTTTATTTCAAAATAGCGAGAAAAGAATAATTCAAATGTTTCTAGCATAAATAAATATTTAAGGTAATGGATATCCCAATTGCACCAATTTGATCTTCACAGGTTATTTGAATATATTAAATTATCACACACACAAAGCATCAGTAAAAAATAAAATTAGAAAACAAAAAATAAATATAGCATAGATTTCGTAAGCATAAAGTGTAATAAAGAGAGGGAAAAGAGATTAATTGGACATTTGATTTGAAACCAAGGCAACAGTCAGACTGCTGGGGACCTTGAACATTAAACTCAAGAATTAGGACTTAATTTTGTCAAGGAGTTCTCAAATCTAACTGTGCTACAAAATTTTCTAGGGACTGTCAAATGCCATTTCCCCAAATATCACCAATACAAACTGTTGATGAGATAGGGAAAACATCATTTCAGCAGAGATTTGGCAGTATCTCAGAGAGCAAGGTTAGAATTTATTGAGAATTTAAGTTTCATTTAAGCCGTTTCCCTCCATGGAGAGAGCTGGGAGGTCTTGATTTGAAATGGGCAAAAATCACAAGGAAGTCTGAGATTAGTGGGAAAAGCAAGGCGAGGCAAGAGATTCAAAGGTAAAAACTGTCTGCTGATACTTTTCATTGAAGAGTTGATGGATATTTTGGGAAATTCCTATAATGAATAATCAAGCCATTTTTCCAGGTAAGAGTCACTGGAATGGTAAAGTTATGCTAGTGAAGACATGGAATAGTAATGTCACGTTAATGTAGAAGCTCTGTAGGGTGTAGATAGTTTTAGTTCTCAGAACTCATCTTCTAAAGTTCCATACATTGAAACCCAAAACCTCTATTTTTAACAGGCTTAATTGGGAGCCAATGCTATAAACAAGGAGCCACTGCAGGTTTTTGTCTCAGAGTTTGCCGTGATCCCAGCTGTCCTTCAGGAGATGGGAACACTTGTTGGAAGGTTGAGGAAATTACCTAGAGAACATATAAAGATGGTATGAATTATGAGTCTCGAGGACATGGTTAATTTAGTGATGCTAGTCATGGTTTTTGTCTGTCTCTGTCTCTCCCTCCTAGCTCTCTGCATCTCTTTCATGAGTCTGGGTCTTCTCCAAGCTAAATACTGAGAGTATATATATCCATTGTCAAGTGAGGCAGATCCATGAGAAATCCTAAGAAAAAGTATCACAAGAAAGACAGGAAGACTGCAGGAAGCAAGGGATTGCCAGGTGCCTGGTAGTTTCTTTAAACCTACAAGTTTATTGTTCAGGTGATCTTCTCCTGTGTATGTTGGGGTAGAGGTGAGGTGCACAAGGAGAGAATAGAAGTTATTTGGAGATTTAACTCAGAATTGCCCTCAGATTGAATTGAGGATGAGAAAGGCCTCAAGATCCTATATGGGATTGAGAACTAAAATTAAAATCTTAAGCGCCCACCCCAACCAATTGAACAGACTCCCTCTTGGCCAAGGAGACCTCAGAGAAACCTTAAAAATGGAGTTCCTGGCCATAAGGAGAGAAGAGATCACACACGCCTCATTACATCCTCTCACTTTTGCATACAGACACACCAGCTGACCAGCATGAATGTTAAAATAGAAATCATATGACTGACAGAACAGACTCTTTGTGGCAGTAAGATATCAAATTATAAACAGGACCTATGCCCATGCCAGGCAAAGGTTAAGTCATGCACCCCTACACTTAAAGAATAAACTGTTTTAACTGCCACAAGGTTTTTCTTTCTTAAGCAGCTCAAAAAGCACTGGCCTCAAGGAAAGCAGTATTAAAATAACTGCAGCTTATTCACCACCATGTGCTGACTAACTGACCTCCTGTTCCACAAGCCATAACTACAGCTTTGATTAGACAAGAAAGAGAGTTCAGTAACTTTCCTGGTAAAAGACCACCGACTATGAACTGGTTCTGGTCGGTTTTATAGAGGCTTTGCACTTGAGAGCATTTATGTCCCTGTTTTACCTTCTGAAATATAGAGAGCCTCACTGTAATAGATTTAAATGTTAAGTACCCTCTCCAATATGAACATCGATCATTTGTAGCATGCATGTTTATTCAGTATGCATGCATCAGAAACCACTTGGTGAATATTCATAGCTTCTCCTGTAACCTGTTGAATATGTATATTTAGCCAACCTATGTAGCATGAAACTCCTGCCTCAACCCCTCCTTCTTCAAAGTACCTGCCTTTTGGTCTCTGTTGAAGGTATACTTCTCAGCCTGTCAGGATGACCATTGTCAGGCTATAACCCTTTATGAGAAATAAAGTCCTGTTTCCAAATCTGCATAGATCTCATGATTTTTCTGTTGGCAAAATTCAGGATCACTGGGCTACCCCTGACATTAAATTATAAGCCCACTAGACTAAAAGTCCCTCAGACCCCTCAGCCTGTCTGTCCCTTAATTAGTATAATCGTGGTTAAATTACTTTTTGTGCCTCTCCTCCTCATGTTCACAGATGTTTACAGAAAAAAAAAAAAAGGCAAGGAGATTAAGTCACTTGCCCAAGGTCTCAGAGCCACTAAGTGCAGAGCCATATCTCAAGTCCAGTTCTGTTAAACTCCAATAAACATCTCCTCTCTACTTCCTTCCTTTTCCATTATTGCCTCTTCCCCTTTCACAGGGCCCTGATTGTAAAAATATGTAGGCAGATAACGCTGCAGTTGATAACATTACACTTCTATTGAAAGAAGTTTTTCTTCCTTTGCGATATTATTTCAGATCACTTTGCATCCTCATTTATTCATTCATAGATTCCTTTCCAGCCATCCGTGGAGAGATATGTAGGGTGTGAAATGAGACTCTTACATGTGGGGCCAATATTTAGCCAGTAACCTCAGGAAGGTCATTTGCAGCCACTGTTAGTTCTGATTGGCTGGGCCTGCAACTTGCAGAGTGGTAAATATTTTGACAATTGTCCTTGACTATTTGCCAGAATAATTGTCTTTATTTGTATCCCCTATGGTGCTCAATTAGAATGCACACAGCCCAAGAGAGTGAGGCAGGTTAGGAGGTGGTCTGAGCCTGGAAATACAGGCAAGAGACACAGGGTCAGGGCCATCTCTGCTCCAATCTGTCTTTGTGTGATCTTGTGCACATCACCTCTTTTCTCTGGGAATCAGCTTCTCCACAGGCAAAAGTATATATGGCCTGGCACTATTATATTTTTGTAAAAGACAGTAGTATGTGCCTATGTGCCTGGGGTCCATGCGTGCACACATAGAAACATGTCTGGAAGGTGACACACCCACCTATTCACAGTGGTTATCTCTGGGAAGCACAACTGGATGAAGAAGGTCTTTTTTACCTTATATAACCTCTTTACACTTTTAATTTTCCATAACAAGCATGTGTTGTAATTTTTTTTAAGTTAACAGCTAAAAAGTCCTATTTTTTCCTGTTTTACAGGAAGTCACACTTCTTTTCTGAGGTCACATGAGGCCTTGGCATCTGACTCTGAAGACTGTCTTGCCTGCATGGTCCTTATGCTGCCTCTAAACAATTGGGGGATGTGAGTACTGGGCACCAAATGGTGCCTCCTAATCTCCCAGCTCAGCAAATGCTGCCCAGGGCTGGAAATAAAACATCCTCAGAGAGTTTTCCTTGCCCTCCTCCTGTTGGTATCTTGTCCTTGTCAGCAAATGATTCACCACCATTCAGCCAAAGCATGATTATTTTCACTTGTATCTACAGCTATGAAATGCCCACAGACTGGCGCCAGGTTCTGGGAAAGAGCTATAACCAAACATGCTGAATTCCCAGACTCCTTTGAATTTATAATGCCATGAAGCGCTTGTTCCCAGGTCAGGACGCTAGGGGACTGAGCAGCATGATTACTTTTCCCTGTCCTGGGAAGAAACAAGAGGGAAAAAAGATTTGTTTCCCAGAAGACAGCCATCTCTCCAGCAAATAATCCAGTCCCAGGTTCCCTTATGATAAATCAATCACACTTTTTAATAAAAGAATGTAAACATAGAGATTGGAAAGAAGCATTGCATTGAAAGAGCACTAGGCTTTGGATTCAGACAAACCTGGATGCAAACCCAGACCTTGAACAAGCCATTTAACCCACTTCCCTGAAAGGACACCTTATTTTGTGCCAGGCACTCTGCTGGGCATTTTATATCCAACAGCTCAAGCTTGAAGAGGTTATTATTGTTCTCATTCTGTAACAGAGGAAGGAAGTGGGACTCAGGGAAGAAAGCCGTGAGAGTGGGAGGGCTCAGTTGAAGAAATGACAAAGCCCAGATTTCAATTCAGGTCTTGAGAAGCACCCATTCCTCTGGCCAGTGCTGCCTCTCCCCATACAGGGTGGAGAGAAAAGACTTCTGCTCCAAGCACACTGTTAGAACCTGCTGGAACGAGGAGCAATCCCATACTCCTTTCTGTGAGTCTTCTTTAATTGCAAATGCCCTAGGAGGGATAAAAAATCAAGACCCTGATACTGAATAGAAAGGAGAAACACCAAGCATAGATCAGTGAATGGAAATTGTGCTTTGGCATCAAAGGAACCTGGATTCAGATGCTAGCTCTGTGTGTACTGTGACCTTAGACATTTTACCTGGCTTCTGTGGGTCTTAGTTTGCAAGTGTGCAAAAGTAGAATGGTGAGAAGGTAAATGAGATTATAAAGCACCTATCTCAGAGGCTCATTTAGAGTAGTAGCTAGTCTCAGAAAAAGGAGGAGCCCCTAGAGGGTTCCAATGATGAGGCATGCGAGGGTGCTGGGGTCTCAAGGCTGCAAGCAGGCACTGAAAATGTCCGTGCAGGGGGAACTGCTGGACAGCAGCTGGGAAAACCTAAGTAATGCAGAGCTCGGGCTGGCATTGCAGCAAGTAACCACCTCTTTTCAGACCACGTGCACATGGTGCCAGGAGGGAGAGGGTCGTAGAAACCCAGGCAGAGCTCGTTGACGACTGGCTCAACTACACTGATGCCTGGGCGGCTCCATCAATGCTAAGCTCCGCTTCCTCCACAGGCTTAATGGTAAGTTCTCAGCCAAGTGCCAGAACTTCAAGGCGTACAACCTGGGGTACCATCAGGTTGTAGGTCACAGCCAGAGTGCAGGTCCACCACAGCATCTACTCTCTGAAGGTCCCGGAGACCCCAGACATTCAGCCCTGCTTCTCGCGGCATGTGCGGACCCTCAGCAACCACCTTGAGAACCACCCAGACCCAGGAGGCCAAGTACCTGGCAGAGATGCTTGTGCTCAGGTATGGCAAGCATGTCCTCACCCACGTGGAGGCAAATACTCGTCGCTGGCAAGTTTTTTGTGCCTCAGCTTGGTCCTCTTTAAAATGGAGTTAGTGTGTCAAATTCCTAGGTTACTTGAGAGGATTAAATGAGCTAATGGAAGCAAAGCACTTTGGAACACTCTCTGGCCTTTCTAAATGTGAAAGTTCATGTCTATGACGATTTGCTGCTGCTTTAGGATTGGGATCCCAGAGTCAGATCACACAGACCAAGGCTCAAGTTCCAGCACAGCTGCTTACTGGCTCAGTGACCCTGGGCAAATTGTCCCACCACTCTGGGAATTAATCTCTAAAGTTGGGATAATATTAAAATTGATGTCATAAAATTACTGTGATGATTAAATGAGATACTGCAAGGAAATCCCTCCCCATAGTACCTGGCCTGTCACCTTGAGCTGTCATGATGTGGAATTGACCATGATGATCATTCCGATGGTGATGTGAGGAGGTGAATGGCAGAGTTCTATGTACCATGAAGAACACAAAGATGTCCAACCAGGGCTCATGGTTGAGTGGGGCAGATACACCTAATATATAAATTACTCATTGCAAAATGTGATACAGCTTCAAACATTTTCTATTCGAAAATGAAGCAGGGATACAAATTCCGAGAGATGTCTGATAAGGCTTCTGGAAGAGGATGGAATTTCTGCTGTATCTTGAAGATTAGATGTGAGAAAGAAAAGAAGGACTTCCCAGAAAGAAACAGAGTTTGATCCAGGGCTGGGAGCAGGAGCACCAGACTCCTTCTGGTCTCAGCCAGACACACATAGATTTGTTCAATTCTGCTGGCCTGGGAGAATCCTTTCAACAGCAACTGGGAGCTCCATTCTGATGGCCTCAGTTCATTTCTTTGAAAATCCCCCCAGGCTCCAGAAACTGAGCTCCCTGACTGAGAAAGTTGAGGTGGGGGCCAAGGCAGAATAGAAGGTTTTGGCCTGAGATTTTAAAAAAAAGGTGGGAGAGAAGAGAGAATGGATTATCTTATAAGTAGAGTAGTCTATATATAATTTATCATCCAAATCTGAACTCCGGTTGAGACCAAAAAAAAAAAAAGGTGTTTTAATTATATGGGACAATGGTCATAAACTGGAATGTATGCCAGTCCACCTTGATATGACTGTTTGTCATTGGGTCCTGATCTCCCTTGTCATCCTGATCTCTAGCTAGCCCTCAGGTTCCCCCTCCCATGACACACTCCCAATATGTTCCACACACTGATCCCCTGATGTGTCATGGTGATTCCTGGCTGTGCCTTTGCCTGATGAAGTCTAACTCATTAATCAAGACTGGGTTCAGATGTCAGCTCCCTTGAGAATATGTCTTTACCTGCTGCTCCCCTTCACACACACATACTCCTTCAATCTCCCAGGAAGAAAGCATCTCTTACTCCTCTTGACGACCACCCAACCTTAGCAGTATGTTTATATGAGCATGTCACTTGGCATGAGTTCTTTTCCCAATTTGACTAAGAGCTCTTTTAGTGTGGGGAGGGTTGGTGTTGTGCTTATTGTAATTACTGCCAGGGCTCAGCCTCAGAGCATCAGACAGAACTCTGACATAGGTGCTGTAAAGTTTAGAGGTACGTGCTCTAAAAGTTAGCTGAATGAATGAGAGAAAACCAGAAAGAGGTCTTGCGAAGCCTCAGGTGTTAGGAACCAACTATTGGATTCTTTTAAATGACCCGCCCCTCTTGGATTCTTAAGTGTATTATTATTTCATTCATAAACCAGTTTCGAGCCCCATTTTTGTCTATTTTAAGTGCTATCATAAATACAAAGATGAATAAAACTTAGTTTTCACTGCCTCAAAATATTCTAGGCAAGTTGACCAAAAAATAGTAAACAACAGAGAAGGCAAAGGGGGAGGTGGTAGCATGTGTAACCATATGCTAAAAGGAACCAGACCATATGCTAAAAGGAACCAAAAGTTCCTTTTAGAACCCTGGGTAACCGGGTGGAGGGGCTGCAGTAATTCCACCCCAGCTGATGATAGCATGGAGACTGCTGGGCTACTGGCCCAGAATTGTTCCTTGGACGTTACACATTGTCTTCTCTGGAACAAGCTCCTCTTGGACAGTTGGGTTGTTGCCCTCTACTGGATACTGTAAGTTATGTAAAATGAAGAGGTCTTCTGCCTTACTTTGACTTCTAGAAAGCTTAGAACCAAATTCTGGTCATTTCCACAACATTTCTACTGCCAAACTCAATCTTAGTCCCAACTTTTCTTTTTTGTCCTCATATTCCCTCTTGAATAACTCATTTTTCAAATTTCTATATGATATGTATTTACATAAAACACCACATATTCTTTTTTAAAAATAAAGAGAAATGAGTACAGAGCTGAGTAGCTGTGGAGGGAGACCCAGTAAACCTCTGAAACCCACCTCCTAGGCCCACTGCTTATTTCAGCCCCAGTCTCACTCCTTTAGCCTTGCTCTTGGTCCAAATTCCATCCTGCCTGGTGATAGTTCTCGTTACCTCATAGAGATGGGCTGTCATAAACCAGATATTCTTCAGTTCCTAAAAAATTTGACAATGAAAAATAAATTTAAACTCAATTTCAAAACTATGTTGAAACTAATTTTTTTAAAGCAAGTGTGTGTGTGTGGAGGTGTGCAAGTAAAAGTGGGGTGTGTATGTTGTAAAAAGAATATGTTGCAGTATTGAAAGGCTGGGAATCGCTAAGTTATAGGTAAACAGATCAGCAAGGTTAGAAGCTCAAAAATCAGATGGAGTTCAAGGAATATCTGCTGAGCTTCATGGTTTGGGAGTCTGGGGTTGGGAAAATATGAAGTAGGGAAGAAAGAAAGATCTTCTTTCCTTTCATTTAAATTATTTATTTATTCATTCATTCATTCTTAAGAAGGATTGTGCTGAGGATAAAATGCACTGAAGGAGAAAATATAGGGGAAAAAAGTCTTTGTGACCTTGTGTTAGGCAAAGATTTTTAAACATGACATCAAACGCACAATCTGTAAAAGAACAAACTAATAAATTGGACATCATCCACATTTAAAAAATCAGACTAAGAGGAGGAGAACCCAAAGGCTCTGAAGCACAATATTCATCTAAAACTGAGGTCAGCAAACAAGACCCACAGGACAGGCACCTGTTTTTGTAAATAAAGTTTTTTTTGGAATACAGCCACACTCATTTGTTTATGTATTATCTATTGCCTATTAATAGCTGTGACAGAGACCTTATACCTCACAAGACTAAAACATTTACTTTCTAGCCCTTTGAGAAATAGCTTGCTAACCCCTGATATAAAGCACAGAATGCCCAACAGATGCCCAAGATATATTGATCCCTTCAACACTATAGTAACCCAAGTGGTTAACTGAACTTGCTACAGATACTATACCTATGATGGTCAGCTTTCTCCTAGAATCTAGATCCCCCAATTTGTCCCTGTGTGCCATAAAAACATCATCATTTCTATGAAAAAGGTTGATAGGCATTGGTATGAAACAGTAATTCTCCCATTGCACACCACCTTGCATTCTTTCCATCACTATCTCTACCTGCCTTCCTCCTCTTAATCAGGAAACATTTGGTGAGCACCTATCATATGCCAGAGAAGACATAGCCTCTGCCTTCAAAGAGCCCATATTCCACCAGGAGAGAGCCATATACACAAATAATTAACATGCAATGTGTTATGCAATATAATAGTTATATAAAGAAAAAGTATTCCCAAATACATAAATTTTAATCCCAGCTCTGCAACTTTGTGATTTAACCTTTCTGAGCTTCAGTTCTCTCATCTATAAAGTGAAAATGGTATCAGCTATCAGCAAGTGCAATGGGTTGTGTTAAGGATTAATAGAGCTGCTGTGTGCAAAGCACCTTTTTCCATGTCAGAGCTCAATATCCTTGTCTGTAGCAGTGGTAGTGACAGTAATCAGTAGTAGAAGCAGTACTGATGGAAGATAATGTATAAGGTAAAGTTGCAGCAAAGAGGAGACAGCAGTGATAGCAGGGTACTAGTCAGGGACATTTTCAAAAGGATGACATGGATCTTGAAGCATGAACAGGAGTTAGTTATGTGGAGATGGAGGAGGGAGCATGGATAGAATAAAATAAATAACATGAAACCTTTCTTAGGAGATGCAAATTTGCCCAAGATGAGAAATGGAAAGTGGGTGGTTTACCAATATGCTTTAGGTCTACTAAAGTTCTGGTGACCCAGAATCAGAGGAAACTCTGTGCTTGGATTTGAACAATAGGCCCCTTTTAGCTCCCTTTAGAACTAAGACAGAGGAAACAAAAAAAATAAAAAAACAAAAAATAAACAAACAACAACAAAAAGAACTAAGGCAGAGGATGTGACATGACTCCGGTGATTTTACCTTGTCTTTCCTATCCTTTCTTCTTGTCTTGGTCTCTTTAATGTTGATTTATTTTTTATTTTTTATTTTTTTCTTTAGACACAGTCTTGCTGTGATGCCAGGCTGGAGTGCAATGGCGTGATCTCGGCTCACTGCAACCTCCGCCTCCCGGGTTCAAGTGATTCTCCTGCCTCAGCCTCCCGAGCAGCTGGGACTATAGATGGGCACTACCACGCCCAGCTAATTTTTGTATTTTTAGTAGACGTGGTGTTTCACCATGTTGGCCAGGATGGTCTCTATCTCTTGACCTTGTGATCCACCCGCCTCGCCTCCCAAAGTGCTGGGATTACAGGCGTGAGCCACCGCACCCGGCCTAATGTTGACTAAGAGGGTCACTATCTATATGTACAGAATGAAATCTAAATTCTTCAGCATGATGTTAAGGCCCTTCAGGACTGAGCCCCAATCTTCCTAACCAGCTTTATTCCGTCACTCACCTCTTCACTCCTTCCCCCATGCTTCCTATTCTCCATATTCAACTCAACATATTTAAAATCTAGGCTGGCAATTTTCTATTCTATGCCTAATATCTACTCCCCTTTCCTTGTTTCCTGCCTAATTTATTCTCTATCCTCCTAGATGGGAAGGGAGTGCTCTTTGGTTCTTCTCTCTTCCTAAAACTCACCATCTTCTCCATGGCTTTCCATGCCAAATCCTCTGCCATGTTTTTCAGGGCTGTCCTCTTTTGTTCATCATTTTAATTTGGCTTTTCATCATTCGGATTTTTTGCTCCCACACTGTTGCCCCCATAAGCCCTACTGCCCATAGCAGCTTGAGTACTCATTTAAATAAATATATACCCCATCATGTCACTTTCCTGCGTAAAACTTTCCAGTAGTTTCTCTTTGCAGTGTTGATGCCCTTTAGCCCAAACCACTGGGACAACGTCCATAGTTAGACAAAATTGGGTTTATTGGCTTGTTGCAATGAGGAGAGAGGGCACACGATGGGAGACTTTGGAGCACCCCAGTGAGAAAGTGTTAAGAGGGATTCGCTGTAGGATTTGGAGTTGGGTTAGTTAATTCTGGGAAGGAATTAATGATGTGTGGCTTTGCTCTGGATTGAGTACTGTCGGAAGAGCAAGGGCAATTCTAAGACTGCATATCTTGGTTTTGTTTTTTAAATCTAAGAGCTGCTCTTTGTTATCCAGGTGGCAATACTAATCACACACTGACCTGTTGTCTGTGCTCAGCAGTTAGAATAAAATCCAGATCTCTTTCTTTTTTTTTTTTTTTTTTTTTGAGACAGAGTCTCTTTCTATACATAATCTTGTCACTAACGAGGAGAAAAAAATGTACTCCTGATGTCCAAAATTGATCTGATGTTTACAGCTCAATTGCAATATTATTAGAAGCTAGTCTGAGGCTCACATCCCAGTGAGCCTAAAAAATCTAAACAGTATTATAGAATAACAACCTCAGACAAAGTTACTCGGAGACCATGATAAAATGAAACAAGACCATGATAAAATGAAACAAGGTCACCTCATAATTTTGTCTTGTCTAAGCATGGATAAAAACAAGGTTACTGCATGCACGACTCACAAAATACCCATAGAATTGTCCCCACTTTCTGACAGCATCCAATGCAGAGCAAACCTCTGCTTCCTTAGAGCCACCCCCGAATCACCTGAACAAAGCCTAAATCCCGTAATAGGTTCTAACACACTCTTACTGAGGCGTCTCAGTGTTCCCCAAGGTGCACATTTCTCCTCTTTGCAACAAATAATAAACCCAACTGTTTAACAGCTGGTGTGTTTTTCATAATCTTTGGCTCAAGGGCCTTGGCACAGGCATTGTTCCCCTGCTCACCTGACTAACCTGGCTTCAGCCAACTTGGCCTTCCTTCAGTTCCTTGAAGATAGGAAGTTCATTCCTGCCTTGGGGCTCTGCACTTAACATTATCTTTCTCCTACTAAGGCCCACTCATGCCTAGCTCCTTCACATCAGGGAAATGTAAACTCTTAAGAATTAAAGAAAAGGCAAATGGTAAAGCTTTCTTAAAAATGGTAGAGTAATAATGTAAGGCATACACCAACAATGCCTACAGAACAGGCCATGCTTGTGTTCCAGTCTCTCACACTGGCTGTTGCTAAGACTTTACCAACGAGAACACCATAAAAATTAATCTCCCAGTCTAAGTTCTGCTCTCCTTTCGCCTAGATCTTTACTGGCTGGGACATTGCTGGGAAGTTCCTGAGCAGCTCATGATTTGGGTGTAGAGCTATGAGGCCCTAGATAACTATCCCTGTGGGCTTTCCACTCTTTGCCTTAATGGCCACTACTTTCAGTAATTCTCTATCACCTTTTCCATTTCCTACATAATTCTTATCACCTTCTAAATTATACTATTGTGTGTCGCTGGTCTTCCTCTACCAGAATGCACGTTTTAAGAGGTCAGGGACTATGTGTGCTCATCTTTGTCTCCTAGTGCCTCTACCATTTCCATGAATAACTAAAACATATCTTACCTTGAGCATTACAGCATCTTAATAGGTTCCTCTACCTCCAGTCACTCTCACCTCCAATACAGACATAACTGAATTACTTTTCTGAAACAAAGTGTAAATGCTGGCACTCCCCATTCAAAAACCTTTCAGAGATTCTCTCATCAAGGTGTTGTCACTTCACTCATCTCGTCTTCTACTGTAGCTCTCAGAGAGCTCTGAACTTCAGTCATGACGAATGGTCCCAGACGTGCCACATGCTTTTCAGCAGCCAAGCCTTGACAAGTGCAGTGCTGCTTCTTTTATCTAAAATGTTCTTGCCCACTCCTCTCGTTTTTTCCTGAGGGCAAAGTCCTAGCAACCCTTCAAGTTCTCACTCCCAAATTGCCCCTTTTGAGAGGTCCCCTCTTTGATCTTTCCTTCTGTCCTTCCACAGCTTGTTGCCCACAGGACACTACCGACTGCACGGACTTCTCTAGCAGTTGATCGTACACCTGCTGTCTTTCCGGAGACCGTATTTCAAGGTCAGAGACCAATCTGCTCTCTGGGCCTTGGTTTCTTCATTTGTAAACCAAAGATCTTTGTACCTACCTCATAGGGTTCTTGTGAGGCGTAAATGAGTTAATGCATGCAATTGGAACAATGACTGGAACAGAGTAAACACCATATAAATATTTGCTACTATCTATTATTACTAATTTCTGTACTCTTAGTACTGGCCTAAAGCAGATGTCAATCAATATGTATTGCTAAATTTGGTTGGAGTAGGGCAGGAAACTTTCAAAAGACTGAGCTTTAGAGCTTAGAACCAGGTTGGGAATATTGGCCTTTTTTTTTTTTTTTCAGTGTCTTTTCAAGTTATTTGTTGTACTAGTCTGTTCTCACACTGCTAAAAAGACATATCAGAGACTGGGTACTTTATAAAGAAGTTTGACTCACAGTTCCGTATGGCTGGGGAGGTCTCAGGAAACTTACAATCATGGTGGAAGGTGAAAGAGAAACAGGCACCTTCTTTACAAGGTAGCAGGAAGGAGAATGAACGCAGGAGGAACTACCAAACACTTATAAAACCATCAGATCTCGTGAGAACTCACTATCACGAGAACAGCATGGGCCGGTATGATTCAATTACCTCCACCTGGCCTCTCCCTTGAAACGTGGAGATTATGGGGTATTACAATTCTTTTTTTTTATTATTATACTTTAAGTTTTAGGGTACATGTACACAACGTGCAGGTTAGCTACAAATAATTCAAGATGAGATTTTGGGTAGGGACACAGCCAAACCATATCATTTGTGTAACCTCCAACCGTACCTCCATCCCAAGCTTTGGAGACAGGAGTCAGGGATTAAGAGAAGAGAAATTAGTCCTAAGCCTTTACCTTACCTGTGGAATAAGGGTTGATCTGACACGAAGACACCTGCTTCAGAATATTATTTATTTTATTTATTTATCCATTTTTGAGATCGAATCTTGCTCTGTCGCCCAGGCTGGAGTGCAGTGGCACGATCTTGGCTCACTGCAAGCTCCACCTCCCGGGTCCAAGCGATTCTCCTGCCTCGGCTTCCTGAGTACCTGGGATTACAGGCATGCACCACTACGCCCAACTAATTTTTGTATTTTTAGTAGAGATGGGGTTTCACCATGTTGGTCAGGCTGGTCTCAAACTCCTGACCTCGTGATCCACCCACCTCAGCCTCCCAAAGTGCTGGGATTACAGGTGTGAGCCACCGTGCCCTGCCCAGAATATTATTTTTAAAAAGCTCCCGAGTGCCTTGTTCAAACACTTACCCTGAAATGAGTAACATATTTAGCCATTACTCAGAATGTATTCCTCAGAATGGGCTACATCTTTCCCCCATCATATCAGGGGAGGGATGAAATACAGTACCCTCAAATTATAGTAGAGGTGGGGGTTGGAGTGGCAAAAGAAGTCTGGATGAGGTGCTGTTCCTAGAGCTTTTAAAGGATTATTAGAGTTGAGGGAGCTAGAGGGCGCTGCATACAAGAGAGCAAGAAAGACTTACCAGACGCTTCCTAAAGTGAGGTTGGTTTGATGGAGAAGCAAGAAAGTGCAGCAGGGGATCCATGGACTGTAGGTCTCATTCTGCCACTTTCTAGCTGGGATGCCAGGGCAAATTGCTGAACCTCTTTGGCTTCTTCATGTTGTGTTTAATGAAGGGATTGAACTAAATGAAGTTTGAGTTCCTTCTGGTATTAAGAGGAGGGTGTAGGCATATGGTGGGATGATTCTAAGTCTAAATGCATGTTTTAATGTATCCTGGGCAGCTCCTTAGCCGGCATGTTTCCTTGGCTCCCTCTGGAGCCTACCAGGCTTCTCCAGGACTTGTCTGACCACGCCTACTGTGAAAGCTGCCTCCTGGCTGAACAGCCTGGGTTGTAACTCTTCAGGGAGGTGGATGATTCCTGGAGGCTGTGAGTGAGACTGCTGGGTCAACCTCCAGTGGCCAAAGGCCAGTAGGCACAATAGGGTGAAGTCGAGGCTGTGGCCAGATCATTCCTGGTAAGCAGGTGGTGTTCTCTGAGATATTTAGGAGCTTGCTCCTCAATCAACTCTGAATCCAAGCTACCTGAGGCATTAAATATACCTGGTGATGTCTGCATGTCAGTTACAAGTAATTTCAGATACTCAATTTGTCTGTAACAACTGTGAAGTTAGTTAGCTATTTTTCATCATTTTCATTTCATAAATGAGGAAGCTCAGAAAAAAGAGTGACTTGTCTCAAAGTTTAGAAATTTATATAGACTTTGTTACAGAGCAAAATTCGGTACAAGCCTGTATTGGCTTTAGCCAAGGCGAGTGGATCAAAGACAGAGAATGGATTTCAGAATAAGAGAATTTTGATTACCAGATGTCCTGTGGCATAAGGTGTAGTGAAGTGAGCTTTAGAGCCAGAATTAAGACTCCAGCCCTGTCAGATGCTACAGGAGGAAATTTGGGCAAGTTAATGCTCATTCTCATTTTCCTCATCTAAGAGATATGTCAGAGGATTAAATAATATAAAATAATGCAGAGCATTATTACGTTACATCATTCCCTTTCATACTACCTTAAATATGTGGATAGAAATACAGAATCTCTCAGTAACTGTTTCATATTTTCCTCTACGTGATTTTCAACAATTTGGTTTCTACCTCCAACCTGACTTAAAAAAAAAAAAAAGGGCTAGTCAGGGTTCTTCTCTTGAAGTCAAAGGCTTAATGGGGGGGAGGTCAGCTACTTGAAATTAAGCCATATAAAAGGAAATCATTCTCATCTGCAGTCTAGCTGATAGGACTACATATTCAGAGGGCAAAGCATTGGCCTGGTGATATAGGGGCCATCTACCTTTTCTAGGCTGACTGGCCCTGGGAGTTTTGCCCAGTGTGAGTGGCCTGGCATCATGGAGATTTACTCAGCACGCTTGATTGAGCCTGGCCCTGGCTAGGAGGATTATGTTTCATCCAATGCTGAAGTCACTTGAAATTCCCCTCATTCATCCAAAGATACAGAAAAGAAGTAACTCATGGTATTGCTGAGAAAAGAACTTTATTATTAACTATTCTTGCATTTTTTTTTTCTATGTGTTCAAACCAGATTGATACAAATAATATCTTTTATGTTAAGAATCAAAAGCACATAGATTTTATGTCACACCCAGACACTTCATCAAACTATCAAAATATCTTATTCTGTCTCTATCTGTAGTTCTCAGAATGCTACAGAAGCCAAGAAATGAAGTTTTTATCATTTTTCGCTTTTGAATGTACCCACATTCCGAGAGCTCATTCTTGGGTGGGTCTGATGCTTGCAGTGGAGGTGGGATGAGGCAGGAGGCCAAACCATTCCTTTTAAGAAATGTCCTGGCCTAAACACTACATTAACACTACATTAGTAACACACACACACACACACACACACACACAGAGAGAGAATCAACTGAAGTGAAATCCAAATTCTACTCTCCCCCACCCCCTTCCTCTTTACCAATCCCCTTTACATCCTGGTGGAGGTCTCTCTGCTTCCTGTGCATCTATTTCACCCCTTAACAGAGATGCTCAGGTACCCCATGAGGAGCTGAGGATTCACAAACAAAATTCAATCTAAATAACTTTTCAGATATGTCTTCCTGAAATATTTACTAGTCCTCTCCCTGTCTGACAAGTGATCACAACAATGAGTCATCCTTTGGGCATTGATCCATAGCAGCCTGAAATAACAGCAATACCAGAGCTATGACTTTACATTTTCCATTTTTATTAAAACTCTCACTTCACTTAAACCTGATTATCTTAAGGCTAATTTTATTCCATGCTTGGCCTTCAAGTTTGTGCTGATTTGCGTGACGTTTCCAAATCACCCTCTTAAATGAATGCAAGAAAAATTCTCATCCATGCAGTTCCTTGACTCAGGAAAACAAGATCTCTTTACCCACAGTGGGCTTTTCAGAAGGTACTCTCTGAAAAGGAGGCAGAAGAAATTGTTTTTACAAAATGAGTTAGGGTTAGAAACTAAATCTATGTACCTTAAACTATAATTCAATCTATATAGTTATACCATATATGATTTCCCAGAGATCTTATCAGATCAACAGAATAAAACCTAATGAACAAAATCTTCTTGGGCTTCTATATTCCTAAAAAAACATAATTCCATAGTGTCATCATTATCCTCTTCTTTACTATAAGACACACACCTAGAACACTAATCCATTCAGTCCCTTTTTCTATTTATCCATTTCAAATAAACATGATGCAATGTCTACACATTCAGATCTCATACATGTTGATTTTTGTTGCATGGTCTACTGCTCATTTCCCCTTTATCTTTTTCTAAGATTAGCTTTCCCCACACTTCTTTTGGGTGCATATTGTATGCTTCTTGAAAGACAAATACACAGCGTTTTGCAAAGTGCTGAGAATGCACTTGGTAAAGACTTGGTGATTCTGTGACTTAATTGTGACTTACACATTTTTCTATCTCCTCCCATTCAGTGGTTAGTACTTGTTGCCTTTTGTGGACCCTCTGCCACTTCAAATCCGCCTCCTATACATATTCCTTTACATGCAACTCATGAGAGCTTAAGCCAAGCTCCAGTGAGTTGTGAAACTTCTGCAGATGTCTGCTGCTGTACCTGCTGAACATAAAAACACTTGGAGAGGGGATACTCATTTTTTAAAAACTTTTTTTTGATGGAGGGAGTATGGGAGCAACATCTTTTAATTTTTTTTAAAAATTTCAAGAATTTATTTTTACATGTATAATTGATGGGGTCATTTTAGATGCAGCAAATTCATAGTCAGTTATTCCCCATTAAGAAATTGTAGACATATTTCTCCATTGAACAAAAGTATTATCCAGACAGCTCTAAGAGCTTCATATTAATAAGCAGAAATTTTATTATTTGAGAATGCTGCTGTTAAGCAGAAGAAATTAAGAGAAAGCTTGAACGGAATAAGACTATACATTCAGTGCCAAAATTACAAATGACCACCTCTTCCCTTCTCTCATGACTTCTATTTTGTACTCAACCAGTACAGAGTATTTTGCAGTTTTGTACTGAGACACAACTCCTACCTCCTCCAGGAAACTACTTTGGGCCCCTCTCCTTCCTTTAGCTTCCTAACAAACCTGGGACTTATAATTTCGACTGTGTGTGTGTGTGTGTGTTTGTGTTTACAGAATCTCTGGTATCTCCAGTGAGAACAGAGTAGGCCTCACCCTCTCCTCATGACTAAGTCCGGAGAATGTGCGGTGAAGGAGTTCTGTGACTTTTTAACTTGAGTAGTATTCCACTCACTGTCCACAAAGGCTTAGGTTACACTGTCTGCATCACTGATTACAGTAATGTACGTGTGTGTGTATACACACCCACAACCATATTGCCACAAATGCATATTAGAAAGTAGGGCCTTACTTTCCCTGAACTGTTACAATGCCTAGCCTAGAGTACTCTGGTAATACTGACTTCATGGAGTTTTGTACACACGCCCATGTGAGAAAGGATACAAGCTAAGCTACTCATCCACACCTCATGAAACCTATGGGAGTTAGCCCTGACTCATGGTTCATTTATGAATACAGAAGCCCCAATTAATTAAATTAACTTGGTCTCCCAATCCATGATCTTGAGTTTTAATTGATAAGTATAAAATAAATGACACACTTGAAAATTTTTGGATTCACATCGCACCACCAGTACATGGCCTTTTCCATTAATGTCCACATTGACCAACCTTTCATACTACGTGTGGTTCTTACAAGAAATTAAAAGCAGAGCCTGCCCCTTTGTTGTGCAGCACAGAGGCTTTACTGTATAGTTTCAGTCTCTGGTATCTCTAGTAGGAACAGAGTAGGCCTCACCCTCTCCTCATGACTAAGTCCAGAAAATTTGAGGTGAAAGTTTGATGACTTTTTAACTTTAGTATTCCACTCATTGTCCACAAATGCTTGGGTTACACTGCCTGCATCACTAATTAAAAGTGAGGTAACCTGGTATAAGCTGTGCCCAACCCAATATTCAAGAACATTTAGTGAGCACTTTAAAACCAGGTTGTATTACTAAATATCCCCAGCTTCCAAAGTTCAGAAGTTTGGCGGGCCTAATCATTTTCCAAAATGGAATCTTAAGATCTCCAGCTGCCTGCTTCACTGCCAAGTATGAACAATAAATCCTGACTTTAACGCTAAAATTTGCAACTGGTTTCTGAGGACATCTAACAGCAGCTGTTTTCCAGCGATGGGAATAGATTACATGGATGCATCTTCCAACACTCTGTGACAAAGAGGTGCAGTGATTCATGATCAAGCCTCTAAAGTGAAAGGCACATAGGCTTTACAAGGAGAATGATCTGTGTTCAAACTCAGTGTGCCACTTGTTAGCTGTGTGAGCTTAACCAAATCTCTGTGAGCCTGTTTTCTCATCTATCGAATGGGAGTAACACCACCTTGCTCACAAGGTTGTAAACGCTGTACATAATATACATAAAGACCCTTGGCATATTGCCTTAATATAGAAGATAATAAAAGTTAGCTATTATTATTCTTATTCTCTAAGAGTTTAAATCAAACAAAGAGTCTGTTTTTAAATTGAATCTTCTCAGACCGAGTCATCCAGAACTAGAATTAACATAGGTATATTCTGTCTGTAAGGCTGTTAAATGCCTGTAGAGGTTACTTAGTGGGTTAGAAAGGTTAGAACCCTGAAGTGGAAGGACGTTGTCCCTGCTCCCACTCTCTTACACCTGCAGCACATGCACGCGCACACACAATCACACCCCCCGGGCTAAACTTGTATGCCCATTTGTGTAAGTCTCCAATGCTACTTGATGAAAATGCCTGTAGTCCTTCAACAGGCTGCAGGTGGTCAGAGAAAAAAGAAAGAAAATGCCTGTAGTCTTAATCGTTTTAGAAATTTAAGATGGGAAAGCGAGGCCCCAGGGAACTACGCATATTCCATTAGAAGAGAAAGCAAGGAAGAGAACGGACTGCTACATTTTCTTGTTGTTAGCAATGTAATGGCTCCCACATGCTGGGATCCCAGTCTGATGAGAAGAAATGACACGAAGGTCATGGATGGACCTTACTGTCCACTGTGAAAGCTCCTGCAGCACCTTTAGGCCCCACAGCTTCTTCTCAAAGAGAACACCATCTCCAACACTAATAGGCATCCCATCAGCCTCATTGCGGGGGATCTTGTATTCCAGGAGTATCATTAACTCCTCTATCTGGTATGCAAAGGCAGCGACTTGGAGAAGAAGAGTATGTATAGCTTGATGAAAGTCACCTTCGGTTGGGGTAAAATGCACCTGCTGGTCTTCTAAAAGCCTGGCCAACAAAACATGGAAGGTACGATAAGCTTGAAGGTTCTCTTGGAGTCGCTCTGCCTCGGTCAGCTCACTCCACTGATCAGTGCTTGCCACTGGCACCCCATCCGCAGAGTCCAGGTTGATGTCCTTGTTCAGGCCCTGATGCTTCACCTGGCCGAGGATACAGGAAAACACCACATCTTCTGTAATCACCCCAGTGTCCTTAAATCACCCCTAAATTTCATACAAAATCTCACCCACCTCCCTGGCCAAGGATCCAAGTTGTAAAGTAAATAATATGTCTACAGTAGGAACTCTTAATTTGGGCTCTATGACTGGGCTTTAGAAAGACCCAATACTCCCTGAAACTGAGTACCTATGGATTTTTCTTGGAAGAATGTTCAGATTTCATTGAGTTCTAAAGGTTGAAAACTGATTTAGAAGAATTTTTCCTTCTCACTTCAAACGCTTTCGGTAACTGGAATATTTTAATCATATTCAAGTATTTTTAAACATACTTGTAAAAGACACCGGCCACAACTAGGAAGACCTGGAATATTGCCATTGTAGAATTTCTCTAACTTCCCTCTCCCCATTGAGCACTCCCAAAGAGTCTGATTTCCGTCTGGTGAGGCTGTACAAAGATAAATCAGTTCTCACAGAGCCTAAATTCAAAACCCTCCACAGGGGTTGGAGTATTTCCACAGCATATCTCAGGTGGAAATTGATGGGGATCCCCTTACTGTTAGAAGACAAATCTGGAACTCCAGAGTTAGCTCAAGAATTCGACACTTCCACAAGTTTCCAATCAATCTTCCAGGAGATCCTTTTGATAGCTTACCTTTCTCTTTAGACACTCTACTTTTGATGCAGAATACTAAAAGGTGGGTGGCTAATGCTATATAGGAGAAATTGGTAGGATTTACAAATTCCTCCGACGTTCATAGTACTCTTCCTATCCCATTAACCTTTCATTTACATAGCTAAAAAATTCAGAACAATGGCTATGAAGAACCCAGAGGGACCATGGCTAATCTGTTCTAGTAGTATTCACAATATATGCAAACAAATTTGGAATAGCCTCCAAGACATATAAGCCAATCCTATCTAGAATTCCATATATATTTTCTCATTCAAGTAACATATCTCCTAAACAGCCCGGAGGAAGAAAATAAGGTCACATGGGTTTCCTCAAGGGAAGGGCCCATGTCAAATAACCTATATGAATGACTATATGATTAGAGCTTTCACAATTGGTAACAGAGCTGATGCATGATGGTAAGTTGCTGGATCAAAAAAGATGAAGGGAAAACAGATAACAGCAAAATAGGCAACTTACATAAGATTCCATAAGAGCAGTCAGGTCTGAACGAATCTTCCTTGCTAGCCAGATAGAGCGGCTACAGAGGTCCCGACGGTGAGGGGTCAGCGGTGGATGCTCTGTGAAAGCCATCCCTTAACTCAACTGTCCCAGGAAACAAGTGAGCTGGGTTTATTTCTGTCTACACTGGTCCAAATAAGAAATGTGACTCTCAAAGACTAAACCCACTGGGCATTCTCTACTAATGGGATTGTGCACCCCACCCCCACCCCCTGCCTGACTCAGAGGTGGTAGCAAATTCCTGGCTGTGGATTTTTGTGCCTGTGGAATCAAAGGGCCCTTTTTAATCAGATTTTTTTTTCCCCTGCAGCGTCTGCCTCCATCTCTCTCCTCCACTCAGTACTTAGCACACTTGTTTCTATGTCATTGTTTTGCTTTTGCACTTAGCAACAAGGTCACTATCATACCAATCCTCATGGCACTCCTGCCTAAAGTAATCTATCTCATACACACTTAGAATCAGTTCATTTTATTATCATTCTCCCTTATGCTTCCCATGTCTTTTTTCTCATAGGTTGGCGAAATGTTCATTCAATGAAATTGATACAGCTGCCATTTATTAAGTATCTACCATGGGTCAGTTAGCTAAATATTTTAAAGCAATTCCATTTCATCTTCAGAATATTTCTGAGGTCAATGTTATTTCTCCACATAAGAAACTGAAACTTCAAGAAATAACATGCACAAAATCAAGTAACGACACTTGAATTTAAATAGAAATCTGATTCCACAGTTGTCTCTCCCACTGACTTTCCAATTTCATTTTCTGTTTAGGTAGTTCACATTTTGTTCAAGAAACAAAGGATGTGTGAAGTAAGTCCTTTAAAAACATAGCATTTTTTCACTCCTATCCTTAAGTACTTTTTAAAGGTAATTTAATTTATACTTAAAAATCAAGCAAGGAAGCATCTCTAATTTCAATCATGGTGCCTTCCTGGTAGCTACACAGGAGGAGGAAGGTACTGTTTAGGCCTGTTCTCTTCCAAAGAACAGGAAACACCCAGCGCTAACTTGGTAACATTTCTAAAGCAGTCTCACTCAAGTGACAACATGCTTTCCTTTTTTCTCCCCTACCCAGTCATACCACAGGCTTCTTAAAATAAGAGAATGAGCTGGGCTTTGAAATGACGGTATAAGAGTTAAAGGTACTGGGAGGGTTGTCATTCTATTGCATTTAACTTAGAGAATGACGCCTATTGGGTAAGTGCTAAAAGTTTCATCCTTAAATGAAATAATTAGCTTTCATTATTTATATCACAGATATTGCCAATAAGCTGAAACACATACCATCTTAGAAGCAAACTTATAAAAGTAAACAATAAATGGGAGATGTAAGAGAGCAGCCTGGGCAGCTATCACAGTACGGCTTTTGGAAGGCAGAAGGATTATAGTTTTTTCTTTTTTAAAATAAAAATCAGTACTTGATATAAACATTCAATTTTGAGAAGAAGTATTGATATTAAATGCTATCAAGGTTTTGCCATTATCAGGGTAAAATTAACCTCACAAAATCCTTAATGTTCCACCTACTAGGTTAATATGGCCAGTTTTCCTAGGAGGCAGTTGTCAAAACATCAAGATTTCTAAGTTTGCTGAATAACAGAATCATGTCATTTCAGCATTAGAAATCAAGAACTAAACAGTCAAAAATTAACCACCTGATTCTCAACAAAAGCAAACAATAGTATGTCCCACCTAACACCTGTTCTAAGGGCATTTGGTTTGCTTAGCAGCATCACGTTTCACCCCTAGGATAACTGTAACTCAGTACAACCAAGGAAGACAAGTTGCTTCCATGAAGACAACTTTTATTTTTCTTTACATATTTATTTTTAATATGCCTTACCTAGATTAAGAGAAAACAAAGATTTGAAAAGCAAAGTATCCCTTTTATTATAATTTCTTTTTACATAACCTTTTCAACCTATATTCAGGTAACTACCTGTCTCTCCCATGAAAGGAGAAGGGTCCTGCACATTACAACAGGCAAAAAAGGCTTTTAGGAAATAAAATATTTTAAATTGATCCATTACATTTGTTCAATCTTCTTGAGTACATTGGAAAGTGGGAAAAACACAAAAGGAGAAAAAAATGGTATTTCAAACAACCAGACTATAATAATCTTAGTTAGATTGGTAGTACACTCATTATACTTTTTCCCCAAACAGGTACAAAGGAGGTTCAAGTGCTCTATGTGGATGCTAGTCTATACCTCAATATTTTTATTTTACTCCCAGTACTCCCACGGCCATGGCCAGCATTTGCCTAAACTCTCTGAAGCATACCAAGGAGTCTCAATTATGCAAAATAACCTGGGGCAACCACAAAGAAGAGGGATACACATCTCCCAGAAATATTAAATAGTTGTATCTCAACTACGGTTTCAGAATTTAGAACCACCAATTCAAGATGCAAATATGCAGTGGGAAGAGTTATTAAAAAGGTAACAGAATTTAGATTAAAAGATTAAAAGAGCTCCCTGGAAGGACAATGAGGCATATGGAGCAGAAGGGAAAGCAGGGAAAGGGCTGAGATAGTTTAATTACACCAACTCTTCACTATGCAGCATCCCTTTATCAAAAGGAAAAATACAAAGTCCATAAAAAATATTTTAGTATTGCAAACTGCTGCAATAATTTATTGTAGGCAAATGGTAGCTATAAAGAGGGTCCTTGACCCCTATAAGAAAAGAAAAAGTACAGCAAGTTTCTAATTAGTAGAACTAACTAGTTGTTTTTTTGTTGGGAGAGTGGTATAGGAAAGGAGAATACATTTTCTCCCATCTCAGAAAGATTTTTAAAAATGCAGTTTGCTTTTGTGTAGGTGGCTAAAATATCTGATGACTAACCACTGCAAATGAAATTTATGGAGACAAAGGGTAAGTGTGACAAAAAAGCTAAGTGTGGAATATAGATGCTAGCTAGTCAGAGTATAAAAGGGACCTGAGAGGAGGACAACTTCTTTGTAGATTCATCTAATCAATCTTGTATTTTCAAACATAGTCAATATACCAAAGTCAACTCCAAAACATGTTGGCAGGAAAGCATATTCTACATCCCTTCTATCTTTATTCCATTTTCTATCCCCATATTATGGAGAAATGGCAAATCTGCAACACTCTGAAAAGAAACAATAGCGCATTTGAGACTGGTGATTGTAGGTGTCTCACTCTCTATTCCCTGGCATCCCAAATGCTGACACTAGTGGGTATAAAGTAAGCCTCTTTCAGAAATGACATTTTGTTACTCCTCTTTTTGAGAAAAAAGAATTCTTTAAAATAACTGATAATCTATGTTTGTGAAAAACAATCTGTTCTTTTTTTTATCTTTTTTTTCCAGCAAAATGTCATTCTTTCCAAGAGCCATCATGCATTTCTGACAATAAACAATGAATAGGGTAAGCCTTCGATTCTAGCTTCTGAGGCACACAGGATAGGAATTACTCTTTACCTGAAGATGAGTCAAAATAAGATTTGGGGCTTCTGGTGGTATGACCTTGTACAAAAACACTACCTTTTCTCTCCAGTGAACAGCAATACGCAATCTATTCCCCAACACAATCTCTATCCCAAAGAAATTGTGATTCCCAGAATTTTAGGTGAAAGCCAAAGCAATTATTATATAGGATTATTAACTTTGGCTATTGAAGTTTTTCCTCTTCTGAAGTGTCACTAAAGGGGAAACAGAGCAGTTTTCTTTGACTTAAAATTTTAGGACTCATAGACTTTGTTCCTTCACTAACAGCAGTGTCCTTCACTAACAGGGAGCTGGAATGAACTGATGATAAAGCAAAGCAAAAAACAAAAAGCAAGGAGCCAGAGATGGGCCCCGAGGGAAATGTAAGGAAATGGTAGGGACGAAAAAAAGGACAAGAAACAAATTCACAAGAAACAATCATCTATCTGTAATTTAGATTCTGAACAACCCTCCTCATCCTCTCAAAATTCTTAAGTCTCAACACTCTAAAAATCTCAAAGAGCATACTAGTTAACCACGAACCTAACATTCTTCCCTAAAAAGGCTTCCAAAAAAGCACTAGGCTATTGTAGTGATTTTGTTAGTGCTGAGGACCAGCTTTCTTTAAAGGCCACTGGAGAGCTATGATTTCAGAGGCTGGCTGTGCTTCTTCAACCCTAAGTCTTGCCTTCAAAGTACCTGTTATGGAAGGGATCCCATGTCAAAATAATCTAATCTCTCTCTCCCAGCCCCACAAAATATAGCAACAAAGACTCCAAAAAAAAAAAAAAAAAAAAAAAAATCAGACTTTCTGTTAATAAATAAGGAATCTCAGGTTCCACAACACAAAAACACACATGTTCAAAGTGCAAATTTCTGCCATTAGCCTGGGACTTTTCTCATCGTCTCACTGATACAGAGCCCTGTCTTACAGTCAAAGAGACTGTGTAGAGGGCAGCCCCCTCCCTACTGGGAGCCTGCTTCCAAGCAAGTGAGCACCATTGAGAGCCATATGGAGGGTTGGGAGGGGGACTGAGATGCTGGGATCAAAGAGGAGGGAGGTGGTCCCCATGTATCCTTCCTTTCTGAAACCCAGTGGGGAATAAAGGAAGAGGGGATGAGAGATGTGTGCTGTTTTAACAGCTCACCCTGCTAAGGGGCCCTAAAGTGCCAAGTCAAGCTGCCAGCCTCCAGAGATTAGAATTCTATGGTACTTGAAGATAAATGTGCCGCAGAGGGTAGGAGCCAGAACCATGGGGCAGCAGTAGAGGAGGAGAAGGGATTTAGAAGACAGTAATATACGATTAAAAGTTAAAAGCTGATCCAGAGCACACCAGAGTTACAGGTTGGAAAGGGGGATCTGCCGATGAGCAGGAAGTCTGCTGATGGCTGGAACCGAGTATGAGAATAACCCTCACTTTAAGAGCTGCTGCTGCTTCTTTTTTGTCTACCTTTCTGGTAAAGACAACATCAATTTTATAAGGGGAGCAATAGAGGGAGAACAGGGGATGGGGATTGGGGAGGGGTGGAGGATGTATGTATGTGTGTGCTGTGATCCACAATGGAAAGAGCAGGCCCTTCAGTTATTTCACTAGATTTTAAATGCTTTAGATTTTTTTTTTTTGTCCTTTTTAACTTTTAAATACAAAGTCTGAGCTGTCCCATGCCTCCACTAAGGTCCGGTAGAGTCTGAATCTTCAATCAGAACCTCTGTGGTAGCACCGAGTATATCTGAGTTCATAACCAGCCCTTCAGTGCCTCCACTGCTGCCGCTTCCCACAAAGATCTTCCCATCAGCCATCAGGCTCACCCGTTCCGTCCCACTGCAGTATGACTTTGACATCCCTTCAGCTTCTAACAGTAGGCACTCTCCAGAGGTTGAGTTTCCCAAGGGCTCAGGAAGAAGAGGAAGACCTTGACCATCTGAAGGCTGCGTCAGGGACTCTGGGTTAGTGCCCAAGATATCTGTGCTGGTGATGAGGGCGCCTGCATTGGCAGCCAGAGCTTCTGCAATCAGCACCTCAGGATGGCTTTTTGCCTTGTGTGCCACTACGCTGTCCTTCTTCTCAAATTTTTTGCCACAGATATTGCAAGAAAACTGGTAGAAGGAGTCTGCATCATGTTTCTTCATGTGCCAATTAAGAGATGCCTTTTGTCGACAAGTAAATCCACAGATCTCACATCTAAGGAGAGGAGAAAAGGAAATGGCTGATCCAACAGAGAAACAAAGAGTGCTCTTATTCAGGATCAAGGTTTAGAGTTTAGAGCATATATACATATATACACACACACAATAATCAGTAACATACTTCTTTTGAAGGATTGGGAAATGTTACTAGATGGAAAACTAATCTGATCTTCTTCTGTTTGCCTGAAAAACAGAGGGAAACTAAGAAAAAGGCCTCTAACTAATGCCCCAATCAATACCCACTCATTTATTTGATGAAAGTAAACAGCAGTGGCAACTAATATGTTTGTAAAGCGGCAAACCTTCAAGCAGGGCATATATCCTTCTCACCCAGATGTTCACCAGTAAATAATACTCACTGTAATGGCTTCTCGCCAGTGTGAATCATCCGGTGCACTGCCAGATTGTGGGAACTCTTGAAGGCCCGAGCACAATATTCACAGATATAATCCCTTTGATCTATGAAGAAAATACTGCGGTTAGTGTTCTATTTAGATACCCTGTAAGTATATTCCCTTACAGTAAGTAAGCAGATGATGGGGCAGGCAATATAGAGTAAAAGCAATGCTGTTTTCAGTGTATAAACACTTTGGGTAAACAAAATTTAAAAAAGAAAAATATTGCTTTAAAAAAAAATCCAACATTCAGTAGCATAAGGACCTGTTTAAAAAAAAAACAAAAACAAACAAACAGAAAAACTAGATAAAAATATAAGAAATGGAATCCTAATCTCAATTTTACCACTAATCCAGGTCTTGGATACCAAGTGTTTAGCAAGTAAACAACTATATTTTCCATATATTTTACTCCTTAAAACAATTTTTTCCACAATGAAAACTGAATGCTTACACAGAAAGAATCTGGCATTCAAACAAAACAAAAACAAAAAAACAAGAACTTGGCACTATATAGAAGAAAACTGATCCAGAGGTAATCATACCCTGTTTCAGGCTTAAAAAATGTTACCCAAGATAAACTTTTCTCAAAAGACTGGAGTTGCTGCTATCAAATATATGTAAACAACACCTGTACTACTTTACCTTATTCTCCTACCCATCTTCTGCACCTTTCAACTACCTCCCTTTGTCACTCACAACACTCTCAACTCCATTATGCAGGATTTCTGATGAATGTGGTAACATGGTGTGGAATCTATGAAGCAAAGGAGCATTGTACTTATTCATTTCTTTACCGTGTTTGAGAAGCCTGTGCACAAAGAGATGCTCAATATATATATTTGTGGAATTAATGACCACTACATTTTCTACTCCTTTTGCTTCAAATTACCAGAATTAATGAGAATGAAAACATGAATTTAAGTTAAAAGGTGAACAATATCCAATTTAATCTTATACTCCTTTCCAAACAGCTTAGAGATCACCTGGATAGCTTATTAAATGTATATGCTGATTCAGCAAGTCTGAAGCAGGGCCTGAGATTCTGTATCTCTAATAAGAACCCAAGTGATGTCAATGCTCGTTGGTCTGTATTCCATGCTCTATATAGCAAAGTCTAAAAATG
Source organism: Hylobates moloch (assembly GCF_009828535.3). Lineage (NCBI taxonomy): Eukaryota > Metazoa > Chordata > Mammalia > Primates > Hylobatidae > Hylobates > Hylobates moloch. The sequence continues at coordinate 77,426,457 of NW_026652280.1, read as the reverse complement.
CACAGTTCTAACTTAGGAAACTCTTAGCATCTCCCAGGTCATGTCCACATTTCCAGTTCCACAGCAGGACAAACCTGTGTGGGGCGTCTATTTGCTAAATAAATGACATTTGCAAAAAAAAAGCCTGTATATACTAATTTGCAAAAGGAAAACTAACATCATAAATTGTATTAACCAAATATAAATATTTGAAATGGACTGAATTTATAAAACAGTTTTTCATAGGCTTGTGATATTTAACTAAAACAATCTAAAGTGGCTGTCAGAAATGACTTTTCTATGGCATAAAACAGTATTAACAGGGAGCAGAAGGAACAGAGAAATTGCAGTACCTATCAAGAAACAGAAATAACTGTTACTTGTGGAAATAACTCTGAAGAAACATGGTATAAGAAAACTGCAGACTTTGGAGTGATTAAGATTCAAGTTCAATCCTGGTATTGTGCCAGGCTCTGTGTAGTCAATAGCATTTTATATTATCTCATTTCATCCTTACAATAACTGATATTGGTATCCTTAAAACACAGAGAACGAAAAGTGAAAAGAGAAGTAACTTGCCTACAGTAAATGAAGGAGTTATTACATTTATCAGTATGACCTTGGGCAGGAGACATAGTTCTACAACTAGAATTCCTAGACTTACTCTCTAAGACTGTTGAGAAGGTAATGTGCCAATTATCAAGTGTCTGGGACATACTCAATGGTATGCACCCAATTTGTTCCTATTACGTACACTGCACTGAGATGGTCAGTGGTCACAAATAAATTGAATTTGAGTCTATTCTATAATACATATTGCAGACACTCAGCATCACTTTTTGACAGTTCCTATGGGAGTTTACATGCAAATTCAACAGCTAGCCTGCACAGTTTCAATAGCAGCAGAGTATTATGCTTCTCCTAAAAACTAGCTATGTGACCATGGGCAGGTTACTTAATCCTGCCAAGCTTCTAGTTTCTTAGCTGTAAAATAAGATCAATATAAACAAATTTAGTGGTGTTGAATAGACTGATTAGCAATAATATACATAACGTATTTAGTCCACAGTCGATACAGAATAAATGCTCAATAAAAGATCATTATCCTGGTCACAGAAGTTCAAGAAGTCAAAGGATAAAAATTTAGAAGTCCTAGTCTGTCCATCCCTTGTAAAATTTGTCTTACTAGATTTTATTTTCACACCTTTTCCCCGCACTTGACTATAGAATCTTTTAAGATTTATGTTAGAAAAACGTTATTATTACCAACATGCAAAACTAAAGCACAGTGCAATTACCTACTTGATAAACACATTTTAAAAGTACCTGTATGATGTTTGGCATGTCGCAGAAGTTGCTTCTGGAGCCTGAAGAGTCGTCCACAGGAGGGATGGGGACATACATATTTCTTCTTCAGCAAATGCTGGTATTTAATGTGGTGCTAAAACAGAGAAAGCGAAAGGGGCGGAAAACAAAAAACTTAAGGCTTCCTGAAAGTACTTGTCTTTGCTAAGTCAAAAGTACTGAAGGAAAACCAAATACTTAGATTTCACACATGGATAGTGAGGGAGTATAATAAAGTGGCTAAGAACATAGGCTATGGAAATATATAGACCTGGTTTCCAATTTGGGTCTGTCATTCACTAGCCTTTGTAATCTTAGGAGACAAATATTTCAAGCTCCAGTTCTCATTTGTAAAATGAAGATAACAATAACTATCTCAAAGTGTTGTTATGGGGATAAAAGATTATGTATTGTACTGTGCTTTAGAGCAGCAAATGGCACACAGCAGAGAAGGAGCAGCTATTGTTATAACTGAACCACAATCCAGAAGTAAGGCCTTAGTGTCATGTTATATTTGCTGCTGAAGATCAAACAGGTATTTCCTAAGCAGTATTTCACTTTCATGTTTCCTGCCGAACCCAAATATAAGTGGTACCTTTACTCATCAAAAATAATAATAATAATCTACTCAAGAAAAATAAAAACAAAACTTCAACTAAAAGTCTTTTATTCATTCTACACAGTATCCAAGAAATCACAGGTTTGAGTTCTAATTTTACTTTTTTTCTAAATCACTTTAAAATAAAATCTGTTACTCTGTAGTTACACCACATTGGGAATTACCGTAATATTGAAAGATTCCAAGGAAAGTCCTCTATTTGGGTTCAGATTCTTAGTCACCTTTTTTTTTTTTTTTTTTTTTAAACAGAAGGTACTATGAGTTTGGATGTGTTCACCACAGTTCATGTGTTGGAAACTTAATCCCCAATGTGATAGTGTTGGAAGGCGGGACCTAATGGGAGGTGCTTAGGTCTTAAGGGCTTTACCTTTATATAAATGGGTTGATATTATCATTGGAGTAGATTTGTTACAAAAGCAAGTTCAGCCCATTCTTGCCCTTCTACCATGGGCTGACACAGTTAAAAGGCCCTTGTGAGATGTGGGCACCATGCTTTTGGACTTTCCAGTCTCCTGAACCACAAGCTAATAAATAAATGTATGTTCTTTGTAAATTACCCAGTCTCAGGTACTCTATTATAGCAGCACAAATGGACTAATAATGACTAACCCATTTATGCTGGAGGTTGCAAATTTTTTTTTTTTTTTTTTTTTGTGAAAAATCAGACCTTGGTGATGACCCTGAGCAGTAGGATATAAATAACTTGCCCAAGCTTAGTGTTCTAATAATGGAACACTAGGCATAAATGGGTTAAAGTCATTTTACGTTTAAAGAAAGACTTTTCTTGACATTATATGTCAACGATAAAGCCTACACAAGCCAACAAATTAAAGTCTCGTGGTGCAAGAACAAGTAATGGAACACAACCTGAAAGGCTCTTATATAACAACTTCACTGACCTGCAAATAGCGAGGGTGGGCAAGGACAGTTCCACAACCTTCCATCTCACAACGGACATATTGGATTGGAGGCTTTTTTCTATTATCAAAATGCAGAAGAAAAGTTAGCAAAAAAAAAGAAGTGGCACTCTGCACAGTGGCCTCTGACTCAAACTGTGCTATCGGGAATAGCTATTTTATAGTAGGAAGAATTAAAATCTCTTTACTACTATACAGATTACACAGAATTTGTATTAGAAGTAACCAAGAACTAGTAAATATTTGACAGAATTAAAAAGTAACACAAATAAACTAATAACCCCCCAAAGGTAAAGTATTAAGATTGTTAGAAATTTCAAGATCTTACAATGAAAATAGATCATAACACCTGTGCATCTAGGATATTAGTGAAGTTGCTTTTGTGAAATTTTTAAATAGCCATTCCTGCAGGATTATCATGAAGTCTAAATGTGTGAGTAAAGTGCCTGGTATTGGAATAAGGTGTAAAACAGTAAAGGTAAAAATTCCTCACCTCCTTTTGGGTAAACGTGGACTTTTGTCATCTTTTCGTCTTCTTCCTCTCCTATAATTGAAGACAGGGTAACAGTATACATATTCTGAATCAAAACTTACACAGTGAAGGCTGGCTGAAGACACACACACACACACACACACACACACACACACACACACACACACGCACACACACGGCCAAAGAACAAGTGACAAAGGATAACCAAGAATACATAAAGTCAAAGACATATCTGGCAAATCAAGCAAGTAATTTTACACTGAAGTAATTTCACTTTCAAATCAGTCTGTAAGACAGATTAAATATATATCTTCCATAAACTATGCAATACTATGAAAGACTTAGATGAATCTCAATGTATTACTTTTAGAGTTGCTACCATGTATCAACTAAAAACACTAAGAATAAAAAATACCTTCTCCTTGCAATAGAACTAAAAAACCTAAACATTTTTTTACTCAGAGTCTCTCCAGTGAAATTGTCAGCTGCTTGAGGCCAAATTTTTTTAAGTTAAAAAATATATATTTTGAAGCATGTACATGTCAACATCCTTCCTCACACTCCCACTCTTTTTTCCACTGGTTGTTTCAAAATCTGTTAGATTTCCATTTTTAATAATAATTGCCTACTCACTTCCTCGGAGGTTCCTCATCCTCTCTAATTTCATTCTCCTCTTCCTTCACCTCCACCTCTACTTCCACTTTAATTTCCTTCTTCTCCTTCTCTTCTTTTACCTTCCCTGATTTTCTCCGTGGCTTTGGGGTTTCCCTGAAAACACAAATGGATTTCAATACTAGACAAAAGATCTTTTCAAAGAAGACTATGACAACAAATTAAAGCTTAGAGTTATCATTGATTTGTTATAAAACTACTCTCCTCAGTTCATGAATGTGATTTCCTACCAATCATCCTCACATGTGTAGTAATGATCCAAATATATGTATGTATATGTTGCTCATGGAATGAACCCTCCCCAGACTAAAGATGCCTGTAAATCAAATCTCACTATAATTGTAAAGAGAAACAAGACAATAAGTTAAAAAATTCTAAGTATTCATGCAATTCATGATACTTTGTTGAGATAAAACATGCAGACTCATAAAAACTTGTATATAATCAAAATAAAGTTCTACAAATGGGAGAGAGGATTATTATCAGAGTATGGTAAGGTGTTAGACTTACAAAAGAAGTGCATAATTAATTACTCATTTAACATTAATTCTACACCCATTAGTTGGGCAATAGACAAAATAAAAGCATGCAACAGTGCTTTCCTACTTATATTTCATTGACATGTCTGCAGTAAAATCTGAGACATGCCTTTCTAAGTGGGGTTTGTAGGTCTCATCTCTTGGGTCATCTTTGAATGGTATCTCCTCTTCACTGATTAACATCTCTTCTTCCTCCTCCTCTTCCTCTTCACTACTAAAAATAAGTAAATAGAAATGAGACATTCTGGTTGTAGGGATCATGTCTGAGGGGATTTTATTTGGTAATTTTTTAAGAGGTAGCCAAAAACTGATAAAGTCATCTAGCATTTTCATCCTAATGACCTAACTGGACTGAAATCTAGCTGCTTTATCACAAAGAATAATGATTGAAACTAAAAAGACATAAATCCTAGATAAAGACAGGGTGATGACAACTCAATGGCATTAAAAGTTAAGAAACAACTGACTTTGTAATACTGTCTGGTGATGTGCTATATCAAAAGACCTATTAACAGATAAATCACAACACAAAAGATTCCAATAAAATCTCAAAACCTTGGCCAAAAACACCCATATTTCACATTAGTGCCTACCATGGAATAAGTCCAAACACAGAAGATGCTCAAGACATGATTTCTAAGCTATGTAAGTAGATTACATGGTTTAAGTTCTAATCAAGCTCAACATGGAATCTAAATGCAGTATCAAAACTGAAGTTAATTTCTCTCACAGCTCAAAATAATTTCAAATGGAAGCAACTTCTGAATGATTTACTTTGACTATGCTATGTCCCCAAAGGTTTAAAAATGAAATATTAATGTTTTTTTACCTAATGCCACCTGGAGACTGATGCTCTTCTCCAACATCTAGAAAAACAAAGCAAAAAACAAAATTTTATTAGTGTAGATATATTTTCTCTCTGCAGTCAAGAAATGCAAATCAAATTACTGCATGGGGTAATTACACAAAAGCAGAATATCTGCAAACCGTTCAAAGAAATACTACCTACACCATCACACCTGCCCCTGACAGTTAAGCTGTTAAGGCAAATGTTCAACATTACATTTATAGTGTAACAGCAACTAATTAGTAAACAGCCATATTCTAGTTGTACTGTACCATAATCAAGTTGGTCTGTATTTGGTTCTGACTTGCAAATGAGCTGCAATGAACCGGTCTTGGACCGAGAGCTTCGGGTGTTCTCTGTATCACGATGGCGAGAAACAGATGTCCTACTACTACGCCAGCCCCGGCTAGGTCTAGATGCAGCAATGGAAACTTCCTGAGGGAGGGCAGAATCGTCTTCTTCCTCCTTTTCTTCCTTGGGATCTAAATAAAAAGACATACCATTCTCTTTAAGTTTACAGTTAACCAATAACCAACCCTATATATCTACTAATTGTAAATACAGTTGAAGATAAATTAAATATTCTCAAAGGAAAAAAAACCGAAGTCTTTTATTGAAATAATAAAAAAAAAGGAAAATGAGATTAAAACTTATCCTTAATGTCATCATGCTAAAGAAATTACTTCATGTTGCAAAGTAGTAATTTTATACTGCCTTATCTTCTAAAAAATGCAATGCTAACTATGCAAAATACACTTAAGTAATTGGATTCATGAAATTCTACCTTTTAGATCTAAGTTAAAAGAAACTAAATTAGTCCCAAAAAGATGACCAGAACTACAGAGGCACCAGAAAGAAGGAACCATAGATCTAGATGTTATTTACAACCAAACAAGTCTATAACAAATTACTAAAGAGGAATTCCTAACAAGAGTACTTTTCACTCTAATCAAGAGTTTTTCTTAGAACTACACTATAAATTTGAACTAATCTATAGAGCAACTGAATGATAAAGTCCAGCTCTGGTGCTATTCTGTTTCAGTTGTCCTATAAGACACTGTGTAAAGGAGCACACACAAAATCTGTTATTGTTATCCTGTATTTTGTCATGTTTTAAGGGTGAATGAATTACGGTAGGTCATCCTCTCTTGAGTAGTAACTAATAAAAAGTTAATCTCAGAAACTGGCTTTCATACCTGGAGTAGCTAATTACTCAGACCTATATAAAAAAAGTACATTAGAAGTGAGCCCATTTTTAACAATAGAAGATTCTTTAATAAACTTAGAATGGGAAAGGCCCAGTAATAAAATTTCAGGTCATAAGATACACATAAAAACAATTTTCCACATGGCAAAAATCAACCATAAACAAATTCTAATAACCCAATAGAAAAATAGGAACTAACAGGCCGGGCGCAGTGGCTCACACCTGTAATCCCAGCACTTGGAGTGGCCAAAGCGGGCAGATCACAAGGTCAGGCATTTGTGACCAGCCTGGCCAACATGGTGAAACCCCGTCTCCACTAAAAATACAAAAATTAGCCAGGCGTGGTGGTGCATACCTGCAATCCCAGCTACTGGGGAGGCTGAGGCAGGAGAATCACTTGAACCCGGGAGGCGGAGGTTGCAGTGAGCTGAGACTGCGCCACTGCACTCCAGCCTCGGCAAAAGAGCAAGACTCCATTCCAAAAAAGAAAAGAAAAACAGGAACGAAAAAACAAAAACAAAAGCTCAAAGCTCAATCCACTCAGAACAACAGACTCAAAACGATAGCATGACACCATTTTTCATGTATCATATTAGGGATGATCATATTTGACAACATAATGTATTGTCAAGACTGTGGGAAAACAGGTACTCTAACACACATATGATAATGTATTAGCAAAACCTCCAGGCAGACCAATTTGACAATATACATCAAAATTATAAATGTATATACCTTTCCACAGGACGTTCAACTACTAGAAATTTATCCTACAAAATTACAATCATATTTATAAATGACTAACGTATAGCACTGTTTTTAAGTAGAAGAAGAGTAGAAAACTAAACATTCAAAGAGGGATTGGTTTCACAAATAATTGTGTACATATGTAAGAGATACATATATACACACAAATATATAACTTATAAAACCAATCCCCCTTTGAATGTTTAGTTTTCTACTCTTCTACTACTTAAAAACAGTGCTGGCCGGGTGCGGTGGCTCACGCTTGTAATCCCAGCACTTTGGGAGGCCGAGGCGGGCGGATCACGAGGTCAGGAGATCGAGACCACGGTGAAACCCCGTCTCTACTAAAAATACAAAAAAATTAGCCGGGCGTGGTGGCGGGCGCCCGTAGTCCCAGCTACTCAGAGAGGCTGAGGCAGGAGAATGGCGTGAACCCGGGAGGCGGAGCTTGCAGTGAGCCGAGATTGCGCCACTGCACTCCAGCCTGGGCGACAGAGCGAGACTCCATCTCAAAAAAAAAAAAAAACAAAAAAAAAACAGTGTTATACATTAGTCATTACAGTATGTGTGTGTGTGTGTGTGTGTATATATATATCTTACATACTATAATAACATTTCTGGAAGAAGATACAAGAAATTCGTAAGTACTGGCTACTTCCAAGGAAGGTCCAAAAATATGTGTAGTAATTTCACCTTTAAGTATATGCCCTAGAAATATAAACTACCACATGGAGGTTAACTGTAGCATGTTTATAATAGCAAAGAACAGAAACAACCTAACCCCCTGTCAAAGATAAAGTGCTTAAATAAACCATGATACCTTACTATGATGGAATACTATATAGAGGTAGGTTTATATTAAAAATGACATGGAATTATCAGCAAAAATATTGTTAAATGTATAAAAAAGACACAAAACTATATATACAGTAGGGCAACATTTTTGCTTAACATTGAAAAATAGTTTACTATGGAGCAATGTGGTGACTATAGGCTATTTTAGCTTTAATTACACTGAAAGTTTTATGACAATATACTGAAGTAATGAAATTAGTTTGAAACAGAGATAAACAGCAGTGCGAACAGTTCCAAACAACCATCAAAATCAGTTGTGCATTTCCTTTCAGCTGTCTTTTCCATTCATTATTGCATCACCCTCCTATCTGAGCTATTCTAATAGAAAAAATAAAAAATAAAACATTAATATAGGTGAAAATACCTCAAAGGCCATTCAGTCTAAGCACAATCCATTACGTTTTACCCATAAAGTATCTGGAAGACCAAAGAAGCAGCTTATTCAAAATCACAAGGTTAGCTAAGGACACCTAGATTTAGAAATCATATTTTGAGATTAATAATGAAGGACTTCTACATATAGGTCATGACTACTTTTAAAACAATTTCATCAAAAAGAACAATTCAATACCACCTATGAAGTATTACAACATTTAATAATAGAAACATCTATTTTTTCCTTAACCCAACTGTACCGAGTTGGACTTTGAACCCACTCCATAACCTCCTGTCCTCAACAAAGCTCCTTTCTTCTTCATGATGAAAGGATGGTATGCCCACAACCTCCGATACTGTGGATTTTACTCATTGGATAAATGATGTCAATTTGATAACAATAGCTTACCATTATGAATAAGGCATAATAGCCTATCTTATTGAATACTACTGCTCCCGTCCCCTAAACATCTAGTCTTAAAAAAAAAACACTGTCAGAGATGACAGCAAAAATGTCCCTCCACAGAAATAAACACATCATGAACAAAAACTGTCAGAATCAACTTTGTGGAAACTCTTGACAATAGTTAAAGGTTATAAAAGCCAAGGGAGCACTGAATCAAGAAAAAGGTAAGTAAAGACATTTAAGGAAATCTGTCAAATCACTTGATGAATATAAGCAAAAGGACCAGAACCTTTAGAGACCACAGAGACCGAAGTAGCAGCTAAACATTAGGTACTCATGGACATAAAGATGGCAACAACAGAAACTGGAGATTATTGGGGGGAGGTCGAAAAACTACCGGGTACTATGCTTAGTACCTGCGTGATGGGATCATTTGTATCCTAAATTTCATATCATACAATATGCCCCAGTAACAAACCTGCACATGTATCCCCGAATCTAAAATAAAAGTTGTAAAAAAAAAAATGCTTAAAGAACTAAAGAAAATCAGAGCTAAAGAAAATCACTGACAAAGTACTAAAGGAAATCAGAAAAAATATGTCTCAACAAATACAGAATATCAATAAAAAGATAACTATAAAAAGGAACCAAGAGAGGCTGGGTACAGTGGCTCGCACCTGTAATCCCAGCACTCTGGGAGACCAAGGTGGGCGGATCACCTGAGGTCAGGGGTTTGAGACCAGCCTGGCCAACGTGGCAAAACCCCATCTCTACTAAAAATACAAGAATTAGCTGGGCTGCTTGTAGCAGTGCATCCCTGTATTCCCAGCTACTTGGGAGGCTGAGGTAGGAGAATCACTTGAACCCAGGAGGTGGAGGTTGCAGTGAGCCGAGATAACACCATTGCACTCCAGCATAGGCGACAAGAGTGAAACTCCATCTCAAAAAAAAAAAAAAAAAAGGAACTAAGGGAAAAAAATTCTGGAGCTGGGAAGTATAATAACTGAAATAAAAAATTCACCGCAGACTTGAAAAAGAAGAATCAGTGAACTTTAAGCTAGGCCAACAGATGATCTAGTATAAAGAATGTAAAGAAAAAAAGAATAAAGAAAAATAAAGCCTAAGAGATCGTTTAGACAACAATTAAGCATGCCAACAGATGCATAATAAGATTTGCAGAAGGAGAGGAGAAAATGAACAGAAAGAATATTTGAAAAACTATTGGGGAATAAAGTCTGTACAAACAAGAACTTTACCTAACTCCTAGTAGGATAAATGAAAGAGATCCCCACCCAGACACATTATACAATTGGTAGAAAGACAAATACAAAGAATCATAAAAACAGCAAGAAGTGACTCATCAGCAATAAGGAATGCTCAACAAGATTAACAGCCTCTCATCAGAAACCATGGAAGTCAGAAGGCAGTGTGATAACAAAGTGATGAAAGAAAAAAAAAAAATCGTCAAGCAAGAATTCTACAGCTGCCCAAACTATTCTTTAAAAACGAAGATGAAATTAAGACATTACCAGAAAATCAAAAACAGATTATCACTAGCAGATCTGCCCTATAAAAAATGCTGTGAGGAATCCTCTAAGATGAAATTAAAGGACACTAGAGAGCACTGAAAGCCATAAATTAAAACACTGGCAAAGATAATTACAAAGGCAAAAATATGATATTGTACTTTTGATTTGTAACTCCTTTTTCTCCCTACATGATTTGAAAGACAAATGTATAAAATAGCAATTATAAATTTATGTTAATGGGCATTTGACATCAAAACATACACTTTGCAACAATAACATAACTGGTGAGGCACAGAACAGCACAGAGCAGAGATGTGTTCACTACTGAAGCTAAACTGGCATTAAACTAGATAAAGTTTAAAGTACTAAATGCAATCCCCAGGTAACCACCAAGAAAATAAAAATACACAGAAAATGAAAAGAGAAAATGGTACACTGCCATATATCTGCAACACAAAGAAGGAAATAAAAAGAAAATGAAGATCAAAATAAAAGATATTAAGACAGGTAGAAAATACAAAGCAAAATGGCAGGCCATTCTTATCTGTAATTTAAATATATATAAACTGTGGAATTAAAAGGTACATATTAGCAGAATGGATTAACAAAAAATACAACCAATCTACAGTTTGTCTACAAGAAACTCACGTTAGACCTGGGTGTCCAATATTTTGGCTTCCCTGGGCCACATTGGAAGAAGATGACATGTCTTGGGCCACACATAAAATACATTAATGATAGCTGATGAGATAAAAAAATTTTAAAAAGAGATCATAATGTGTTAAGAAAGTTTATGATTTTGTGTTGAGACACATTCAAAGCTGTCCTGAGCTGCATTCAGACTGCGGGCCATAGTGGACAAGTTTGCTTCAGGTCCAAAGACACAAACAGGTTCCATGTAAAAGAATGGATTAAGATATTACATGTGAATAGTAAGCAAGAGAGAGCTGAAATAATGTATTAGTCTACCAGGGCTGCTCTACCAAATCACAACAAACTGGGATGTCTTAAAACAACAGAAATTGGCCGGGCGCGGTGGCTCACGCTTGTAATCCCAGCACTTTGGGAGGCCGAGGTGGGCGGATCACGAGGTCAGGAGATTGAGACCATGGTGAAACCCCGTCTCTACTAAAAATACAAAAAATTAGCCGGGCGTGGTGGCGGGCGCCTGTAGTCCCAGCTACTCGGAGAGGCTGAGGCAGGAGAATGGCGTGAACCTGGGAGGCGGAGCTTGCAGTGAGCGGAGATTGTGCCACTGCACTCCAGCCTGGGCGACAGAGCGAGACTCTGTCTCAAAAAAAAAAAAAAAAAAAAAAACCAGAAATCTATTCTCCCATACTTCTGGAGGATAAAAGTCCAAAATCAACACAATAACAGACCACATTGCCTCTGAGACTCTGAGAAGAATCATTCCTTGCCTCTTCCTAGCTTTTGGTGGTGGTCAACAACTTGGCTTATAGCTGCTAACTTCAATTCTATCTCCATCATCACATGGTATTTCCTTCTGTCCCATGTATGATGTCCTTATTCTTTTAAGGACATCAGTCATAGTGGATTAGGGCCCATTCTAATACAGAATAACTCCATCATAACTTGATTACATCTGCAAAGATCCTATTTCCAAATAAGTTCATATTCACAGGTATTAAGGGCTAGGACCTCAACACATTTTTGGAGGGATAAAATTCAACCCGTAGTAGTCTGCACCTTCTGGTTCCCTAAAATTTATGTTCTTCCAATGTGCAAAATACATTCACCTAATCTTAACCTCCCAGAGTCTTAACCCATTCCAGTATCAAGTCTAAATCCAAACAATACCTAAAAATCATCAACTCAACTCAAAAGGGATCAAATCTCATCATCTAGATCAGTTATGAATGAGACTGGGGGTATGGTCCACTCTAGAGCAAAATTCTTCTCCATCTGTGGCGCTGATTCCAAAAAACAATGGTGGGACAGTTATAGATTAGACATCTCCATATCAAAAGGAAGAAAACAGAAGGGGGGGAAAAAGGGTCAGGGGTCCCAGGTTAGTCCAAAACCTAGCGAAAAGCATGAGACTTTAAGGCCTAAGAATACACCTTTGTGGATAATGGTTTGTACTCTGAGCTCACCGAGGAAATAGCCCTGCCATCTTGGCCCCAAGAAGTCTAATACACCCAGGACCCAGCATTTGCGGCTCTACCCTCAGCATCATTCTTCTTTAATTCCATTCTGCCTCTGTCCCATTCAGGCCAGCCTGGCAGTGTTTCTGCTGTCACAACATTCTCAAAAACTTTGTCAGTCTTTCATGAAATTCAGAGGGTCGAAGCCACCAAATGAGGGTCCTCCACAGATCTTTCCTGAAAAATTGCATGTCTATTCTGGGAACTGCTGAGATGGCTGATTCGATCTACAAGTTATATACCAAGTCTCTTTAGAGAATAGCTGTCCAGTCACAGCCTTGGTCCTGTACCACAATACACTATCTGGACAGACTAAAAAATTTCCAAATTATCAAGTGCTGGCTCCTTTTTGCTAAACAATTCATTCCTCAATTTATATCTTTCCTCTCACATATTAGTATATAAGCGAGAAGAAACAAGGCTATAGCTTCTACACGTTGCCTGTAAATCTACTCAGCTAAATACCGAAGTTCATTGCTCACCCAATGATGGAACACAATTCAGTCAAGTTCTCTGCAACTTTATAACAAGGATCACCTTTTCTCCACTGTCCAGTAACATGTTCATCATTTCCTTCTAAGGCCTCATCAGACTGCCTTTAACACTCATATATCTGTTGACCATCTCTTCAAGGCAATCTAGGCTGTTTTTTCTTTCCTTTACTTTTTTTTTTTTTTTTTGAGACAGAGTTTCACTCTTGTTGCCCAGGCTGGAGTGCAATGGCGCAATCTTGGCTTACCGCAACCATAGCCTCCTAGGTTCAAGCGATTCTCCTGCCTCAGCCTCCCTAGTATAGCTGGGATTAGAGGCATGCGCCACACCTCAAAATACTCAAAGCCAATATCCATTACCCAATCCCAAAGCTATGCCAACATTTTTAGGTACTTTTTTATAGCCCACTTCCAATACCAAAATGTGTTAGTTTCCTAGGGCTGCCATAACAAATTACCACAAAAGCCTATTTACTACAAAGACCCTATTTCTCAATGTTCCATTCACAGGTACCTGAGTTAAGACTTCAACATCTTTTGAGGAAAGCAATTCAACTCGTAAAGGTGGCCCTACTAGTATCAGGCAAAATGCACTTCAACAATTGTTACAAAACACAAAGAACATTATACATTAATGAGAGGGTCAATCAATCTAGAAAATATAATAAACATAAACCTATACATAGCTAACATAGGCACCCTCTCCCTCTCCCCCCATCTCTCTCTCGAGATAGATCAACACATAACATATATAGCAAAGATTTACAGAATTGAAGAGAAACAGGTAATATCACAATCACAAAAATGGAGACATCAGTACCCCACTTTCAATAACAGAACCAAACACCAGTCAGAAGTTTGATAATGAAATACAGAACTCAAGCAAAATTAAAAAATTAGACATATTAGACAAAATTAGACATAATATTAAAAAACAGACATTGGGCGGGGCACAGTGGCTCACACCTATAATCCCAACACTTTGGGAGGCTGAGGCAGGCAGATCACCTGAGGTCAGGAGTTCGAGACCAGCCTGGCCAACATGGCGAAACCCTGTCTCTACTAAGAATACAAAAATTAGCCGGGCATGGTGGCGTGTGCCTGTAGTTCCAGCTACTCAAGGGGGCTGAGGCAGGAGAATTGCTTGAACCCAGGAGGCAGAGGTTGCATTGAGCCAAGATCACACCACTGCACTCCAGCCTGGGCGATAGAGCGAGACTCCAACTCGGGGCGGGGGGGAAATCACAGACATATTGAAAAGTCTCAATAAATTTCAAATGGCTGCAGTCATATAAAGTAGGTTCTCTGGCCACAATGGAATGAAACTAGAAATCAGTATCAGAAGGAAAACTAGAAAACTCACAAATACGTGAAAATTAACACACCGTTAAACCAATGGATCAAAGAATAAATCACAAAGAAAATTACAAAATACTTAGAGACGACTGAAAATGAAAACAAAATATCCCAAAACCTAGGGGATGCAGTGAAAGCAGTTCTCAGAGTAAAATTTCTAGATATAAATGCCTACATTAAAATAAAAAAAAAAATCACATGCCTGAATCAATAACCTAATATCATACCCATAAGAGCCAGGAAAAAAGGAGCAGAGTAAACCCAAAGCTCGCAGAATAAAGTAAATTAAGTTGGTTCTTTGACAAGATAACAAAATCAACAAACTTTTGGTTAATAAGAGAAGACTCAAATTACTAAAACCAGAAATGAAAATGGGACACTACCACTAAAATAAACATAGGAAAACACAATGAACAATTGTATGCCAACAAATAACATAGATGAAATCAACAACTTCTTAGTCACACACAAATTACCAAAAACAATTCAACAAGAAATGGAAAAGATGAACATACCTTTAACAAGTAGACAACTGAGTCAGTAAACAAAAAGCTCCCAAAAAAAGGCCAGAAGCCTCTAGATGGTTTCATTGTTGGATTCTACCACACATTTAAAGAATTAACTCCAGTCTTTCTCAAACTCTTTTAACAAATAGAAGATGGAACACTTCCCAACTCATTCTTATAAACACAGCATTATTCTCACACCAAAGCCAGACAAAGACACCACAAAAAACCATAAGCCAATATCCCTTGCAAACGAAATACAGCATCATATTAAGAAGATTAAACACTATAATCAATTGAGACAGGTCCCAGGATTATGAGGGTGGTTCGACATAAAAAAAATACGTAATCTGCCACATTAATAAAGAGAGGAAAAAACACACCATCATCTCAATTGATGTAGAAAAAGAACCTGACAAAATTAAACTTTCATGATAAGAACACACAAAAAACTGGGACATCCCATTTGCATGTGGATATCCATTTGTCTTAGCACCATTTCTTGAAGAGACTGCTTTCCCCTACTGAATGGTCTTAGCCACCTTCTTAAAAATCAGTTGACCATAGATGTATAGATTTATATCTGGACCTTTAATTCAGTTAGTTGATTTAATTATTATTAGTCTTATGCCAGTAATACATTGTATTGATTACTGAAGCTTTGTAGTAAGTGTTGAAATTGAGAAGAAAAAAGTGCATCTTTAACTCTGTTTGTTTTCAAGATGGCTGTAAGAACACCTTCAAAAACCCCAGAGCTCACATCATACGCAGTGGCAAAAGACAAAGCTCTCCTGCTAAGATCAGGAACAAGACAAGGATGCCCTCATTCTTCACTTTCATTCAACACTGTACTGGAAGTTCTAGCCAAGCAATTACTCAAGAAAAAAAAAAGAGGCACCCAAAGTGAAAAGGAAGAAGTAAAACTGTATCTCTATTTGCAGGTGAAAAGACCTTACATATAGAAAATTCTAAAGAATTTTCACAAAAGAAAACTGTTAAAGGTCATATACAAATTCAAAGTGCCAGAATATAATAACAACACATAACATTCATTGTTTTAAGCATATTAGCAATGAACAAAAAGGAAATTAAGAAAATGATTACCTTTATTCAAAGTGCTAGAATATATGACCAACACATAACATTCATTGTTTTAAGTATATTAGCAATGAACAAAAAGGAAATTAAGAAAATGATTACCTTTACAATAGAATAAAAAGGAATAAAATATTGAAAAATTGTTAAGATGACAATACTCTGAAAATAAACCCACAGATTAAATGTAATTCTTATCAAAACCCCAGCTTCCTTTTCGGTAGAAATTGACAACACAATCCTAAAGTTCACAGGAAAATGCAAGGGATCTACACTAGTTACAGCCATCTTGAAAACAAACAGAGTTAAAGATGCACTTTTTTCTTCTCAATTTCAACACTTACTACAAAGCTTCAGTAATCAATACAATGTATTACTGGCATAAGACTAATAATAATTAAATCAACTAACTGAATTAAAGGTCCAGATATAAATCTATACATCTATGGTCAACTGATTTTTAAAAAGGTGGCTAAGACCATTCAGTAGGGGAAAGCAGTCTCTTCAAGAAATGGTGCTAAGACAAATGGATATCCACATGCAAAAAATGATGTTGTACTCCTACCTTACACCTTATATAAAAATTAACTCAAAATGGATCAAAGACCTTAACACAGGAGCTAGCACTAAAAAATGCATAGAAGTGAAGACAACCCTACAGAATGGGAGAATATATTTGCAAGTCATATATCTGGTAAAAGTCTAATATCCAAAATATATAAAGTCTTTGGATTTTAACAAAAAGAGAAACAACCCAATTAAAACATGGGCAAAGAACCTGAACAGATTATTTCTCCGGAGATATACAAATGGCCAAAAAAGTACTTGAAAAAATACGGAACATCAGTCATTAACGAAATGCAAATCAAAATCACATGAGATTACCATTTCCCACATACTACAATGGCTACTAAAAATAATAAAAAAAGAAAATGAGAAGTGTTGGTGAGAATGCAGAGAAATTAGAACCATTGTTTATTGCTAGTGGACATGTAAAATGAGGCAGCTAATGAGGAAAACAGTGTTATGGAAAAACCTAAGAAAACAGTGTTAAGAAAAATGTTAAGAAAAACGTAGACACAGAATTACCATATGATCCATCAATTCCACTTCTAGGTATATACAACAAAAATTGAAAACAGCTATTCAAAGAAATACTTATTGCTTATGAATATTCATAGAAGCACAATTCTCAATACCCAAATTGTGGAAACAACCCAAATATCCATTAACCAGTGAATGGATAAACACAACGTCATATATACATACAACGAAAATTTTTATCCAGCCATAAAAAGGAATGAAGTCTTAACATGTTACAATGTGAACCTTAAAAATACGCTATATGATAGATGCTAGAAACAAAAGTCACATATTGTATGATTCCAATTACATATAATATCCAGAATATGTAAATCCATAGAGACAAAGCAGATTAATGTTTGTTGCAGCTGAACAGGAGGGAAGGGGGAATAACTGCTTTTAATGGGTACAGGGGTCTCCTTTGTTGGTGGTGATGAAAATGTTTGGAATTAGAAAGAAGTGATGGTTGTACAACACTGTAAATGTACTAAATGTCATTGAATTGTATGCTTTCAAGTATTTTTTACTACTTTTTTGTGTGAATTTCACCTCAACACACACACACACACACACACACACACACACACACACACACACACACACGTGCACAAAAGTACTGCCAGGTTTCTGGAATAGAAATTGACGACTGCAGGACAATCCATATATTAGCATAAACAATCATCAACAGACAGGAAACAAGCCAAGTTTCTTCGTGTGGTACTTCAAAGACAATTTCCAGTTGTTTCTTATAATAGCAGTTAACCTTGAGGAGGTTCCTTGATACATAAATAATAAGAGAAAAAAGCCATACTAGCTTGGGTAAAGGAAGACATCATGCTAGTCACTGCATGAGCAACATGCAGGCACAGTGAATATAACTACCCTTGGGTTAATTAACCCTTGAACAACAAAGCTTTGAACTGCATGGATCCACTCATAACGCAGGTTTTTTAAAATATATAAGAAATTTTTTTGGAGATTTGTGACAATTTGAAAAAACTTGCAGACAAACTGTGTAGCCTAGAAATATTGAAAAATTAAGGTATGTCATGAATGCATAAACTACAGATACTACTCTGTTTGATGACATCACTGTAAAATATACACAAATATAAAAAGTTAAAATTCAACACAACTTACACTCACAAAGTCTTAAACTATATATGGCATCATCCAAAGTCCAGAGAAATGTAAAGAAACATAAAGATGTACTATTGAATAACTGCATAAAATTAACTCTGTACATAATAATTTCACAGCTATCTCCTGTTGCTATTGCAGCGAGCTCAGCTGTTTCAACTATCTGCTTAAAATGTCGTGAGGATAATCATCACCACCTGAGTGAATTTACTGTCACAGTAAAAGTGGTATCTCTCAGTTCTAACTCATTTTTCACTATGTTTAGAGCAATACCTGAAACCTTGACTAACACTATGGGACCCATAAGAGTTGCCACTAGTGATACTGGAAGTGCTTCCAAGAAGCAGAGAAAAGTCATGGTATTACAAAAGTTGAATTGCTTGATAAGCATAGAAGGCTGAGGTGTGTAGCTGCAGTTGCTCATCATTTTAAGATAAATGAATCCAACATAAAAAGTACTGAAGAAAAGGAAATTTGTGAAGCCATTGCTGCACCTACAGTAGTAGCAAGTGCAAAAATCTTGCAGTTTTTGCAAAATACTTTTATCTCACATTCAAGATGCAGCTTTTATGTGGGTACAGAATTGCTATAAGAAAGGCATACCTACAGACTCTAAGTCATTATATGACAACTTAAAGCAAAAGAAAGGTGAAGAATTTAATGTCAGCAAAGAATGGTTTGATAATTTCAGAAAGAGATTTGGCTTTAAAAATGTCAAGATAATAGGAGAAACAGCTTCTACTGACCAAGAGGCAGCAGACAAGTTCCCAGGCACTGTTAAGAAAACAGTTGAGGAAGGATATCTGCCTAAGTTTTTAATGCAAACTACCCCAGTCCAGAAAAAAATGCCACGAAAGACATTTATTAGTAAGGAGGAGAAGTAAGCAACAAGATTTAAAGCAGGAAAGGATAGGCTAACTCCACTGTTTTGCGTAAAAGCAGTTAGGTTTATGATCAGGGCTGCCCTTTATCTATAAAGCTACCAACTCCTGAGCCTTGAAGAGAAAAACCAACAATCTTTTGGTTGTACAACAAAAAGGTCAGGAAAACAAGAACTAATTTTCTAGATTGGTTCCATTGATGCTTTGCCCCTGAAGTGAGGAAGTAACCTTGCCAGTTAGGGACTGCCTTTTACGGTTCTTTTGATATTGGACAATGCCCCTGGCTACCTCATGAGTTTACCATCAAAGGTGTTGAAGTGGTCTACTTGCCCCCCAAACACAATGTCTCTAACTCACCTTCCCAATTAGGGGGTCATAAGAATCTTTAAGTCCCATTACACAATATTCTATGGAAAAGAACTGTTAACTCCATGTAAGAAAATCCCAATAGAGAGAACATCATGAAAGTCAGGAAGGATTACACCACTGAAGATGCCATCGTTATAGAAAATTCCTGCTGGAGAGAACTGTGTCCAGATGTTGTGCATGACTTCACAGGACTTATGGCAGACCCAATCAAGGAAATCATGAAAGAGATTGTGAATATGGCAAAAAAAAAAAAAAAAAGAAAAAAGAAAAATGGTGGTGGTGGAGTGGTGATGGTGAAGAGTTTAAAAATAAGCATCTTGAATAAAGTCAAGTGCAAACAGACACCACACAAGAGGAATTAACAAGATGACATGATGAAGATGAGTGCTTTTGAACAGGTGCCAGATGATGAGAAAGACAACATATAAGAAGCAATGACAGAAAACAAACTAACATTAAAAACTTAGAAATTCTGGCAGAAAGGTTCCAATTATTCAAGACTGCTTTTGACTTCCTTTTATGACAGGAACCCTTCTATGATATCTGCCCTGAAACTAAAGCAAATGGTTAAAGTGTAGAAACAATTGTAGAGAAACGAAAAAGCAAAAAAGAAGTCAGGCAGAAATTGTATTTCTGTAAAGTTACGCCAAATGTTCCTGCCACTCCTTCTACCTCTGTCACCCCCTGAGATAAGAGTAACGACTCTTCTTCTTCCTCCTCCTTAGCCTACTCAATGTGAAGAAGAGGACGAAGACCTTATAATGATCCACTTACACTTAATGAATAGTAAATATATTCTCTTCCTTATGGTTTTTTAAATAACATTTTCTTTTCTCCAGATTATTTTACTGTAAGAATACAGGATATAATACACAAATAAAATATGAATTAGTTGACTTTATGTTATTGATAAAGCTTCTGGTCAATAGTAGGCTATTAGTAAAGTTTCTGGGAAGTTAGATGCAGGTTTTTGTGAGGGGGAGGTGGTGCCCCTAATCCTACCATGTTGTTCAAGGGCCAAACTGTACATTCTTGAAAGAAGGTATGAATTAAGAGTGGTTTATACTATGAATTGAGACAGTAAGAGATTAATGCTAGGCCAGGCGTGCTGGCTCAAGCCCATACCCAGCACTTTGGGAGGCGGAGGTGGGTAGGTCACTTGAGGTCAGGAGTTCCAGACCAGCCTCGCCAACATGGTGAAACCCTGTCTCTACTAAAAATACAAAAATTAGCCAGGCCCGTGGTGGCGCACGCCAGTCCCAGCTACTCAGGAGGTCAAGACAAGAGAACTGCTTGAACCCAGGACGCAGACGTTGCAATGAGTTGAGATCACACCACTGCATTCCAGCCTGGGCAACAGAGTACGACCCCGTCTCAAAACCAAAAAAAAAAAAAAAAAGAGAGATTGATACTACTGGCAGGAATGTTTTCTTCTAATTCTTCTAGATAGCAGACAATGAAATATGACTTATCTCAATCCTACAGCCAGAGATAACTATTATAACAAGTCAAACCATCAAATTCCAAAAGATGAGAGCCACTCGGTCATGATAAAATACTTTAAGTTAAAAGGGCCATTCTAACATAATCAATGCTATTATTTTATTGTAGGGTGAAACAGGGTGTGGTTAGTTGATAAGCTGGGAAGATACTAAAGGTAAAGGTCTTCAAATATCTCTTTAAGTATTTAAATTTCTTCTGGGCAATTAATAAATCTTAAGTATTAACCGCCAGGTAATATATATTTTTTTTATTTCTCAAAAATCAGTTATAACCCTATCAAGTATTTATTATTCTTAACTTCATAGATGAAGAAACCAAGTAACTGACTTTCCCAAGTGCACGTATTAAAAGCTGCGGAGGGAACTGAACACGGGTATATCTAAGTCCAAAGTCTATATTCTTTCTACTATACCACACCTAACCATATAAACGAGAAACAGAAAGCGCCAGTGCAAGGGCTCAATCCAGATTTGGCTCATTTCCACCCAGCCTTGGATTCAAGTGCCAAAAGAGGGCCCCATTTATATAACATACCAACCTGAAACACCTGTAAGAATTATTTCATGAGTGAATTTTAACCTAAAGCCACATGCTATATTTCCTTATCTTTCAAAACAGAACTAGAGAAATTTTATTGTGATTAAAAACCAGAAAATAAATGAGATTTTAAAATTGTATTTAAGAAATTAAGAATGTTTACATTCCAAAATGGTTTACTCATTTTTAAATCAACACTGTGTATTAATGCCTAGATTTTTCTTTCTTATTCTAGTCATCTCTGTTTACTCCATCTACATATGTTTTTTCCTGGCTTACTGATTTCAAAGCAGACATCAGCCACTGGTGCACTGACAGAAAGGATAAAAAATATTAGGCTTTCACAGAATTTCTGCAGATATTAAAAGTTTGGAGCAAAACAAAAATAGAATCAAAGTAATGTCATCAACGTTCAAAGTATAGGCATTAGGTGAATTAGTTCTGCTTCTTAAAAACATTAAGACTTTGCTCAGACCTAAGTTTGAGAAGGTGAAAGGATGGCTTCTCTGAAAGCACAGCTCTTAAAACTAGTGCTCATTAACTTAATGATCTCTATGGCTAAGAATTAGCTCAACATTTAAGTTTAAATAAATATGGTGAACTCTGAATAATAAGTGGTAGCTAGCTGATAAAGAAGGGGCAGGAAAAACAAGAGTACATGTATATGTCTTGAGAATTAAAAGAAAGAAGATAAATATGACTGGAGCAGAGAAAACATGACAAAGCCCATCATTTATCATGCCGAGGAGGCATGAAAAAGTCCAACAAGGTCCTTCCAGGATTTTGGATCTTATCCTAATAGCCACAGACAGAGTTTAAACAGAACGGTGACATGATCAGATTTGCATTTTTAATGTTCATGTTGGTTGCAGGCTAGACAATGAGCTAGGTAGGGGCAAGAGTAGATGCTAGGTGACCAGCTAAAAACTTACTGCAATAGACCAGGCAACAGATAATAATGGCTTTAAAGAGGGTAATACCACTGAATATGGAAAGAATTAGAGATATAATACTTAGGAAACAGACAAGACAGGACTAGAGAATGACTTAACAGGGATAGAGGGAGATGCCAAGGATTTGGGATTCTAGATTTCTGACTTGAACAATTGGACTGATGATGAAAACAAAGAAAAAGATCAGGGATTTGTTTCTTGAAGAGACACTAGAGAGAATATGTGTTCTGCTTTGACCAAGTCTGAGATTACTGCTGAGTAAAACATCAACAGGCCTAAAGTTCAAAGGACAGGGTGGGCTACAAACATAAAATTGGGAATTGTCAGCACATAAAAACAAACTATTATCGTCTAGATTTAGCCTGGTTCATATAAAATGGATCATTTTCAATATTTATGAAATGTGTTGTTTTTGGCTATCCCCAACATCTGGCTTATTCATTGATTTCTCTCTTCCAGCAGCAGTTTTGCATTACAAAATATATTAAAAACAACCACAGTACAATCTTGTTCTGTTCATACCGCTTCTTCTGGGGCATGAAAGACATATACAAGTATAGCACTAATATTGAGGACACGTTTAAGAAAAGGAAAGAGCAGAGAAAAATATTTGTGTATAAATTTATTGTAGCCTAAGTATACAGTTTTGATAAAGGGACCCATGCAGTTGCATCACCTGCTGGTGCTCTCTGAGCATCTGGTGGCTGCTGGGGACAGATGGATAAACTTAATAAGAGTTTCATTCAAAACAATAGAACAGATCAACTCACCAACTTAGCAACTGTGAAATATGTAATGCATTATTATTCACTGTGGTCACCATGCAGTGTGATATAGTTTGGATGTTTGTCCTCTTCAAATCTCATGTTGAAATGTGATCCCCAATACTGGATGTGGGAGGTGTTTGTGTAATGGGGGTGGATCCCTCATGAATGGCTTGGTGCCATCCCTGTGGTAATAGGTGAGTTCTCTATTGCTTCATGTGAGACCTGGTTGTTTAAGAGCCCAGCCCCTTCTCCCCTCTCACTCTTGCTCTGTGACACACCTGCTCCACCTCCACCTTCCACCACGAGCGAAAGCTTCCGGGGGCCTCACCAGAAGTCTAGCTGATGCTGGTGCCATGCTTGTACAGCCTACAGAACCATGAGTCAGATAAAACTCTTTTCTTTACAAATCATTCAGTCTCACATATTCCTTTCTAGCAACTCAAAAGGGACTAATACACAGTGCAATAGATCACTAAAACCCACTCTCCCAATTTAACTGAAAGTCTGTATGTATCTTTTCATCTCCATCTCCCCTTTTCTCATTCCACCTAACCCCCCAGCCTTCAGTAACTATATTTCTATGAGACAGTTATTTAGATTACACACATAAGCGAGATCATACAGTGTTATCTTTCTGTGCTTGGCTCATTTTACTTAGCATAATGTCCTCTGGTTCCACCCATGTTGTCACAAATGACAGAATTTCCTTCATTTTAAAGATCATATGTTTGATACCTTAGAAAATTCTGGTCAAAGTAATGATATAATGAAATTAGCTGGTTGCTCCTAACTAGAAAACACAAAGTGGATAAAGAAAAGGATGTGCAGACTGGACACGGTAGATCATGCCTATAATCCCAGCACTTTGGGAGGCTGAGGCAGGGAGATCATCTGAGGTCAGGAGTTTGAGACCAGCCTGGCCAACATGGTGAAACTCCGTCTCTACTTAAAAAATACAAAAAATTAGGCAGGTGTGGTGGCACGCACCTGTAATCCCAGCTAATCAGGAGGCTGAGGCAGGAGAATCGCTTGAACCCAGGAGGCGGAGGCTGCAGTGAGCTGAGATCACGTCACTGCACTCCAGCCTGGGCAGGAGTGCAATTCCGTCTCAAAAAAACGTAAAAAAACAACAGTGCTCAGGGGTTAAAATTCCCAGCTCAAGCACCACAAAAATGACCTCAAAGTTTCTGTGTCTTTCCTGAAAACAATACTTACCTACTATAGCTGCAAAACTGAGATTGCTGAAAACCAAACCCAGGCTGACCTGGCTACAGCCACTGCTAATTGCCCAATGTGCCAGCAGTGGAGACCAACACTGAGTTCCTGATATGGCACCATTCCCTGGGGTGATCAGCCAGCTCACCTGGTGCAAGGTTCGCTACATTGGACCACTTCCATCATGGAAGTGGCAGTGCTTTGTTCTTACTGGAATAGACTCTAGATACAAATTTGTCCTGCCTGCATGCAATGCTTCCTATATACAAACACAAATTGTATGTCTGAGTCCATTTATACAAAACGTCCAGAAAAAAGCAAATCTATACAGATAGAAAGTAGATTAATGGTTGCCTAGGGTTGGGGGTGAGAATACGGATTAACTATAAATAGGCATGAAAGACATCATCAGGGTGAAGAAAAAGTTCTAAAACTGTATTGTGATAGGTGTGCAACTCATAAAATGTACCAAGATCCCTAAATTGTACATATGAAATGGGTGAATTTTATGATATATAAATTATATCCCAATAACACTATATTTCAAAAATATACATCACAGTACTAGTCATAAAGACTAATAACTGAAAACTGCCCAAACATCCATCAACAGTAAAACAGTTAAACTGTGGTTATATTCCCACAATGGGACACTATACACCAACTAAAATAAACGATCTATGACAAACACAGCACTTGTCACAAATGATGAGCAAAATAAGCCAGACACAAAAGAGTGCCTACTGTATTATTTCATTAATGTAAAATTCAAAAATTGGCAAAACTAATTTCTGCTATTTAAAGTCAAAATGGTGGTTACACTTGGGGGCGGTTGACTTGAGGGAGCGTAAGGGAGTTTCCAAAACAATTATGTTTTATTTCTTCAGTTGTGTAAATGGTTACATAATTGGGCTCACCCTGGGTCTGCCCACTTATAATATAAAATAAAGAAGGGGGAGGAGAAACAAGAGTACATGTATATGTCTTATAATATGTGCATTTCTGTATACGTATGGTACATTTTAATAGAATTTCTCTAAAAATCACCTGTAATCTCAGGGAAAAAAACCCAGAAATATCAAATGCCCTTCAGTTAGGTAATGGTTAAATAATAGAATATAAATGTATAGTAGCCATGACTGGATATCCACAAAGCATCTAGGCACCTCTTCTTTCTTAAAGAATCAATCCCACTCTTAAACACAGTGGGAATCCCGATTAAGCTAACGGCATCAAAAAATATGAAATACTCGGGGATAAATGGGATAAAAAATTTGAAAGACCTATACACTGAAATGTACAAAACATTGCTGAGTAAAATTAAAAACCTAAGTAAATGGAGCAGTATATCTTGTTTATAGGGTTGTAAATACTAATATAAATTTTATTTTGATTTTATGACTTCAATTTTCTATTTTTTGTTGCTAATATACAGAAATACAATTGATCGATTATACTGTGGGGGTGGTTTCAAGACACCTTGCAGTTACTGCCTTCGGGATTTTGGAACACTGTGCTGCAACCACCATAATATAAAACAAGTCTGAACTGAATGACCAATGAGGAGGGGGGAACGGCCCAACCAGTAAATAATAAATTGCTGTGTTTTAAGCCACTGAATTTTTAGATGGTTTTGTTATGAAGCTAAAGAAGCCTCTGCCCGGACAGCATTAAATTATTCTGGCTGGTTTTAATTCAGAGGAATTTCTTCTTTTTTGAACTTAACAGTCAGGGGGCAATTCCTTTTTGTCACAGATTCTTATCCACTAAGGCTCATTTCAAAATGAGGATATAGAGACAAGTCTCATGTAGAGACAAGTCTCTCTTAAAGGTTTTGGATTTGTACTGGCTGAATATGGGTTTCCCCACTAAGGATTTTAAGTTTCCTCTGCTTCAGTTTTCTTCTATCAGGGCATTCTGCTTTAACTCTCAAGTGGTCTTGGCAGGAAAAGGGATCTCAATGTAAAATAATATATATAGCAGAATAAACTTATAACTGTGTCAAAGATGGCAATAAGTTGAACTGTAATAGGCAAATTATTATAAAGTTAAGACTCATTTACCTGATAGGTAATCCCATAACTGAAATAAGCTGATGAACAAGCCTTTTTAAGCCTGCATCACAATTCACATATTATAAATGACATGTATCTTTATTTGTAGGAAATTAATAATGGAAAAGAAGAACCAAAGGCGGTTTGGATGTCTGAACTAGCAATACGGAATAAAGGATCTGGGCCATACCCAACATAGAACAAGATGTCTGAGTAAATTATTCTCATACTAACAGAAATAATACAGTTACTGCTACCTTAAAAGATTAGGAAGGAAGGACAAACAAAAATGCCTATCTACTGTATTTAGCCTTTGAGGCTTGAACATTATATTGTCAGAAACTTGACTTTCTGAAACCTAACTGAACTACTCCGTGTATTTCTATCATTAGCTGCACTTTGTTTTCCATAAATAATTAAAGTTTGCTTTGAAATATTAGCCAATCTCAGTAGTACTAAGAGAAGCCAGGGAAAGAGGCTTTTGTTGTTGTTGTTGTTTTTAACTTACATTTAAATTTAGAACAGTATCATTTAATTGGTAAAGGGGAATATTTCAGTTAAAACTAACAGGCCGGGTGTAGTGGCTCATGCCTATAAATTCCAGCACTTTGGGAGGCCGAGGCAAGAGGACTGCCTAGCCAGACCAGGCTAGGCAACACAGTGAGACCGGTCTCTATAAAAAAATCAAAAACAATTAGTTGGAAATGGCGGCACACTTCTGTAGTCCCAGCTACTTGGGAGGCTGAGGCAGGAGGATGGCTTGAGCCCAGGAGATTAACACTGCAGTGGGCCATGATCACACCACTGCACTCCAGCCTGGGCAATAAAATGAGACCCTGTCTCAAAAACAAATAACAACAAAAAAACCTTAAAAGCCTATCTGAGTGTTAAGACTGGGCTTATACACACCCTTTCTCACCTACAGATTTTCCTTCCAGAACTCTTCTTCCATTCAAAACCTACAAGATTTTATTTTGACTAGGAAAACTAGGTCATTAGGAAGGAGATTCAAAATCTTTCAAGAAAGAATTGTGAAGACAATGTTCTCAGTATCTTCTCAATTCTTCCTTTTGTACACAAACTCAAATGGTAAGAATTACAAAAGTTAGATTTTCTCACTGGAATGGGAAAAAAAGCATAAAAATGTGTCTTCTGTATTTTTAGAAATAACAAAAATATTCTTTAAATATACTAGAAAGAAAGAAAAACCAACAAAAAAGTATACTATAAAAGAGACACATCTGTAAAGGAAGTAAAAACAGTCAATGTTATGTTGAGGTTGCAAGTTGACAAGAGGCCATGATGAATGGGATACAACAGACTGATTTGAGAGGATAAGATAATCAAAGATATTTCAATACATGAAAAATAAAACTGTTGAAATCTATGAAAACTGTTAATAACAAATTAATTCTAATTTTTAAAAATGGTGCACAGAGGCATAAGCTATAAATTAGACTGCATCAATATAAGAAAAAAACTGAGGATGTCATCCAGACAGGAGGAAAAATAATCAAAATAAACTAATAACTTTAGTAATAATTACAGATAGTATGCTGATTATGATAAACTAGATAAGGTAAATACTTAACAGTTAAGCTCCAAATAATCTAAGTAAATGCTGAGATCTGTTATGAGTTTATTTGATGACTGACTTCTTTTTTCCTGACTACACAAGTCAGAGACTCACAGTAATCACTGTCAAACATCACTATTTCATTAAGAGCAACTGAAAAGAGTAAAATGATTTTCAATAAAAGGTTGAGATCCAGAGTTTTATACAATCAAATTTTCAAGCATGCAGTATTTCCAAGTATGTTTTCTGTAAACTCCAGTTTTACGAAATGTTCTTTAAAAAGGGGGTCTTATAAGTCAAATAGGTTAGGTAATCGCTGCAAAATTTTGGTATTTACACTGCACATTACTCAAAAATCAAAGTTTCTGAAAAGTTCTGCAATAAACAACCTAACATTAATAACTGGAGCACTGCCCACATCTACTGGATTCTACAGTATTTATTATCAGTCCATTAAACACTTAAAACATACTTTAATAAACATTAAGTTATTCCGGTCTCCATTTTTATGTTTTATCTTGAGAAGCAGTTTTAACTATTATTCCTCACTAAGGACATTAACAGATGGGAGAAAAAAAAATCAGGCTTCATTACATGTCTAGTCAGAGGTTAGAAAGTGAAGTAAGTTAAAATGAACACTGGGATAACTAAAAATTACATGTAGGTAGACCATTCTTTTACTTTATAATCAAAGTAAAACACTGGTTCAAAACAGAGAAACAATGAAAACATAAAGCCAAGTTAAAAAGGAACTAGATCTCCATCCCTCAAGATTTCTGCTAACACTCTTGGAAACTCCACAATGATGAAGATAATACTCCGCCAGCGGTAAACTAAGCTTTCAAGTTTGAAGTATTTTTTCCTTTTTAACTTCTGTGTGGAATGTTCCTTGTTCAAATTAACTACCTGCATATTCAGGTGTAATCTCAAATGTCACCTCACCAAAAGGTCTTCCCTTATCATTTCATCTAAACTCAGCTTTCCCAACTCCAACTACATCAAACATTATTACACTGTTTTGACTTCTTCATTTATTTGATTACCAGTAGAATCCAGTGCCTAGAACAGCGCCGGACACATAGTGGATGCTCAACAATTACTTGTTGAATGAGTTAACACTATTTTAGCATAGTAGCTTTCCATTTGTTTTATATACCAATCACGGTTTAAAAAGGGTAGCAAAAACAGGAACTAATACTCATGTTTATTATTTCAGTTGGAAAAAAATGAATGTAGCACTTTGCAACTTAATTTAAAAAACATGGAAAGTTGCCTACTCTGTGTGTGCAATATTGTTTATGTGTATGTCAAAGGTTCTTCCCTTCAACTCAAAGAAGGCATACAATTTCTAGATGGTTTGAGTAGATAAGAGTAAAAACAATCCTGAAGACATCTTTTCAGCATTAATACAACAGAAGGCCAGTCTTACCTCTAAATAATAAAACCTGTTTAAAGTTTTGAAAAACCCTTAACTTCTGAAATGAACATGAGTTATTTCAGTTAAAATTTAGCAGACTGAACATGAGGACTATTCCAGAGTAACAGAATAACTGAGAAGTTAAATGACCAGAAGAAAAGTAATTAAGGTGAATTCTAAATATGAAACACAACTGGAAAAAGTGACTACCCGAGCCTTCATTTCTTTATTCATTCATCTTGTATGAATGTTACAGTTCTTACATACCTATCTACTGTTCATAGAGTTGAACAGCTACCTTAATAGGTAAACTAATAGAGATGAAGATTGGCATTTGAGAATATCTAGATCCAGGGCCTTTAAACAGTAAAGTGGGATTAATCTTCGGATCAAATTATCCAGAATGCAGTTTTAATCTCTCCACAGCTGCACAACCACAAAACATGCCAATAAGTCAACTTCTAGTTTAAGACATCTACACTCGAGGCAGGCGGATCACTTGAGGCCAGGAGCTCAAAACCAGCCTGGCTAAACCCTGTCTCTACTTAACAAACAAAAAAAAGACATTTACCCAAAGGTCATCTACTTTTCTTTCCAAAAGGGGCTCCAAATTTCCACCTTTCTTCAAGTTCGCCTCAAGGCAACTCATAGTGATTTCTTTGGACACGTAAGGCAATTTCAGCTCTGACAAAAGCAGGTTGCTTTTTGTTTTAATCAGAATGCTCTAGACGTGTTACCTGTCTCTACATTTTCTCTAGATCATAAAATCTGCGAATTGATCTCTGAATAAGAAATGTGAGACCTTCCATTTTTGGCAGACATAACCTATTTTCTAAGTAACAACAACAGGAACAAAAAACTTGCTAGACAAAATAATCATGCAAAGGTTTCTACATAAAAAAAAAAAGCCAGGTATGAAAAACCTCTGCCTGGTATACTATGAAATATTAGACTCAGATTCCAAAATTCAGAGAAATAAGAAACCTCAGCATTGAAACCTAATTATTTACAAAGCAGCCACCACCAATTCAAGTTATTGGTTCTTAAATTACACTATCATTCTTCCATATGGCACAAAATCCAGGCTTTAAACTTGCCTTATACGTTCTCGAATTCTTTATCAAGAACAGAAAAATCTTAAGATTCTCATGTACATGTAATACATACACTGATATATAAAATGCATATACATATATTCTTTTATAAAAATAGTAGTATGGTATAAGTAGACCTTAAAAGCTAATTGACTCTCAGATACTAGGTGGATTCTAGGAGTTTGGAAACTGGCTGTGTCAAGCCTGGGTCAAGGTCACACACAATAAATGAAATGTGCCTAAAAGTGTATTTGTTCAGTTTTAAGGAGGATGCTGTGTGTTTGAATTTAACAGCAAGGAACACACCCAAAAACTAGAAAAAAACAAAAATGAAACGAATAAGCAACTGGTCCAATACGTTAGGGCAATTTTAATAACCTAATCTGTAAAGCCAGAATAAAGTATTTTAAAAGGTATTGAAAAAGTGAACATTAGTTTCCTGCCATAATCCAGGAAAACAGAAAACTATAATACATACATCTGGTGTGCTAATACTCAGATTTAAAGAAAAATGACCTAATATTGACCTAATTTAATTATTCACCAGGCTGAATTCTTAGAACACTTGGCATTCTTCACCCTGCAATTTTAATCTGTATCTCCACTAGCATAAAAATGTTTGCCTTCACTTCACCTGTACACTGTGTATCCTTCCAGTCTGTTACCTCATTTAAAAATAAAAGGCTTAAGAAAGTTACTATAAATTACCATCAAACAATTTGATTTGTCATTATTAGGTTTCTAAATAATGCCAATATACTCTTTATCCAAACCTGCTGTCGTCTTAAATAGATTCTAACAACTCTAGCAATTTTTTACCAAGTAAAAATTACTTTTAAATGGGAACCAATTTGAATGATGAGGCTTTCTAACAGATTATAAGATAATCAGTGTAATGTATGCTAGAGGTAAGGATGACCAAGTCTTACCTTTATCAGTTGTTACTTTTTCTATGCATCTGAAAGAAATAAGAATCAAACATTAATGAACAATCTAGCACATTTTCTGAAAATATAAATATTTATCTCTTTCAGGTTCGCCTCCAGAGTGATAAAGAAAGCATCTAGACCAGTGTTGTCCTACAGAATTTTCAGCAGTGATGGAAACATATCTGCACTGTCCAATATGGCAGTCGCATGTGGCCACTGAGCACCTGAAACAGTTCATGTAATTGTGAAAGTGAATTTTTAATTTTGATTAATGTAAATTTAAATAGCCACATGTGGCTACCATAACTGACAGCACAGAGCTAGAATATCATTCAAAACACCTGTTTTTAACTAAGATATTGATACAAAGAAAATATTACTAATTTTGTTATATTAAGTGATTATATAAGAAAACATTCTTATTTTATATAAATGTACTAACTAGAGATGAAATGACAATGTTTGGGATGTGTTCTAAAATACTTCTGCCAAAACAGGGGGATGGACATAGCAAGCACGGCAAAATCTCAGCTAGGTGATCAATACTGGAGTTTCATTATACTATTTTCCCTATTTTGTGTATATTTAACAATTTTCATAATAAAAACTCAATGAACTGTTAAAAAGACCCTAAAATTGTTTGTTAAGACCAAATCAAAATCTACTTGTAAAAAGACAATAGATGGACCTCACAAGTAAATGTAACTTGCCCTTTACAAATTAAAAAGCAACAGTAAAGAGCTTAAAAATTGTTATAGCCTGAAGATTTTTTAAAAACCCCCCAACACAACAAAAATCAGACATATCCCCAGGTTTTTAATTCAGAAAAATTTCTCTCATACATAACTGGTGAGAACAGTATAATGAACTTCCTATACTTACTACTAAAATTCAAAAATCAACAGGCCCTGAACATTTATCTTACAGAAACCACAGACTATCTCTGAATAGTACAAAGTTTTTTTGTTGTTGCTCCTCCCAAAAGTAAACCTAATGAAGACTCTATTATGTTACATTATGTTATAAATACCCAAACAAATACAGAAGCCACAGTGTAATACAAAAATCTATTCTACTTAGAAAGAATAGTTATCATTGTTTGTTCCATACTTTTTTAAAAAAGACTGGCATTATAATTTTATTTTAAATCACATTACCAATGTCCCAATTAACACACCATAACTGCTAATCATCCTATCTTTAAAAACTACAAAAATAATTGCTAAATTTTTGAAAAATTATATAACAAACTTTCCCCAAAACCTTGAAAGTTGGTTCAATGTTTCTATCATATTAAGATCCTGATCACT
The DNA here is from genome assembly GCF_009828535.3 of Hylobates moloch. Classification (NCBI taxonomy): domain Eukaryota; kingdom Metazoa; phylum Chordata; class Mammalia; order Primates; family Hylobatidae; genus Hylobates; species Hylobates moloch. Next base: position 77,393,487 of record NW_026652280.1, on the reverse strand, counting down.
CAGGATTTCAGTCTTGTACAACTGAAGGCTTCTCCAAAGAACTGTAAGTTTTTTCAATTCAGAGTATTACCACCTCTTCATCCTCACTATCCATGACCTTCAAAATGGAAACAGCAAGAAAGGTCACCTAAAGGTTTATTACTGTTTTAATTTTAGCAAGAAAATATACCAAAAATGGAATTTCATAAACCACAAAATAAAACTACTTTCCTTAATCCGAACCTGAAGGAAGACATCTAAAAATACTCAGTATTAGCTAATATGGTTACTCAACAGCGAAGTTAGAATTTTTAAAAAGTATTTGTCCCTAAAGTTTTAAGTTCTGAAATGCACAGGATAAACGAAGGGCTATTATATGTAAGAATGAAAAGAAGACTTACACATTTTAACCTAGTCTTAATTTGACAATTTCATTCCCTGTTAGCAGAATGCATGGATGAATCAGAAAAAAATCATAGACAAAAACTACTATACTAATGCTACTAGATTTTACTTCAAAAATTAAGGAACTCCTGACCTCGGGTGATCCACCCACCTCATCCTCTCAAAAGTGCTGGGATTACAGGCGTGAGCCACCACGCCTGGCTGGGAAATACTTTAATGGTACTTTAATTTTTATTACTATATATTACTATATATATTATATATATTACTGTATATAAGATATACAGTAATAGTATATATATTATATATATTTATATATAATATATACAGAGTATATAAACGTGCACTTGAAATAACTGTAATTTACTGGCTAACATACAGCAAATGATCATCAGTCTTACTGTTAGCATGGATACATAAACTTTCTTCAAATTTGGTTTATTTTTCCTACTAGCTATGCTTCAATTTATCACGATTCTAGCATTTAACTCTGTGCCTCTCTTGAGCACATACAATGAAAAATTTTTATTTCCCCTTCATCCACAACTATTTCCTCTTCCCAATAACCCCTAAATAGTTCATTGTAAAAAGAAGTTGTTATAAACATCAGATTATAAAAACTGTTAAGCTAAATATGGAACTATAAAGCTCATCTCACAAATCCATAAAATATCAATTATAAATGAAGCAATTATAAATGAAGAGGTTAAGTGACTTGCTCAAGGCCACTTACTGCATAGTACAAAGCTGGAACATAAAACTTTCTGACTAAAGTCCAATGCTTTATCCACTCTATTATTTTGCCTTCCAATGGGAACAGAGGTTTCAACCAATCCAAATCTATCTATTTCTTGACCTTTTAAACTATGGTATACTTTATTATCACTTTAATTAAGAGAATCAAATGTAGGTTAAACAGCTGATTACTAAGACTGTATACAGGGAAATGCTGGGATATGGAAAAAGGACTAGCGTGAACAAGTTATACAGAATAAACCTTCCTTTTTAAAATTTTCAAAATGTCATTTGGAAAACAGAAATGACTCAAAGTCAAAGATACTAGACCAGGGTTTGGACTCAAAACCTCTTGAAATATCTTAAAGGATTAAATTACATAGAAAAAATTAAGTCTTAAAATGTATTTTATGACTGAAAATCTTTACACCATACACACATTTGACTTATCTCCACTAATCAATGCATCTCTCCCTTACACCCCAAGGTCCCTGAAGATGAGGGCCATGTCTCATTTTTCTTTCTACCACCTAGTTCAGCATAGTACCAGGCCCAGATACTGATCAAACAAGTTTGCCAAGCTAAAATGCTTTAGCATTCCTTTGATTTCCAGATTATGGAATAAGGTAAAAATGTGTAACAAAAACTTTATTATGATGAAAATTTGTTTAACAACCTGATCAAAAACACAGTCAAGAAATAATTTTGGGGCTGAAAGAAGAATACCATTGTCACTACTATTTTTTAATGATATTGGATGGGAGGGGGGTGGCACTAAGAATTCAGACTTATTTCTTCCTCCCCACAAGGAACATTGTGCAGAAAAAAGGAAGGAATTTAATTAAGTCATCTTCATCCATATACAACAGTAACATTTATATGGAATTAAAGCGTCACTAGTACTTTGTTGCCAAGAGTTAGGGCAAAAATAAATCATGACAGCAGGTAAAATTACTATTTTAGATAAAAAGTATTTATTTTCCTTCAAAAATTAAACAGCAGGCTGGGCGCAGTGGCTCACGCCTGTAATCCTAGCACTTTGGGAGGCTGAGGCGGGTGGATCACCTGAGGTCAGGAGTTGGAGACCTACCTGGCCAATATGGTGAAACCTCACCTCTACCAAAATTATAAAAATTAGCTCGGATTGGTGGCGAGCGCCTGTAATGCCAGCTGCTCGGGATGCTGAGACAGGAGAATTGCTTGAAGCCAGGAGGTGGAGGTTGCAGTGAGCAGAGATCATCGTGGCACTGCTCCAGCCTGGGCGACAGAGCAAAAACTCCATCTCCAAAAAAAAAAAAAAAAAAAAAAAAAAAAATTAAACGGCAGGTACCATTTTAGACATAATTATCTTGAGATATAGGTATATTTAACTTTCAAGGGGTAGGTGAGAATAAAAGGAAATTTTAAAAATATTTTAAGTATTACCCTCTCTACGAATTGTAATATTAAAGAGTGAAAATATCATATTTTGCATAATTTACATGAAAAGCATCACTACAAACCACTCAAGGATCTACCATCTCACCATTACTGAAAAACGCAACTTGTACTTAGTATTTACAACAGGCATTGTGTCTAGCGCTTCACAAGCTGTATTTAATTCTCACAAACTCACGTTGTAGAGATTACCCGCTATAGGTAAGGAAACTAAGGCATTGGGTAGGTTAAGGAATTTGCTCACGGAATTCATGGCCAAATGAGGTCAATGATATACATGTATCTTTTCAAATTTATGAGATTAAACAATACAGAACTATAAAATTTTTGTAAGATGAAATGCATCTACAGCAATTAGAAGTCTAATTGCAGCTGAATCTGTTAAGTACAGATTTTTGCTGTCGACAGAACTGCAGTTCTTACAATAAATTCTCTAAATTATGTTAACTTAGCGGACATTCAAAAATTTGAAAGCATATCTAATACCACAATATGATTACCTCTGAATTTTATTTCTCTTTCTGAGAGGCTTCTAAGGCAAGCATGCCAAGACACAGGCTTAACTCTTAATTTTGGACAAAGTCTGTTTCAAGTTTTAAATCTATTAGGTCTGGTTTAAGTCAAACCTTGCCACTATCTCTACTGGAAGAAAGGGAACACTTAAAACTGACTCCCCCTCACTTCAATTTTCTCTGTTTTAACTAATTTGTTTTCACTCAAAAGTCAAAGGTCACTAATGATGTTTTCAGTCATGAACTGAATGGTTAATGTGATTAATTTCTACAATTTACAAACTTGTGTGCTTCAGTATTCTTAACATGAGTATTATTTTAACGAACAATTTAAAACAATGCTCCTGGCCACCTGTTCATGTTTCCTCTATTACGTCTAGGTAAAGGAATTCCTCTCAGATGATTCTAATTTTAAGGATGAAGTTCCTACATTTAAAAACACGAAACAAAAAGAGAAAACATATGCTACTTAGTAAAAACAAACATTAAAGAATACTCATATAATTTTACGTGAAAGACTCCATACTTAAAATCGTAGCAGTGGGCTTTTACCCCGACCATAATAAGTAGCAGATTTCTCAAAAGAATGAGAAGGGTTGTGAAAATTTAGAAAAGTGAAAAAAAAAAAGCTACATAAACATACTAGTACAGCTGGCTCTTGAGCTAACGCGAAGAGGGGGGGACACATTTTTGAAGGCTATGATCGGGCTGTGGATTCCCTAAAGGGCATGTGATGTAATACTGGAGAGCCGCCTAAAGGAAAGGGATAGGTTGACAAAGGGGGTGCGGATGCCAGAAAGAGGGATGAGCCTGCGGGTGGCAGGGAGGAGGTGGATCACTAGCGAGTGCAGGGGTGTATCAAAAGATGATTTCGGGGAGTGGGGAAACGGCCCGACAGGCGAGGGTACGGGAGCGAGGAGGGTGGCGCAGAGAAGAGCCATGAAGGCTCCCGGGGAAACGGTGTGACACATCTGGCGTGCGGAGCCGGCAGGGGGCAGACCAGGCAGGATGTCACGTGGAGCAGGCGCTACGGGAGCCGAGAGGGTTGCGTACGGACAGAGGGGGGTCTTTCCCACCGCCTGAAAGACTGTTACTCACAGGAGTCGCGGACTCTTCTTGCCCTGAACTGGAGACGGGGACTTCGCGGCCTGGGGCTGCTGCCCAGGGACGTCGAGAGGCCTGGCGCTGGGGCTGCTCCTCCGCCGGCGGGGATACTCGGCCTTCCTCCGGCGGGACACAGCTGCAGCGGCGGCGGCCGCAGCGGCCCGGCCTCGGTCCCGACCTCCTCTCAGCACGCGGCTGCTAGTGGTCCCTGCAGGCGCCGCCGCGGCCGCCTCAGGGGGCCGTTGTTGGGGCTCCTCAGGAGCCGCCTTGGCCGCCTCTCCCCCTTCCTGGTCCTGCTGCTCCGGGGGTCTCGGCTCTTCCGTCTCCCCCGGCATCGGGGCTTGTCCGTCCCCCACCCCCTAGTCCCAGGCGGCGGAGGCGGAGGCGGCGGCCTCGGCGCTGCTCCCCCCGCCCCCTCGCCTCCCGAAGCCTGCGGCTCACTCTCACCCTGCGCTCCTCTTTCCCCCCTCCCCTCCGCCCGGCTCCGAGGGCGCCCCCCCCACCCCCTGCCACTCAAGGTCCTCTACTGCTGGCGGCGCGCGCGCGCGCCCGCCACAGACGCTCAGCGGGCCAATCGGAGAACAGGACAGGCTTCCTCACCCCGCCCCTCGCGGTCTTACACGCAGTGGCGTCCCAGGTTCCCTCCCCCACCCCTTCCTTCAGCCAATCAGGAAACGGCTAAAAGGGAGCGCGCGAGGTTTCCTTCCCCGCGCACCCGTTCTCACCGTTAAACGGCTGTGTCTCGCGACAATCCCAAAGTGACCTTTTTCCCCCCTCCAGAGTTCAATGCGCGCTAGGGGCAGTGCGAGGGGCAGGTCTCGCGAGGGAGGCGGGTGAGAAGAAATCGCACTTCTTTCCCCGCCTCACACAAACCCTAGACTGGCTGCGCGCGCACCTGCCTCCCTAAGGAGCCACTGATACCACAAGGGCTCTTTCTATTCTTCAGGCCGCAGAAGTAGCCTGGGCGTTCTTGCGCCTCCACCCTACCCCACTTTCCTGTCTTTGGCCTTTCTGTCCCCAGCGCCGCCAGATCTTGCGCGGAGAAGGGGGTAGTATTTTGAGCTGTCGCTTCTCCTTTAAGAAAAAAAGCCCCGTCAGTTGCCGGATGAAAGTCTCCGAAAAAATGGCGGCGGCAAAACGGAGGCGGGGTTATGAGGGCAACGAGGGCCTGCCTCTTGGCGCATGCGCACCGTTAACTTAACCAAAGGCTTTCTGGGAGATGAAGTCTTATTTCGCCTAGGCTTTAGGAAAAATAGGTGGGAAACCAGAGGTGGAGAGGATGCCGGGAGGTTCTGACTGATTCACGACGGGAAAGGTAGTTTACTTTCCGCAGTCTAGAGTTTACTTTTTTTCGGGAGGCAGTGTTTCCGGGTTAGGTCGCGACGCGTGCCGTACATCCGGGCTCAAACGTCGAGCCAATTGCTGGTCTGATGGGAGGGTTTTTCCTACTTTTTCTTACTTTTTATCTGGGCGTTGTACCTTTCTCGGGGTGTCTGCGTAACTGCCCAGACTTACCTTGGTTTGGTCAGATGACACCTCCTCTGGGACTGGCTAGCCAGCGTTCATGTCTACATTATTGATCTCGTCGTCCTGTGTGTGAGTCACTCACCTGTGAGCTCCTAGAGGTCAGGGACTGAATCTGGTTCCATGGGGTCCTCGGGTCCTCGGAGCCCTAGCACAAGGCCCACTACTCAGTTGGCTCTTAATCAAATCTGTGAAACGAATTATAAAGTTGCTTTTTCTACCAGACCTTGTTGGGACACCAAGGAGCCGGCGTCGGTTGCTTAACTTGGATGCAGTGCCTGACCTAGAGGGAGGCGAAAGGGTTGTTAGCGTGACGTGACTCTGGTGACCTACACCGAGAAGCTGAAGGGTCTCTTAAGCTCTGCGGCCGGAAGCCATCTGCTTTTGCGGTTTATACAGTAGCAACTTTATCAGAAGTTACCTTTCTGCACACTAGCGTGTGACGTTAATTTGTCTTCCTGATTCATCAAAGGGAGTTTCCGTTGCAGTTGGTGATGCAGTGGGCCTCTCCCATTTCTTTTTTCTTTTCATCCATTACAATCAAGGAACGATTTGCAAGAACATCCTTTACCTCTGGAAAATAAGGCATCCAGGGCTAAAAGTCCCAAAAGAAAGAAGCTGGAAACAAGATCTGGGGATCCAATTTTAAATTTCACATTAATATTCAGTTAAACTGTAGACAAGTGCTGAAGTACATTTTTCCTTCCAGTACTTTGACTCAGATACCACTTCATATTAGACAAATGTTTTATATTATCTACTGAGTATTTTGCATTTTCATAGGGCTAATGTCATTTTCAGTTGTAATAATCGATTGGCATAGTGTCAATGGAAATTTTTTAAGATTGAGTTTGCAGTGAGCAGACTTTTGGAAGGAACAGTGCTGACATCCAGTGGATGCTCAAAGTAATACAGAGGAGAAATCTTTCAAAAAAAAAAAAATGTACAGACAGTGGAATGCAGAATGAATTATTCCAAAAAAAAAAAAAAAAAAAAGCTACTGTGGGCTGGATGTGGTAGCTCACCCCCAGAATCCCAGCGCTTTTGGATGCCAAAGTGGGAGGATCCCTTGAGGCCAGAACTTCCAGACCAGCCTGGGCAACATAGGGAGACCACCCTCTACATAAAAAATAAAATAGTTTTTAAGCTAACCTAGTGGCGTGATGGGATGCACCTACGGTCCCAGCTACTCCAGAAGCTGAGAAGGGCAAATCGCTTGAGTCCAGGAGTTCGAGTTGGAGGTTACACTGAACTATGATAGTACCATTGCACGCCAGCCTGGGTGACAGAGAGCTTGTCTCTAAAAAAAAAAAGGCTACTGTGTTGTAGAGGAAAGATCGCAGACTTTGCAATTATAGTAAGTAGCAAAGCTACCAATTAATTATCTTAGCAAGTTGCTATTACATGAACCTATTTCACCATTGGTAAAAAAGGGGAAAAATCTATTTCACAGGGCCATAATTATAGTTCCTTACATATTGCCTTTTTGTAGTAGGCCTTTTGTAAATGTTTCTTTCAAGGTGAATAAATCACAGTGGTAAAAAAGGTGAAGAGTTAACCTCAGTGTCACTTTCCAAAGAAATTGCTATAAGGCAGTGTATCTAGGCAGGGATTATGCTTAATTGAGATACACACAGTTTAACATCTGGTGTCAAACCTGGCTTCCTTCTTTGTGACCCCCTATAGATGTTCGCTTTTGGGACCACTGAGTAAACCAGGCCCTGATAATCCAAGCATGAATCCACTTCTGCCCTACTTTTAAGGATTTACATTCCATGCAGGAAAGCAGATAAGCATAATTTCTGAATAAATAAGACAACAAAATGAAATGGATGCTGGTCAACTCTGATGGAAATTTTAAGAAGGAGACTATGCCTCTATGGTCTCCCAGCTTCACAGAAAAAAAAGAAAAAAAGAAAGATGCTCAGAGTGGGGTACGTACACTTGGAAAAAACCCAAGTGTAAGTCTGCCATTCCCATGAATCCAAGATGAATCCTGGCACAGAGTAGGTCCTCAAATTTTGCAAAATTAATTTTGAATCTTTATCACCCTGGCCAATGCACTGCCATAACGCAAATCTTACTATCTACCTTTCTATGTCAGTCCCATTTTTAAAACTGTGTAACCTATGAAAAAAAAAAAAAACCAAATCAGAAGAGAGGAAGTGCTAAGTAAATACAGGAACCAAAAAGGGTTATAGAGGCTGCCTTACGCTGTCTCATCCAGTTCTTGTGCGGTCCTCTTCTTCAGCACATGCCAAAGCTGTTCCTCACAGCCTGTGAGACAAGAGCATCTTGGATGTAGGACAATGGAAGAGTTAGGTGAGTGAGGAGCTTGGAGGAGAAACTCTGAGGGAGTGAAGACTTGGCTGCCATCTCCTTATGTGGTGGGGTATACTTCTGGCTAGACTGAGGATAGTAATGGAAGATTTTATTTTCACTTCTTTCCTGTCCTCAGCCCTGCCAAGAGTGAAGCATGAGGAACTATGATTGTTTTGGGGAACTACGGGTTCACTGTTTGCAGTGGCAAAATAGATGGAGAGTTTGGTGCTAACCGCAGAATAAACTCTTGGCAAATACTTTTGGACTGGATTGTTACTGCAATTGTCTTATTATGGGCGTTTTGCCCTTTGGAGGTCACTGGAGATCATAAGGTGGCCACATAGCAAGACAATGCAGAGATGTGATTTGAGGAGGAAAAGAAAGAGCAAAAAGGGAGTTGGGGTGTTATGAGGAAGAAAAGATGGACTAGAAGTATGAGAATGAGGGATCTGTAGAGGTTGGAAAAAGGCCAGAGTGGTTTCATTTGTTCCATGTTTTAGTATTAAATCAAGAAGGCATAGCACTCTAACTCTAGTGATTTTGTTGCTAAGCTTTTTATTCAGAAGAATTCTGAAGGAAGAGATTACTGTGGCCTGAAAATATGACACCTCCTTCCACTCTAAGGCAATTAAAACCAGCAGTGGAACTATTAGCCACATTAACCAGAGAAATCCTGGATTTCAAACCTTTGGAGTAATGTAAGGTTTGTCATTCTTGGGACTCATTCCATAGCCTTTGCCAACATCTGTTGCCAGCATCTTAACTAACACTGAGTCACTAAACTATACCCAAATTCCAAACTATATTAATTCCACAGTGTCCTGGTTTGGGGTGTGTTTAGGGATGGGGTATGTCAAAAGTGCAAAAAACAGCAACAAAAATTATCTTGCACATTGTTACATTGTCTTAAAAAAAATGGTGTGTGATTTCAAAGCGGGAGAAACAGGAAAAGTAAAGGGCAAATTACCAGGAGGCAAGAGATGTTAATGAAGAGAAAAAGGTAGCATTTAATAAATATCAAACTGCTTTGGAGGTAAAGTCTATTTTGATAATGGGCCAGACTCTTTTTTGGACTTGGGGTAGAATTCTGATTCTTATCCTACGTGAGTGCTGGGAGAATATGTGAATTTCTGCTTGAGTTCCACTAGGGCTAGGACCTTTTTTCTTTTTCCTTTTTTTCTTTCTGTTTTTTTTTTTTTTTTTTTTTTTTTTTTTTTTTTTTTTTTTTTTTTTTTTGGGCAGGGGAGACACCAAATGGCTTTCATGGCAAATAATTCAAAAGGAAACTAATACTTATTTAGTAAGTCAAGCAAAAACTAGACATTTTTACATATGTTAATCATTTTAGTGTCTGCAGCAACCCTCTGAAATAGGTATTACCCACTTCTTTTTCAGATGAGAAAACTAAGAAAAACAAAATGACTTTTTCAGTGTCACTGTCGGGAACACCTGACACCAAAACTAAGCAACAAGGTGCTCTCTTATTTTAGAAGTTTATTGGTTCTGGTGTTCTGGCCAATGAAGTAAGCCAGATTTAACAGAAATTTATATTGTTTTGCATCTCCTGAGCAGGCTAAATGTTAGGTAAATCTTGTCCGGAAATACAGAAAGTACCAAGTAGCCTGGAAGCTAACATTTGTGCAGATTATCCAGTTGGCTGCATCTCCACAGGCTGTTGATGGCTACACTTCAGCAGTTTCTTCAAATTGTCATCAGCCCAGTAACTACACTTGAGACTTGGTGTGGATCTTTCTTCCTGCTGGCAGAGAAATGGCATCGAGGACAGGTTGGCTCAAGTGAGCAAATATTTCCTGTCTGCAGTAGTGCCTCAGAGGCTAGCAGCTTGTATACACCCAGAAGGTTTTACCTAAACCCTCATTACATAGGCATTAGGCATGATAGATAAAGAGGAACCAGGAGCAGATTCTGCCTCCGAATGAAATCCATGCAACCCACAGAGACTCCCAAGAGACCTCACTTTACTCCTTTCATGTTAATATTGATATTATTCCATCTCCACAGTAAAAGACTACAGAGAAGAATTATAGAGTCTTCAGTCTAGTCCCCACTTCCCCCACCCCCACTGTCCAGGAATCCCATATTTGTCATACTGAAATTAGTCATCTTCAAATTACAAAATCTGGCAAAACGCATAATAACCTCAGAGTGTTGGTGATATGCACACTCATATGAAACAGGAAGAGAAAAGCCTATAACTCATGACCCAGAAAGAAAGGTTTTGATAACTTTGGTTAGCTGGTGCTTCTGAGGGCAACTTCCTACTCTTAGTGGTATGGTTTCCTCTCTCTTATAATCTTTATTGTAAATGGCTTTTTATTTTGAGCTCAGGAGGATCTTTGGCTTCTAGTTAGAGCAAAGCTTAGAAAATAGAAAAGAAAGGGGCTCTAGCTTAATTGAAAGATGCAGAATAAAAATTTGAAATTCTCAAATTTGGTGTGGGGTCTGGCTAATAAAAATCTGATGCAAAAAGTTTTCTTTCTTTTTCTACCTTAGTTTTCTTTATTTTCTTTCTTTCTTTCTTTTTTTTTTTTTTTTTTAGACGGAGTTTTGCTCTTGTTGCCCAAGCTGGAGTGCAATGGCACGGTTTCGGCTCACCGTGACCTCTGCTTCCCAGGTTCAAGTGATTTGCCTGCCTCAGCCTTCCTGAGTAGCTGGGATTATAGGCATGTGCCACCATGCGTGGCTAATTTTGTGTTTTCAGTAGAGACAGGGTTTCTCCATGTTGGTCAGGCTGATCTCGAACTCCCAACCTCAGGCAATCTACCCGCCTTGGCCTCTCAAAGTGCTGCGATTACAGGCATGAGCCGCCGTGCCCGGCCTATTTGTCTTTCTTTTTAAAAAACTTCTATTATAAAGAAATTTAAGTAAGCAAAAGTAGAGAAAATAGTTTAATGAATTCTGATATACCCATCAACCAGTTGAAACAATCAGTTCTTCATCAGTCTTATTTCATATATATATGTCCACCCATTCCTTTCACCCCTGTAATTATGTTAAAACAATTTCAGATGTCATTTTATCTGTAAATATTTTAACACTAACCTCTAAAATAAATAAATATATATTTATACATATAACTGTAATGCCATTGCCATAACCACAACAGCCTTAATAGTAATTCCTTAATATTGTAAAATGCCATCACACCTAAAAACTTAACGGAATTACTTAATATTATCAAATATCATTATCACACCTAAAATAAACAGTACTTGATATTATTTAATATCCAGACAGTATTCAATAGTCTTGATTGTTTCATTTTTAAAGTAGATTTAATGATCCAAATAAAGTTCATACACTGAAATTTATTATGTCTCTCGACTTTTTAATGCTATAGGTTCCCCCTCATCTGTTTTTTCCCATTACAGTTATTCATTTGCCCTAAAGTTTAGTTCAGTTTGCTTATCTCTAAAATGGTACATAAAAGTGAACATTTTTGATAAATGGATGATTATGAAAGATCTGTATATTTCATTTGTTAAAAAAAGATTAGATCTGTAACCCTTAGAAATACTCATTCCTCCAAAATCTAAAATAAATGAAAAATTTGTTTTTTTTTTAATGACCTGTGAAGTTTATTTTCCTTATCTGAGAACTTTAGATGTAGGCAGGTCCTTAGAAATAATATAATTCTGTGTTTAAAGTTTGAAAGCTATAATCTGTGGTAAGAAATCCGCTAGAGATCCACTAATGAGTGTTGAGCCATAATTTGAAAAATACTGTTCTAATCAAATTGCCTTGTTATGTAGATGAGGAAACTGCATCAGAGAAGGACATGACATGCTCAAGGTAACCCAGAGAATATGTATAAGACAGGAGACTGGAACTTATAACTTTCAGTTAGTGCAGGAGCTAGGGATCAGATAGCCCAGATTCAAGTCCTAGTTCTGCATTCATGAGCTTAAGCAAATTATTTTTGTCTCTTTCTTGTGATCTACAAAATAAGAACAATAATATCATCTGCCTCAAAGTGTTAGGATGATTAAATGAAATGTGTAAACTCCTGAGCACAGTGCCTGGCATGTATTAATTTTTATTAATTATTATTTATTTCATTGTAACAGATACTAGTATATAATACTTTTCCAAAAAAAAAAAAAAACAAAGAGTAACAAATCCCAACTATTTAAATTGCAACATCTTACTTGATTTTGCAATATCTCAGTTTTCTCCCCAGCCATTTTTTTCTCTCCACACCCTAAAAGACAGGATACTTATACCTTGCTTTGAAAATTTTGTTACGTGCTCAGGATAATTGTTAAGATTTAAGAAAAAATATCATTAGGATTAAGAATAAGTGTTATTTCCCTCGTATGTTTTGAAACATGGTAATATAATTGCTTATATTTTTCTGATAGAAAAAAGCATTTAGGATTCCTTTCTTTCTTTCTCTTTCTGTCTTTCTTTCTTTCCTTCCTTTCTTTTTTTTTTTTTTTTTTTTTTTGAGACGGTATCACTCCTTTGGCCCAGGCTGCTGGAGTGTGGTGGCGTGATCTCGACTCACCGCAGACTCACCTAGGCGCAGGTGATCCTCCCACCTCATCCTCCCAAGTAGCTGGGACCACAGGTGTGTGCCACCATGCTGGGCTGACTTTTTTGTATTTTTAGTACAGACTGGATTTTGCTGTGTTCCCCTGGTCTGGAACCCCTAGGCTCAAGGGATCCTCCTGCCTCAGCCTTCCAAAGTGCTAAGATTATGGGCATGAGCCACTATACCCAGCCCAGTTTTATTTTTTTCTAATTAAGGATATTTGTGGACAATCTACCCTAAATGAATGATGAAAATTAATACCTGTGGTATAAAAAATCAAATTATAGCATAAGACTATGAAATTGAATGCAACCATAGAAAATAAGAAACAAACCACAATTTATGGAGGCATTAAACATTTCTTGGTAGGATTCACCACATTCTTGAAGTGAAATAAGAAATAAGGGAAAGTAGCTGAAAATAGCCATAACTGAAGAAAAGGAGATGAATGTGGGCACAGTGAAGATATTTAAGGAGAAAATGACTGTAGAGATTTAAATATTCTCTGTCATAATTCTCTTGCTTCTTATGGTGTAGATGCCTTATTGGAGGAACTGGAACGCTCCACCCTTCAGGACAGTGATGAATATTCCAACCCAGCTCCTCTTCCGCTGGATCAGCATTCCAGAAAGGAGAATAACCTTGATGAGACTTCGGAGGTCCTTTCTGTTCAGGATAACACAAGTCCCTTGCCGGTAACTTTTCATTTATTATAGTCCTTAAACATGGATGTTTGAGTGCATTTCTGAAAATTAACTGTATCCCACACAAAATGATATGAAAGGAGAATAATATATCCAAGAAAGAGAAAAAATAATGCCTTAATGTTTATCTAAAGATGTTTTTGGAAAGAGGAGGAGAATTGAGAAAATCATCACAGAGGAATGAGTTTTTGAGAACTAAATTTTTATTTTTATTTATTTTTATTTTTTGAGACAGAGTCGCACTCTGTCTCCAAGGCTGGAGTGCAGTGGCACAATCTCGGCTCACTGCAACCTTCACCTCCCAGGTTCAAGTGATACTCCTGCTTCAGCCTCCCAAGTAACTAGGATTACAGGTACGCACCACCACGCCCAGCTAATTTTTGTATTTTTAGTAGAGATGGGTTTCGTCATGTTGGCCAGGCTGGTCTCAAACTCCTGACCTGAGGTGATCCACCCGCCTCAGCCTCCCAAAGTGCTGGGATTACAGGCATGAGCCATTGCGCCCAGCCAAGAACTAAATTTTTTCTGATGAGCACATGGTCACAGGCAGAGTATTGTCTGATTCACTGGGGATATTCTGATGTTACTGTGGGGGCATCAGAGATGCATGTTGCAGTTTGACTGGAATGGTATTCAGGCCAGAGATCACCTGAGGAAGGCCAGGTGGCAGCGTAGACAAGTCTTCTCAGGGTGACTTTTTAGGGTCACTACTTCCCAGGTCTTATTTTCTGCTGAATAGATTAGGACATTCAATTATTAGTTTACACAGAGATGATGAAGCTCTAGAGAACCAACTCAAACTAACCAAACTGACAAGTGATTATATATATATTTTAAAAACCCAGGGCAGGTGCAATGGCTCAGGCCTGTAATTTCAGCACTTTGGAAGGCTGAGGCAGGGGGATCACTTGAAGCCAGGAATTTGAGACCAGCCTGGGCCACATGGTGAGACCCCCGTCTCTACGAAAAATTAAAAAATGAGCAGGGTGTGGTGGCGCATGCCTATGGTCCCCGCCACTCAGGTGGCTGAAGCAGGAGGATTGCTTAAGCCCAGGTGGTCGAGGCTGCAGTGAGCTATGATTGCGCCACTCCATCCCAGCCTGGCTGACAGAATGAGAGCTTGTCTCAAAAAACAAACAAAAAACAAAAAAACAAAACTCAGAAATCAAATTTATTAATTTATGGTTACAGTTAAAGCTATCAAGTAAAACAGCTATATTTACTCATATATGCATTCTCTTCCTATGGATAAGTCTATATGGATGTACATTATAATTAAAAGGTTGCTTGATGAGAATAGAATTAGTGTAAGATGAATTAAGTAGTTGCTTTTCATAGCTGGTAATTTTGTACTATGATATTTTGATTCATCATTGTTCCCTATATGAAATAGCCAGAAGCACAGACCTGAAATTTGAGCTCAGGGGTAGTTTACCCCCTAACTGTTCTTTTCTCCAGACACATACACAGTTTTAAGGATACGAATTTATCTCTTTACTAGGAAACTAATGTCTTTGTTCTCAGTGTTAGATTATAGCTGTAGGCTCCTAAGTGATCTCCTGCCCTTTCCCCCACTGCAGTCTGTTCTCAAGCAGCCAGGGTCACCTTTAAAAACTAAAGTCAGACCCTGTCATTCTTCTACTCAAAACCCCAAAATGACTCCCCATCTCATTTGGAGTAAAAGCCATAGTCTTATGTTGATCTTTCTGGGGTGAGCATATATCCTGGTTTACCTGAAAGAGTCCTGGGTTTATGCTTGTTTTTCTCACATCCTATTAACTTTATTTTTATCCCAGATTTTCAATTTTATTTAAAATTTTCTTATCAGTATTTGCATTAAGTAAGCCACTATGGCTTAACAGACCTCCTTCCAGCTTCTTCCATGGTCTCATCTAACAGTGTATGAAACACATATTCAGTGAACAGTGCTTTTTTTTTTTTTTTTTTTTTTTTTTTTTTGAGATGGAGTCTCTTTCTGTCGCCCAGGCTGGAGTGCAGTGGCGCCATCTTGGCTCACTGCCACCTCTGCCTCCCAGGTTCAAGTGATTCTCCTGCCTCAGCCTCCTGAGTATCTGGGACTACAGGCATGCACCACCATGCCCAGCTAATTTTTGTATTTTTAGTAGAGACAGGGTTTCACCATGTTGACTAGGCTGGTCTTGTACTCCTGACCCCAGGTGATTTGCCTGCCTCAGCTTCCCAAAGTGCTGGGATTACAAGCATGAGCCACTGTGCCCAGCCAAATTCTGACTTAATTATGGTTAAATGCAAAAGATGGCTAATGATAACTTGTCTTTTTTCTTGATTCCGTTCAGATGAAACCTAGCTAGCGGCAACCTTTCAAGAATTATATGCAGGGTGCTGGCTGTTAAAGCTAAGAGCTCAAGCACAAGTAGTCAGAGATAGCTAACTCTTCTGATCTTAGGTGGTAGCAGAAAAATTTCTGAGGCTTTTCCCCCTGCTGGCCACTTGGTGAACCACCACTCATGCCCTCCCGTGGTCATGTGGTGGGTGGCCTGTGAGATGCATGGAACCTCCTCAGAGTCAGTAGAAAATGGGAGAAATTGTGGCTTAATGTCATATAAATTATGTTTAGGAAATAGAGGCTAAGTAATTTTGCCATAGAGTATAGTGTAACCTAATTGTTTTATTAAAGCAGTTTTGTTTTTATTTGTATATGTGAAGCTCTATTTGTTTTATTATATGATAATGCCTTTTGAATTTTACAATAAACCCTTTCAGCAGTTAGCTCAAAACAAAACCCACATGTTTAATTGTCTCAAGAAAGCTGATAATGAATATGCAACGTGCAGAAAATATTTGTCAATATTTACCATGCACCATGCAGGCAAGTAGAGAGATCACTATCCCTTTGAAAACCAGAAGGTACAAATATGGTGAAGCAGCTTTGGCATCTATTTCCAAAGTTAATAATTTAAGAAGAATATGCCTTAAAATGACTTCAACATGGCAGCTGCAGGAGGCCTATGTACATGTCATTGTGAAGCACACCTTCCCATTAGTATCAAATAACTCATAAATTAATTTTGCTCATTTTCAATTCCAAGTTTTCTTGTACTTGTAAGTAAACTGGTAATAATTAATGAGTGATTTCCCTTCGCAAACCTTCAAATAATGTTTTTTATAATAGCGTCGTTAAAGGTCTCAATTTGAAAATGTATTAATTCTGAAATGTTTCAATTTTATTTTTTATCTAATTCAAAGAATCAAAATAATATATGTGAAAATTTATTTCCTAGTCAAAAAGTGAAACATCTGACATTGTTAATGCCACTGTAAATTTAGTTGAAAAGCTCAACATTGAAGGTAAACTGTTGTTTTTGTTGTAAGAATATGAATACAAATGTTAATAGAGCACAGCATTGTGTTAAAAATGTTCTTAACCAAGTTAAGCTATGGAGCAGAAATGTACTTGGAATTGGTTGTAATGTGCAAAAAATTTGTGACTGCATTCAAACAAGCTGCAGTATTCTGTCAGTCAAAACAGAAAATAAAATTGTCAAAATGTATAAATATAAATATATATATATACACACACACACACACAGATTATATAAGTAACTGATCTACAAAACCTTTCTGACAGAAGCTGATACTGAACACTACCATGCAAGGAACATTTCAGAATGACTATATGTATATTCCTGTCTGTGTTGCATGTCATCAATTGGATTTTGGGAATGCCTGAGCCTTTGAAAAACCACTTTGTAAAGCAACCCAAATTTAGATTGCATTATGTTCAAGACCAGTTGGAAATTTTTGATCGATTACTCAATGAATGTAGCATGAAAATTCAGCTTTTGAAGCTTTTAGCAAGTTACAATTATGTAAAATAAGGCTTGCAAAGGAAGAAGCTCAAATTTCTCCCTACAAAAGCCAAGAAGGAATTGAACAAATCAAAAGATGAAAGCAGATATGGTTTAATTATCTATTTTGACAATTGTGCTTCAGAAAAATCTTGACTTTGATGTATTTTGACTTCTAATTTTATTTGGATAAATTTTTTTTTTTTGAGACGGAGTCTTGCTCTGTTGCCCAGGCTGGAGTGCAGTGGCGCGATCTCGGCTCACTGCAAGCTCCACCTCCCGGGTTCACGCCATTCTCCTGCCTCAGCCTCTCCGAGTAGCTGGGACTACAGGCGCCCGCCACCACGCCCGGCTAATTTTTTGTATTTTTAGTAGAGACGGGGTTTCACCATGGTCTCGATCTCCTGACCTCGTGATCCGCCCGCCTCGGCCTCCCAAAGTGCTGGGATTACAAGCGTGAGCCACCACGCCCGGCCTATTTGGATAAATTTTTATTCTCTACCAAAATGGAGAAAAATTGTGAAAGTCTATGATTTTGCAGTATCTAGATTTGGTGAAATGTTAAAACAGTCACAGATATAGACAACTTGAAAGTTTTATCTTGTAAGAAAATTATTGAACAAAAGTGCTTTGAATGAAGGTAGAAAGACAGCACCTATGACGATATTGGCCTGAAATATTTACATATTTTAATATAAAAAATGAGAAGATTATTCATTTAGCAGAACTTACAGGTTCATCAGTATCTAGAGAGGAAATGTGTTCTCAGTTAAAAACATTACAGTCTACAGTGAAGCATCAATTAAAGTTGTCCACAATTTCAAATATATTAACCATAAAATGAAGTTTTGAAAAAGATTGCAGCTTTATAAAAATAATAACTGTTTAAAAAAAAAAACACGTTCCTGAAAAATGTCCACATCCCAATGCTAGAGACAATAATATCTAAATAACCAATTAAGGTATGTGAATACATATCAAGAATAATTGTCTGTACCATTTAAAAATGTTCAGATAATGAATTTTCTTTTCTTTTTGAGACAGAGTGTCACTCTGTTGCCCAGGCTGGGGTACAGTGGCAAGATCTCGGCTCACTGCAACCTCCGCCTCCTGGGTTCAAGCAATTCTCCTGTCTCAGCCTCCCGAGTAGCTGGGACTACAGGCGCCCGCCACCATATCTGGCAAATTTTTTTGTATTTTTAGTAGAGACAGGGTTTCACCATGTCTGGTCACATGAGACCAGGTTGGTCTCAAATTCTCCTGACCTCAAATGATGCACCTGCCTCGGCCTCCCAAAGTGCTAGGATGATAGGCGTTAGCCACCATGCCTGACCAATATTTTTTTAAAGTTGCTTGAGTGTTCATAACTTTGTATCACTATCACTTTAAGATATTTCAGGAAATGTTTATTTTGAAAATAAATTTTGGATAGAATTATCTTATAGGTCCACCAATGTAATAATACCAAATTCAGGTCAATAAACACATTTTTTTTTTTTTTTTTTTTGAGACTGAGTCTTGCTCTGTCACCCAGGCTGGAATGCAGTGGCGTGATCTCAGCTCACTGCAACCTCTGCCTCCCGGGTTCAAGCAATTCTCCAAGCCTCAGCCTCCCGAGTAGCTGGGATTACAGGCATGCACCACCACTCCCAGCTAAATTTTTGTATTTTTAGTAGAGACGGGGTTTCACCATGTTAGCCAGGATGATCTTGATCTCCTGACCTCGTGATCCACCCGCCTCAGCCACCCAAAGTACTGGGATTACGGGCGTGAGCCACCACGCCCGTCCAATAAACACGTATTTTAAAAATGATACAACCTTGTGATCCGTCTGCCTCGGCTGCCCAAAATACTGGGATTACGGGCATGAGCCACTGCGCCTGGCCAATAAACACATATTTTAAAAATGATACAATATGACTTTATTTTTGGAACCCATTTTCTTTCTAAAAAATACCCCATTCTGAACATTTGGTGATGTGGCCACCCCATCTGCATGATCTGGCCCCTTTACTTGCTGTCCCTGTGCCCTTGATTCACTCTGTTCGGGCCACACTGTCCTTCTTGTGGTTCCACAGATGCTCCAGGTGCTTTTCCTGCCGGCCTTTCCACCTGAACCATGTGACCCCTGATATTTGCTTTCTTTCCCCACCTCCTACATAAGTCCTTGCTCAAGCATTCTCTTCTCAGTGAGTCCTTCCCTGATCAGTATATTTATAATTGCTGTCTCTCCCCACTTCCCATCCTCTATGCAAAATATTACTTTTACATATCCATTTCTTTATTATCTGTTTCACACCACCAGAATGTAAGCTCCAGGGCTTACAGTTTTTATTTGATTGTTTTGCTTTTTGACTGCTACATCCTCAGCCCTGGCACATGACAGGCCCTCAATACATATTTGTTCAATAAATAAATGAATTGCCAGCCAACCATCTTTTAGATTCACATGTTATTTCTTTTCATATGTCAAGTTTAATAACATTATAGTCTCCCCCTAGGCACCATCCTGTTTAGTTGAAGGGGCTTAGCTCTGACCCATTTTATTTGTTTTATGGTTCTTATCTAAGGAGGATCAACTTCTCTATTTCAGTGGTTTTTAGGCAAGGAGGGGCTGCTAGTATTTGTTCACATGCCAACTACTCTGTTTAGAATTTGGCTTTTCTTTGTGGGATAGCTGGTAATTCCTCTGGCTTGTGAAAGAAGAACTCATAGATATGCCACTTGTCAGTCCCCTTTAAAAGCTACAAACATCTATTAACTGTGGGTATCATTAAGCCTCAACATTCTGATAACAAAAATTTATTCTTTCTCTTCTCTTGTCACATATATCTTAGGCGCAGCTTGTGTATACTACCAATATCCAGGAGCTCAATGTCTACAGGTATTTTTTTTCTATTAAATGCTTTTAAAAATTAAGGTTAGTAGATAATTGTTATCAGTCTTTGTTTGGGTGATAATTTGCTTTGCAAGTGTTTATTATTAGAATTCGTATATCATCCTCCTCTTTCCATAGTCTTTGAGCATAGGTAGAATTCTGTGAAGCTGACTTGACAACTTCTCAAGGTGCCTGGCTTCTGGAGGGGTTGTCTAGGCCAGTGGGCCCTGCTATGTCCATTACCACCTAAAGAAGTGCAAATACTCCCAGAGTTACCACAGATGTTTTGTCCACGCTATTCCAGATGTTATGCTTCAGTTTCCTGAAAGATAAAACACACCTGAAGAAACTTCAGCAAGATTCTAGCAATGTCAGAGCTAGGATGAGGGTTAAACAAAGACAGTGGGTCTCCATGGCCAACTGATGAGTATTTACTTTTTCTTTCCATATTTGCTCAAAATTTATATAGTGGGTAGAGGGATTTCCTTTTATGAGAAGTTCCATATTAAAACAGATACACTTACTAAATCATTTCTCCTGGCTAAAGCAGAATTGGCAGTCTGAAAAAATAAAAAGATTAATTTACTTATTCTCTCCTTAGTATAGCCTGCAATTTTTAACATCAGACAACTTTCTGGAAAACAAATTAAAGGGCATAAAATATAGATAGTAAAGATTCATGCTTGGGAAACAGTGCTAAACCACACCTTATTTGGTTTCAGGATTGCAGTCAATAGTGCACACATGCAAGGCAAAAATAAGGCAAGAACTGTGCTACAAGAAGTTTTCTTAAAACTTCCCTCTTAAGGATGCTTTTTACTTTGGTAAAGGTGAGGCCAATGTATTGATACGTATTGCCAGTTTATTCTAGTTCCAAGGATGTTGCCAGGTGAGAATTCCTCCTAGTCCCTCCCCAGTCCCTGAAGCCCCAATGAAAAATAAAAACAAAGCAAAACAATAACAAAAAGTGGCTGGCACACAATAGGTCCTCAGTAAATATTTGGTTTCTTAAATCTAGGAAACCAAGACTCCAATAGAAATGCGAGTGAATGCATGAACATATAACATGAAAACTAGCCCAACCAACAACCTGTATATCTGGCACTGTGATTAATTGATGGTGTACCAATACTAACTTATTGATACCCTCTTCGTCATAGTATGGGCCTCTCTGGCCTATTTCCCATGATTTCCTCCTTCTCTTCCTCTATATTCCAGGGGAGCTGACCCCTTGGGTTTTCCAAGCTCCAGGATCAGTTGGTCCTCACTGTCTTCAACCAATGGGAGGCACTGTGGAAAGACTGCAGGGTAAAAAGCAGCGAAATCCAGGGCATTTCCCCCCCAAGTCACTCTATTTCCACAGGATCTCTGTCAGCAGCTTTATCTTCTTTATGACTTCAGCTGGAGCACAACAGGTCTGCTGTGGTTTCAGCTTCTGCCTGTTGACTTGGGCCCCTAGCTCTGGTAACTTTTCCTCTTTTCTTTTTCCCTTTGGCTTAGGGGTAGTAGTGACTTCTGAGTTACTCAGTGTCTTCTGTTTTGCTTCTTAGCTCTCCCCTCACCTGTGTAATCAAGTTTCTGGACTAAATTCTGTGTACTCACGTGGTTTGTGTTTTCCTGACTGGCCTTTGATGTACTTCTTATTACTGAATGATACTTGCTGTGTAGGCAGGCCTCTGTGGGAGAGTGACATAAAATCCAGGTGACCTAGTAAATATGTAATAGATAGATGCACATCCCTGAGACTGGTATCACTCTGAGCTGGCAAGGCTACCATATAAATAGAATATTAGACACACAAACTAGATTCCTGCATTCTGTTTCTACTATTTACTCTGGCTTGCTTAAATGAACTAAATATTGCTTTTAACATACCTTCAAAGTATTTTCAATACTAGCTCTGAATATAACAATGGAATAACATTTCTAGTATAGTTATATATCAATAGCAACATGAGCAATAATTTAGAAATGTATCTTTTACATAAACAAAAATAATTCTGCTATAATAGAGAGGAACAAGTCATAAAAATATAGCAGAGAAATAAGTAGGGGAAAAAACCCAGCACAATGAAGCCCCTTGCTTAAGTCTGGATTCTTTTAGATGCATCTGTTGTGATATGTGTTACTGAAATCTCTGAGCAATGAAGTAAGTTGCTGCTGATGACATAGCCGAGCATCTTTACTATCTTCAAAAGGTCAGGGAACAAATCAAAGGTTCTTCTCTTTTCAGGAACATTTCCTGCAGTGGGCACTTTAATTTGTAATCATTAACTCTTCAAGGTCTGTCATTTCTTATGTAGAATTTTATACTGTTGACTCAATAACCGTTGGAGTATTATAACAATGATCTATTTCCCTTTCTACACTGCACTAGGACTCTAGTTAAAAACCAGTGGGAGTTCTTTGAATAAGCACAAATTTGTCCCAACTGTGAGATTGGAAGGTTTTTTAGGAATATACAAGCCCTGCTAAGAAACTGCATTTATTCTGCATTTGGGCATAGGGCAGCAGAATGTGTTCACAGTCCTTCTGCCTTTTGTATTCCCAAGGCATTTGCCTGTGGCAGCAGCTATGAAAGGATTACGACTGATCGAGCTGTGAGAAAAAGCTCCAGTGTACCTTCTTGGAAACGTCCACGATGGATTGAATCAATTACTTGCATACTTGACCGTGTTTGCTCTCCGATTAAAACAAAAAATCTTGCATCTAGTAGAGGGCCATGTTGTACCTAAAAGATAAATCTTTTATCTTAAGAGATATCCATTTTCCTCTTATATTTTCCTTGTTGTTAAGTGATCAGAAATAGGTGGACATAAGACATGTCATATCCAAAAGATAGTCTTTTCTTCTTAAGAGAGAAAGGTATCCACTTTTCTTCTATTTTTTTTCTGGCTGGTAACTACATAAAGATAAATAGTAAATGTATATTTTCATTTTTGAAAATATGTTAAGTGAAAGACAACATTTACTTTTATTTATGGCTTTGCATCTTTGTACAGATGAGAGAGAGAGAGAAAAGGCTTGAGTAGTCGTGAGACAGAGGGTTTTGGTTTAGTGGGTTGTTAGCTAAGCTCTGTTGATTAATGTTGATTACCAACATGATTCCACAGTCAGTTACCTTTTTATACCTTTTGGCCCAGTGATTTCACTTCTTAAAATTTACTCTATGTAAATGATCAAACATGGGTGCAAATATTTGTTTGGCAGTATTGATTATAGTAACAAAAGTTAGAAAACAATCTAGGTGTCCAGCAATAAATTATTGGTTTGATAAATTATATAATACATTATATATTTGAAAACATATAGCCTTTAAACATTATTTTGGCAGATAATTCAGGATACACAGCACAAACTTTGCAGTTTGCAGGCCCAAGCTCTTTGTTACTTGCCAACTATATTATATACAAAAAAGTTTTTAACTTCTCTAAGCCCCAGTTTTTCATTTGGAGGTGACAATACCTAGCTCTTAAGGTTGTTATTATAAAAGAGTTAAAGAGAACCTGTGTAAAGCTCTGTATAGAGTGTCAGGCATAGTGCAGACAGACATTCAATAAATGCTATCTATTATGGTTGCAGAAGATAGAAAAATGTTTGCATAAGAGTAGGAAAAACGTATAATTTTAGTTTTCTAAAATTACACACAATCATAGTTAAGTGTAATGATATCAGCCAAAATGTCCAGAGTAATTGCCTCCTGAAAAGGGGATTATATGTGTTTAAAATTTTTTCTTTATATTTCTCTGCAGTTTTCAAATTTTCTACACTTAACATGTACTAATTTTATGTTTTAAAACAATTTTAAATAGAAAGCTCTACACTGTGACTGTATTTATGTGCTTTACTGAAGGTTGTAGAACCATTGTGTGTGTGTGTGTGTGTGTGTGTGTGTGTGTGTAATAACTGAGATATACAGGTGAATTGCACTACTGATGTCTCATCTGACACCTCCACCACTTCATCTGTTGGCCATGTATGTTAGCTATTTTCCTAGTATAGATGACCTGTGTTTTGTTTTGTTTTAAAAATAAAACTTAAGATACAAAACTATTTCATAAACTCATGTGCGTAAAAAGTCGAAGAATTTGGAAATGTATATATAGGGTGAAAATTGAGACCACTCTGCTTAGAGTCTTTCCTCTCACCAACTCATTACCAGCTCCACGGGTAACTGCTGTCAGGTTCTTCTCCTTACAGACTTATGTGTGTGCATATTCACACTCATGTACATGAGCTTATAAATTTATATAAATGGAAGTATATATTTTTCTTTTTTTAATTTGAGATAGGGTCTCTCTCTATTGCCCAGGATGGAGTACAGTGCTGTTATCTTGGCTCACTGCAGCCTTGACCTCCTGGGCTCAAGTTATTTTCTCATCTCAGCCTCCCAAGTAGCTGGGACCACAGGCACGTGCCACCACACCCAGCTAATTTTTAAAATTTTCATAGAGATGGAGTCTCCCTATGTTTCCCAGGCTGGTCTTGAACTCCTGGGCTCAAGCAGTTCTCCTACCTCAGCCTCCTGAAGTGCTAGGATTACAGGCATGAGTGACTGCACCAGGCTGGATGTATAATTTTCATATTGTTCTGGGCTTTTCTTTTTTACATTAACAATGTATGTTGGAAGTCTTTTTTAGTTCACATAAATCTATGTCTGCTTAGCAGTTGCATGTTATTCTATAGCATGGATGAACCATAGTTTATTTTACTTTAGCTCCATTGGTTTATTTCCAATTTGCTCATAGAAACTGTACCCTAATAAACGACCTTGCACATATATTTATATATATATGTCCAATTTTTCTGTAGGATAGATTCTTAGTAGCAAAATTGCTGAATCAAGTGGTATATGTATCTGAAATGTTGATAGATACTGCCTTGCAAAAGTGTTTATAAATTTACATAACCACCTATGGTATATATAAATGTGTATGTGTATATATATAAAATTCGTATTTTGCCAACACTGCATATTATCCCTCTTTTAAAATTTCAACTAATAGGTAAATATTGGTATCTCATTGCTTTAAATTGCAAATTTAAAGATTAATGAGGTTGAGGGTATTTTTATATAGTAATAAACATTTGAGTTTCTTTTTCTGAAACCTGCTTTTTAAAAGAATCCTTAGCTCAGTTTTCTGTTTTTCTAAATTATTTATAGATTTCTTTAAAATCTTGAATATTATGTTTTAAATATTTATTTATATTTAAGTTTTGTGAATTTAGCTGTATCAATATTTTTTTCATTTTTGAAATCACTTCAGAATTTTATGTCCATCTTAGGAAAACCTTAATTACCCCAAATTGTAAAATATATTCTTCATTTTTCTATTATCTTTACATTTAAAAATATTTATGTCTATCTTTAATTTGTCTCAAATTTATTCATGTATTTGGTGTGTTGGGGATCCATATTTATTTTGTCCCAAATAGGTTGTTATTCTTTGAGTCGAATAGTCTGTTTTGGATGATTTGAAATGCCACATTGATCATATAGGAAGTTCTTTTAGGTGCAGGAGCCTGTGTTTGGGTTTTCTAATCTACTCCTTTGACCTATTTGTTTTTCTTTTTCTTCTTCCTTTCCTTTCTTCTCTCTTTTTTTTTTTTTTTTTTTTTGACAGGGTCTCATTCTGCTTCTGTTGTCCAGGCTGGCATGCAGTAGTGTGATCACAACTCACTGCAGCCTTGGCCTCCTGGGCCATAGTGATCCTCCTGCCCCAGCCTCCTGAGTAGCTGAGACGACAGGTGTGTGCCACCACATCTGGCTGACTTTTAAATTTTTGTAGAGACAGGGTTTCCCTATGTTGCCCAGGCTGGTCTTAAACTCCTGGGCTCAAGCAGTCCTCCTGCCTCAGCTTCCCAAAGGGATCACAGGTATGAATGATCGCACCCAGCCCTATCTATTTTTTTTTACCAACATCATACAAATTTAATTATTGTTATTGTTACTCTATAAGACATCACATCTATCAAGACAAATCTTCCCTCCTGTTTTTTTTTTTTCTTTAAAACTTTTAATTTTTATAGAGACCAGGTCTCCCTCGTTTCCCAGGTTGTTCTCAAACTCCAGGTCCCAAGTGATTCTCTTACCTGGACCTCCCAAAGTGCTGGGACCACAGGTGTGAGACACCACATACCCCTCCTATTTTTTTTTTCAAAATTGTCTTGAGTGTTCTATCCCATAAATGTTAACATCACCTTATTAATTAGCTTGAATAATTATATCAGAATTTTTATTTGAATTACATTGAATTTACATTTAATTAGGGGAAATTGACATAATATTTATCTTCATTTATGTAGGCCTTCTTTTCTAAAAATAAATTTTATTGTGCATATTTAAGGTGTACAATATTATGTTATGGGATATGACTAGTTATTAAAATGGTTACTATAGTGAGGCAAATTAACATATTTATTATCTCACACAGTTACACATTTTTGTTTGTTTGTTTTTGTGGCAAGAACAGCCAAAATTTACTCATTCAGCAGGAATCCTAAATATGATACAATTTCCTTACCGATAGTTCTTATGTTGTACATTAGATCTCTAGGCTTGTTCATCTTACATATCTGCTACTTCATATTCTCTAACCTACATGTCCCCATTTTCACCCCCTTTCCTGTCCCTCATCACCGATGTATCTACATATTTGACCTTTTTAAATAACAAAAAAAGATTCCACCTATAAGTGAGATCATGCAATATTTTTCTTTCTTATTTAACTTGGTATAATGTCCTTCCAATTCATCGATGCTATGACAAATAGCAGGATCTCCTTTTTTTAAGGCTGACTAATATTCTGTTGTGTATGTGTGCATATTTCACAATTTCTTTATTCCATTGGTGTCCATCCATTGATGGACACTTAAGTTGTTTCCACCTCTTGGCTATTGTAAATTGTGAATATTGTGGCAATGAACATATGAGTGCAGGTATCTTTACGAAGTGGTAATTTCATTTATTTTGTGTATGCCCAGAAAAAGGATTCCTGTGTCATGTGGTATTTCTATTTTTAATTTCTTTAGAACCCTCCATATTATTTTCTGTAATGGCTGTAACAATCTACACTCCCACCAACAGTGTGTAAAGGGTTCTTTTTTCTCCATACCCTGGCCAACATTTGCCATCTTTTGACTTTTTGAGAATAGCCATCTGTTTGTGAGTGGTATCTCATAATAGTTTGATGCATGTCCCTGATGATTAGTGGTGTTGAATATCTTTTCATATACCTTTTGGCCATTTTTATTTCTTCTTTGGAAAAATATCTATTCAGGTCCTTTGCTCATTGTTTAATTGGATATTTGGATCTTCCTTTATGTCTGCCAATGGTTTTTCTTCATAGAATTCTTACACATTTCTTGTTAAATATATTTTTTGATATTTTACAACTTTTGTTAGAATTGTGAACAGGTTCTTTTTTTCGCATTGGATTTTCAAACTGCTTATTGATGATCAATAGGAAAGAGACTGTTTCATTTCATTCTTGTATCTAATCACCACCCTGATCTTTTTTGTTCATTCCAATGGTTGTTCAGTCATTATCTCACATTTTCCTGGCAAATTATTATACCATCTATTTTAAAAGAAAGAATGAGGATATGCTGCCTTTTTTTCAAATATATATTTCTCTTATTTTACTTTTAAATGTGTTTGATAATGTATTCTAGAATAATGTTGAAGATTGCCAGTGATAATAGGATCTATGTCCAACTTATCTCTTAATTAGAAATCTGCTTAATAATTATGAGGCTTGCTATAGATTTCTTATGGAAACATTTTATCAGTTTATAGACATTTTCTTATTTTTCTTGATATTCAACAACAGGAATGGTTGTTAAATGTCTTCCACTGCTTTTTCAGCACATATCATTGTGTTTATAAAGCTTTTCTCCTATTTGTTAATGAATTATATTAATCTTTTTCCTGATTTTGAATTTCAAACTATTTTTGGATGACCAGTATAAATACCACCTAGCCATGACTTGTTAAAATTTTTTATGTTTTTTAAAAAAAACACATTTCAGCTAATTTTATTTAACCTTCTCTCTTCACACATGCACACCATTTTTTCTTTGATTTTAAAAAGTTTCTGTGCTATTTATAGAATGAATTAGGTAATGTTCCATATTTTTCTATGTATTTGGGAATTTTATACAATGATCCCCCAAAAACTGTCAGTTTTTGTTTTATTTCTTGTTTTCTGTTTCACTAATTTGTGCATTTATTCCTTCTATTCAATTATTTTAGATTTTTCTGAGACTCCTGACTTGGAAGTTTTATTTCTGATCTTTCCCATTTTTTAATATCACACTTAAGTCTATTTATATATTTTCTTCTCAATAACATTTAGCTTTCAACTCCCAAAGGTGTGTGTGTGTGTGTGTGTGTGCGCATGTGTGTGAGTGTGTGTGTGTGTGTTTTCATTGCTATTTCTAACTGGTTTGAAAATTCAGTTTAATTTTTTTTATCCCAAGAATTATTTAGAAGTGCTTTGTTTTTTCTTAAGTGGATAGTTTTTATTATTAATTTGTACTTCTATTCACTCCAATCTAAGAATATGGTCTATATGATGTACTTTACAAAATTTATTGAGCTTTACTTTGTACCTTCATACATAGTTACTTTTACTAACGCTTATGCAGCTACTTGAATAGAATCTGTATTCTGTTTATTGGGTCCAAAGTTTTATTTATTTATAATTTACTTACAATTATGTGAATATGAAATCATCATCATATATATTATCTAAATTTTCTGCACCAGAGATTTGCAAACTTCTTCTGTAAAGAGGCAGATAGTAAGTTTGTTAGGCTTTTATGGACTATAAAGTCTTTGTAGCAACTACCCAAGTGTGCAGAAAAGCAGCTATAGACAGTAGATAAATGAATGGACATGGCCAGATTTGATCCAAGGACCTTAGTTTGTTGATGCCTGCTCTATATTCTAGTTTATTTTTATTTTTTGACAAAAACTAACAGGAGATATAATACTTTTTATAACTTAGATGACCAGGGAGAAATAGAGAAAAAAGGCAGAGAGAATTTGTTTATATTTTTGGTCTAGTACATATTAATATATTTTTAAAATACCGCCATCTCTGATTTTAGCTTCATATCCAAGGGATTCATTATTACAATTGCATTTGCAGTACTTTATGTGTGGCTTAACATTATTTGAGTTTTGATTTGTTATATGACTTTTTTGTTTTCCCTCTATAGTGAAGCCCAAGAGCCAAAGGAATCACCACCACCTTCTAAAACGTCAGCAGCTGCTCAGTTGGATGAGCTCATGGCTCACCTGACTGAGATGCAGGCCAAGGTGAGTGCAGTCCAGATGATAAACAGGGCCCATGGGGTCACCAGTTTATCTTTGTGGAACTCAGCTCTCCATTCTCTTACTTAGGAATTTTCCTAAGGTGTCATTGCTTTTTCCAGACTAAATTTAATTCCATGAATTAACCCATCTTTGTACTATATGTTATTTGGACACAAAAATTAATATATAATACAGACTTTGATCTCAAGGAGCTGGAGTGTGCTTGGCAAAATGAGGCGTAAGTTTCTTAACATCTATAGAATAAAAGCCAGGTGGTTAGCAAACATACGTGGAGCAAACATTACGGACATAGAGAGATTTTGGAGATTTAATCAGAGAGTTGAAACTTGGGATGGACTCTGAAGAACTGGCAGAGTTTGGACATAAAAAGATGGAAAGAAAGGTGGTTTTAGTTGCAGTGAGTCCTGAGGGCTTGATGATGTGGAAGGATTTTTCGTTTGTTTGTTTGTTTGTTTTTTGAGACGTAGTCTTATTCTGTTGCCCAGGCTAGAGTGTAGTGGCACTATCTTGGCTTACTGCAACCTCTGCTTCCCGGGTTCAAGCGATCCTCCTGCCTCAGCCTTCCGAGTAGCTGGGATTACAGGTGCCCACCACTGCACATGGCTCATTTTTGTTGTATTTTTAGTAGAGACGGGGTTTCACCATCTTGGCCAGGCTGGTCTCGAGCTCCTGACTTCATGATCCACCTGCCTCAGCCTCCCAAAGTGCTGGGATTACAGGCGTGAGCCACTGCTCCCGGCTGAAAGGACTGTTAAAGAGACCTAACTAAGCAGGACAGAGGAGACCAGTGAGCAAGCTGAGACACAGCAAGGGAGATCAAAGTATGCTTCTGACAGTAGGAAGGATGAGAAGTCCCAAGCCCATATTGAGATAAAATCTGCCTCTTTTTCTAGCCTCTAGAACACCTCTAAAGTGCTGAGCTCACATAGTCTGGCATGGAATGGAAATCTCAGATAAATGGGCTTAAGGATTTATTAAAGGAAATATAATCCAGAATCCTTAAGGCAGAGAATCCAACCATTTTAAATCTGGTTGGAGGATTTGATATATACTCATGAGGTGACTATGAAATAATTTCAAAGCAGTATATAAAAATGTATGTGATTGGAGAGGGCAGGAACCTTATCTTTAGAGCTCACCTTGGGACTCCCAGTGCTCAGCATAGGGCCTGATACATCGTGAGCAACACATATTTATTAGAGAGATGAATAAATAAACATCACAAACAAGTTTTCCTTAATGACTAACATCCTTTGATGGGCCAGTGTCAACAATAAAGCTGGGTAGATTGGCTCATTATGCTGTATATCTGAAAATACTAGAAAAAAATGTACGTTAGATTTAATTGTGTTGCATTTCTAATTGATTTAGCATGTGTATTGGTTTATTTAAATTTTTAATTTACAACGCCATCTTTTTTTTTTTTTTTTTGAGACAGATTCTTACTCGGTTACCCAGCCTGGAGTGCAGTGGCATGATCTCAGCTCACTGCAACCTCTACCTGCTGGGTTCAAGCGATTCTAGTGCCCAGCCTCCTGAGTAGCTGTGATTACAAGCGTGCGCCACCATGCCCAGCTAATTTTTGTATTTTTAGTAGAGACGAGGTTTTGCTATGTTGCCCAGGCTGGTCTCAAACTTCTAAGCTCAGGTGACCTGTCTGCCTCGGCCTCTCAAAGTACTAGGATTACAGGCATGAACCACTGCGCCTGGCCCCATTTATCTTTTGAATAAGCTGCACCTTCACATTGTACACAAATCAAAAGTGCAAAAAGCTTGCACTGAACTGTTTCCTTCTCAGCTCTGCACCCTCGCCATCCAGTTCTGCCCCACTGGAGATAGGCAGAATTTCCTGTCTCTTCTATATCTGTTCAGAAGTATTCTGGAAGATACCAGTGAAGAGATAGAGATGTAGGTGTAGATGTAGTTATATTGTATTTTTACTTATTTGTCATAATTAATGTCAGTCACCCGTTCAGACCTTTCAGACACTAACCTTCTGAACACTAACCTCTTGAATATTAACTGACATATATTAGAGGAGGAAGGACATCTGTCAGATGATCAAAATGTCTCGAAGGAAAATGAGCATTTTGATTGGTGACAATGTGATGTTATAACAGGCAGTAAAAGTAGGATAAGTAGAGGTCTTAAGGCAGACAGTAACAGGTCACATTCAGGAGATGAAGAGCCCAGCTGTCCTGAACAACAGAGGCCTTTTACAACGTAGTATTAATAAAAGATGAAATTGGGAAAGATAAAAAGGGAGGACAGTGGATGGGAGGCTTTGAATGTCTGTCTGATGAGTGAAGACTTGATGTGGCGGCAATGGAGAGCCATTGTAGTTTTCTGATGAGTGAAGTATTCTGTAGATAGATGGTAGCAGTCGCCCAGCTGGAAAGGAGGAGAGAGAGCCAGAATCAGGTTATGAGGTTATGAAGGGTCAGTTAGCCTTTTTTTTTTTTTTTTTAAATTTGAGGATACTTTTTTGAATGGTTTATAATAATTTTGGGCTTTTGCTTAAATAATTCCAATGCATCAACAAGTCTTATCTGACCACTTCTCACCACCTTCTCCTATAACACTGATCTAAGTCATTATCTGATAATCTCCTTGTCACTCTTGCTTGTCCACACTTAATTCTGCACTCAGCTACCACAGGGATCCTCCAGATTCCTTCACTCCTGTGCTTGAAATCCTGCAATGGCTCCTGTCACCTTGGAGTAAAACCCAAGCGTTTACCATGAGGTTCCTATGTGATCTTTGCCTCTCTCTCCATCACCTTCTCCTGCCATGTTCAATTTCACTCCCTCTGCTCTAGCCCTACTGACCTCTTCGACTTTTCTTCAAATGTGCCAAGTCGTTTTATTCCTCAGGGCCTTCCCTCCCCCTAGAATGCTTTTCCCATAAATGTCAATATTT
This sequence comes from Hylobates moloch, assembly GCF_009828535.3. NCBI lineage: Eukaryota > Metazoa > Chordata > Mammalia > Primates > Hylobatidae > Hylobates > Hylobates moloch. The sequence continues at coordinate 77,361,243 of NW_026652280.1, read as the reverse complement.
CTGAGTCGCAAGTATCTACTCAAATATTACTTCCTTAGAGGGGCTTTCTTTGATTATTACCTCCATCTAAATCAATTCTTCTCACCATCTTGCTGTGTCCCTTCTATCTCTCTCTATAACTTATCTCTGTCTGACATTACAACATATATTTATTTGTTTAATTATTTATTGTCTATCACCCACAGAATGCAATTCCATGAGGCCAGACACTTGGTCTGTCTTATCCTTGCTTTAATCCAAGTGCTTAGAGCAGTGACTGGCACAAACCAGGTATTCAACAAATATTGTCAAATAAATGAGTAAAAGGGAGATGTGACTAATTTTTGAACTGGGGTCATCCTAAAATCTTCAAAGGGTATGATCCTCATGTACTAAATTTCCTACATTAAGATTTACAAATATAAAATTAGTCAGATTTTATTTGGCCTGAGTAGTTTAGGATGAAAGGGAGATGAAAAGATTTTTATTAGTGTTGAAATTTTAGATTCTTCCAATGTCTTGCAGGAAGGTTGGGGAAAGGCTAAGAGATCAGTCAGTAGAGGTGAATTTATAGAGTCATTAGAAGATGCCAGTGAGAATAAAAATACATGAGGCTGATTCTGTTCTTGGTTCTTCCCTTGGGCCAGGTTGCAGTGAGAGCAGATGCTGGCAAGAAGCATTTACCAGACAAGCAGGATCACAAGACCTCCCTAGACTCAATGCTTGGGGGTCTGGAGCAGGAATTGCAGGACCTTGGCATTGCCACAGTGCCCAAGGGCCATTGTGCATCCTGCCAGAAACCGATTGCTGGGAAGGTGAGATGGGCTGAAATTTTGGTCCTATAGCTTTCTTTGTCTCTCTCTGTCTCATCAAGGATTGCTCTTTCCCCTTATATTTTAAGATATTTTAGTTAGCATTAATAATTACTAATCACTTACAGTGCTCTGGCTACTGAGCTAAGTGCTTTACAAGTATTTCCTCATTTAATGGTCACATCAGCCCTTCAAGGAGAATGATTACTCCCTTTGTAAAGATGAGGAAACTGAGGACTCAGAGACATTAATGGACATGTCCAAGGCCTAATAAGAGGTAGAGGTAAGATCTGAAACCAGGAGACTCTCTCCCGAGTTTGAGTTCTTAACCATTTTTCTGTACTGCCTTTACTGAGATGACCTTTCTCACTGCTCCCTTTGTTCAAACATTCCCAGTCTAAATTGATTGATTACAATTTTCAGCTGAACTCAGCTCTAAGTCACAGCTGCAAACTCCTGTTCTGCATCGTCCTTCACCAAAGCTATGATAAAAGGCTTTGGACCTGACTGCATGGGGCATGGAATAAAGTGTTCAAACTAGAGGAATAAAAACTGTCATTTGGCCTTTTCCTCTTCCAGGGGTCCCTTCCACACCAAGGCTACAGTTATAACTTCTCTGTCATCAATGTGCTCTATGTTGTTTCTGCCACCCCCTGTGGCAGTGGAGTGGTTGCGAACATTTACAGGCTTTCATCACAGTGATCAGTCCCGGAAGCGGGCATCCTTTTATTATCAATCCATAAAGCACAGACAACAAATGGCCTTAGGTGGAACCTAGGTCTAGGCCTCAGTGTTGTATAATTCCAGGGGTGTTGTCTACAAGGGGTACAGTGTGAAGAGTGCTCCCTAGAGTTGTGCAACCTATAGGCTGTAGAGCACTCAACTGGCCTCCTGTGTCAGGCTTCATTTCACTCCACAGGTGATCCATGCTCTAGGTCAATCATGGCATCCTGAGCATTTTGTTTGTACTCATTGCAAAGAAGAGATTGGCACCAGTCCCTTCTTTGAGCGGAGTGGCTTGGCCTACTGCCCCAACGACTACCACCAACTTTTTTCTCCACGCTGCGCTTACTGCGCTGCTCCCATCTTGGATGTAAGTAAATCCCCACTCCTCTCCAGCTTTCAGTCACTCATTTAGAACCAGAGTCATGCTTTACAACTCTGCATCATTATAATGTCTGTGTGTTCCCTTTCCAGAAAGTGCTGACAGCAATGAACCAGACCTGGCACCCAGAGCACTTCTTCTGCTCTCACTGTGGAGAGGTGTTTGGTGCTGAAGGTATGACCCGTCTTGACAGGCTGTATCCCACACCCCAGTGGGTAGTTAGAAGACCAGCAACACCTTTCCTGGTAGTCACGGGAGTCCTGGTTCCTATCACTACTATTGAAGTGCCCATTTCAGTACTAGATACCATCCCTCCCTACCTTTCTCCAACATTTATAATTTCCCTTTAAATTGATTTTTTAAAGCACAGAAATACAAATGCATAGTTTAAAAACTCAAATATTACTTCAAGGGTAATATTGAAAAAACCTTTTCTTGTTGAATATTGAAGAAGTCCCTTTCTCATCTCCAAATCCAGTTCTCCTCTCCAAATTATTTTAGCTGTTTCTTCTGATATTTACTAATGTTTTGTTGTTGTTGTTATTGTTTGTTTTTTGAGACGGAGTCTCACTGTGTTGCCCGGGCTGGAGTGCAGTGGTGCGATCTCTGGTGCGATCTCGGCCCACTGCAACCTCCACCTCCCAGGTTCAAGCGATTCTCCTGCCTCAGCCTCCTGAGTAGCTGGGACTACAGGCACTTGCCACCATGTCTGGCTAATTTTTGTATTTTTAGTAGGGACAATGTTTCACCATATTGGCCAGGCTGGTCTTGAACTCCTGACCTCGTGATCCGCCCGTCTTGGCCTCCCAAAGTGCTGGGACTACAGGCATGAACTACTGCGCCTGGCCTGCTTATGTGTTTTAAATAATAACTTATATTGTTATAGATTGTTTTATTTTTCCAGTTTTAACCATTATGTATTGACTGTCTAAGAGGGAAGATGAGATTTAGAAATGTTATTATTACCCCACTCACTCCTAACATACTTCCCCTCCCCTGTTTTTTCAATATATAATTATGTCATAATTACAGGTTAGATCAGTATTAAGTGTGCATATGTCGACAATCATAGAATACTGCTCACAAGTAAGCCATGTAGCAAACTGACTACACTAGAGTCTGGATTTTAGAGTCAGACTTCCAGGTTCAAATCTGGGTTGTGGTATTTGTTCAAGTCATTTAACATCTCTGTACCTCACTTTCCTCCTCAGTAAAATAGTCCTAATGGAATTGCCTACCTTATAGGGTTGTTATGAGGATTTAAAGACAATACAGGCATGGTATTTAGAATAGTGCCAAGCACACGGAGGTATAGTAATGTTAATATTATTATCACAGTGTCCTTTTGGTATAAATTCATTTTTTTCTAAAGTTAACATTTGAATCCTTTTTGAAATTGGCTTAGTTTTTATTGCACTTATCACTAAGTTATGCAACGGAACTGTGAAATTCTTTTCAAAATGGCCAACTACATCTGACAATAAGTCAGTTTCTTCCTTTTTTTTTTTTTTTTTTTTTTCTGGAGATATCCCTCCAGGAGACTTTCCTCCTCCTGAATCAACATGAAATGATTTCTTCCTGCTGAGTAGCAGTCATTCTGGTTCATTAACTTAGAATTATATCTAGTAATTACTCTTGGAAATTCCTTTTATTTCCTCTTTGGATGCTCTGTTTCCTGGGTCCCATGTCTATGTTTTATACATGTTACCACCTTTATTTTGGTGGGGAACATCCCTTAGTAAGTAGCTGTCTGAGAAGGAATTTTTGAGAACTTGAATATCTGAAAATATTTTTATTCTGTCATTGCCCTTAAGTTGCCTGGGCATAGAATTCTAAATGGAAACTATTTTCCTTCATAATTCTGAAGACATTGCTTCACTGTCTTCTAGCTTCCATGATTGGCAAGTTTTTATTAAAATTTTTTTATCCTTGATCCTTTCTACATGACCCATTCTTCCCCCTTTGTATGTTTGTTTCATGTGTTTTCTGAATTGTCTTTTTTTTAAATTTCTTCTTTTTATGTTTGTTTTTAACAAATATGGAATCAGAAAGCTGCTTTACTTTGTTTTTCTCCTGTCCTTTTAGAATGAACTCAGTGGGGAAGGATTTCTCCTTTCTTATAAATAAAAGCTTGTGCAGTCCTCTGTCTTTTCTGGTTACTCTTAAAAAACAGTTCTAAATATAAAATCAATTTAAGAAACAAAACACAAAAACTAAGCCCTTAGGAAATTCAGTCTGTGTAATAGTTAAGGCTTCCAGCACTTTAAAAGTGGTAGCCACTCCCTCTCTTTTTTAGGACCTTCAAGCTGCAGGAGGCGAGGACAGGGGTATGGCCTTTCCTCTCTCCTGACCCCGCTTTGTTATCTACCACCCTCCCCCTTATTGCCAGCCTTGACACCTGCCTGCTCTAGGGTTGAAACACTAGGGAGGATGGAGATGAGAATAGAAGGCAGGAAGGTCTAACTTGTCTAGGATTGTTGTTAAATTGGCTTTATGCTCTCCAGGCCCAGCCAGTGTTTAGCTCTGACTTTTTCCCCTGAATTCTTTTCGGGATTAAGACAGGTCTGGCAGTGAACTCTTGATTGCCCTTTACGTGTCTTGACTGGCTATTCTCTCCTTGTCATGTTTCTTTGAGGATTTGTTTTGTAAAGATTCTTTTTTCAAGGGGCTTTCATTGTTCCCTCCTAGTGAACCGTTAGAAATTATTAACGTGGTTCCAGATCATCTCTTCCTCTCATATTTTCATAGAAGGACCATGGATAACTTACTCTTTTCTCTGACAGCCAGTGGAGTTATAATTTTTAGCTGCATGTTTCTATTCAGCTGCCATAGACTCTTTCAGCCAAACTCATCTATGGACTTTTTCCAGGGGTAACTCTGATACCACTAACTGCATCTCACTAATGCCAAGGCATAGATATCCAACTCTCTGAGTGGTCCCACTGAAGTCCCTCTTTTAACCTGAGGTTATCAAGAACTATACCTCATCTTTCTTGGTGGTGATGGGGCACTCATAGCACAGTTTTCTTCAAAGGAATCCTTCTCTCAGTTTTCCTTTTTCTTTACCTGTTTTCTCCTGAACAAGAGTGAGGAATTCCAGAATTGTACAAATAATCTTTGGCTACCTGTTCGGAGGGATGTTTTGCAGTTCAATTTGGAATTTGATATATATTACATCTTGGTGCCTTACATTTGTTTACACTGGTCTTTGTGAATACTGCTGATCCATGGTTGTCTATTACTATTTAAGAATGAGACACTAAAATGCTAATTGCAAACTCCATGGATATAGACAGAAATTGTTGACTAGTAGACTTGACTATATGGTACTCAGGTAAGATGCTCTGGCCATTTTGTTGAGTGACTTCTGAATATGACAATCTTAGGTCTTTTCTGTTGAGTCAATTATGCTAAAGAGATGTTCTCTTTGCCAGCATTCTGAGATTGAAAAAGGGGATGGGGGAATGAGCTTTTCACCATTCAGCATATCAACTTTTACTTAATTCCCATTTTTCAGTAGAGAGCTTGACTCGTTTCCTCATGGTGTCCAACATCTCTGATCACTGAGACTCTCTTGTTCAATATTTACAGAAATAATCACTGCATATTATGGTAAGATAAGGCATCTAACCTTCTAATGGTTCTTTAGACTTTCAACCAGTCCTGTTTCTAGCCTTGAAGAGTATCTCATGCATTCAGTTCCTGAGCCCCTCTGATGTTATCGTATTCAAGATGGCTTGATTTTTATTGGCCTCTCCCATCTGTGGAGACATAAGTTCCAGTTTTCTTATTTATGTTAAGCCAGTTACCACTCTTATGATCTACTTTAAATTCTTGAAAATTTAGTTAATATCTCATCTGGTGGCATATCCTTTACTTTTTTCTCTTTCCTTATGGCTCTTTATAATTTACATAATTCCTTAACTGTCATGTTAATGATGTTTCAGGAGAGAGTAAAGAAAATCCCATGTGTTTAGGCCCTTTACTAATATGGAGACTTTCCTAAATATCAGGCATATTATTATGTATATGGTTAAAAATAATTTATATGATGCCACCACAGTCGTGACAGCAAGTTTATTCAACATTTTACCTAGTTATAGATGAGTCTCAGGTAGGTAAAGTGATTTTCTTAAAGTCACACAGTTAGGAAGTTGAAGAGGCAAGATTTCAACTTGGGTATCATTTCTGCAAGTTCCATGTTTTTTATAAAACATCACAACTGCCTTTTGACTGGAACTCAATTCTTCTTCTGCTGTTGGATCTCTTTACTTTTGTGGTACCAACACAATATGCTTTATTTGAGAATAGACCCAGATACAGTGGCACTGACATAATCCACTAGCAAAGTGCTCTGTAGTAATTTGCTTGTTCACTGGAGCTTGCTCAGTGCTTTTTCACAAATCATTAGGTATTTCATTTCTAGATGGTATTTTACCTAAGCAGCATTTTTCATTGACACTTAATCCAAATCATATTAAAATATTTCACAATAAATTTATATTGTACTGGTAGCCATAAAAGTCTGAGAATTAGTTGAGTACAACAGTCAGCAAGTGAATACTGTATTGCCCATGGATCATTATGATGGAGAAGTTGCCTGAAAGCGGAACAACAGGACATAGGCATATTCCAAGTAGAGACATAAGTTAGATACACACACACAAAAATATCCAATCCATAGGATGACTAGAAAGCACCATTAAGGTAGCTAGTTCTCATTTTCTTGACTCAGGCCCCTTCTAGACAGACAGGGCTGACAGGGTCATTTATGGCTTTATATAAACATGAAACAACACTTAAAACATATTTATACATAAAGTCACATGACAAAAAGTGACATTTATTGATCAGAAGCTCCACTTGGGTTGTATTTTCCTTTTTAGGCCTGGCTTTCTGTAAAAAAGGTCTCCTGCCATATGATCAGTTCATTAATTAGGTGTCATCCTGCCTCACCCCAAGTTACATAGTCACAAAGAGTTTCTATAAAGACAGTTTAACCTCTGAGCCTCCTGGGAAATTAAATTCATCTGCATTTTTTTCATCTTTAAGGCTCAAGTCATTGGTCCTTGGCTTCCTCCCACAGGGATGAGCTCTTCAATTTCTACCTGTGTTTCTTTTTAATTGTTCATTATCCAGGTCATGCAGGTGCTTCCTAATTTCCCCTGTGGCTAAGAGGCTCACCAGAGTATAAACACTCTCCCTCTTTTTGTGGCACTTTTAATTGTCAGTATTTCTCATTCTTCCTCTAGAGGTAATTGGTCCCAGAGAGATCCTCCAAGAAAGCAAGAGCTGAAACTTTCTTAATTTATTAGATTATGAAATGCAGGGGTATCACAGCAAGTTTGGGTGATTGCTTTTGATTTCTCTCCTGAGACTTACCCAAGTTGAAACAGAGGCTGTTACTCCCCTGCTATCCCACTCTTGAAACCAGCTGTCCAGCAGATGCCTAGATAAGGGTCATTTCTCAGATAGTTGGCATGTCTTACAGTTTTCTCAAGTAATGCCTGCCTGCAGGCAAGCTCAGTTTTGTGTCATTTGCTTTATGCAGCATCAGCATCACCTGGGGACTTTTAGAAACGCAAAATCTTGGGCCCCATCCCAGACCTATTGAGTCAAAAATTCAGGGTGGAAGACCCAGCAATCTGCATTTTATCAAGTTCCCAGATGAATAATGCACACTAAAGTTTGAGAAACACTATTATGCTACACAAAATTGAGACAGGTGGTTGCAGGTATTAGTTTTTCTTAAATAGTAGGACTTACGGTATTCAGTTTCCCTTGAATAGACCTTAGACATCATTTGACAGAGTAAATAAAAAGTAAAGTGAGCTCTTCTGTGTCTCAGGGGTTTAGAGGAAGAACACAGGACAGCATATAAAATTACTAGTTTAGATTCAGATCTGTAGGCCTCAGAATTCTGCTAAATTGTCTGCTTTTTAAAGGAAGCAAAGTTGAACAAAGCAAGGCATGTGAAAAAGTGACGAGGTAATGGAAAAACTGCAGCTGTATGGTTTGGGTCCCAACACCTGGCTGCTTCTATTGTCATGTTGTGATCTGGCTGCTATTATCAAAGCTGATTTCTAGAAATAGTGTTTTCTAGATAGTCTGCTTTACAGAACACTGTGCATGCCTTGCTTACATACTGTCTTAGTGGGGAAGAGGTAGAACTCTCATATTTACAAAATTATTGGGCTATGACATTTGTGCTCAGCTGATACTGTCAGTTCCCACAGAGAGGTCAAAGTCAGGATGCATTTAAGTTAGAGGTATGACATTGAAGTTAGGCTTTGAAGTTAGGCCTAGATTTGAATCTCAGCTCCTCTACTGACTAGTCAGGTGTAAATTCTCTAAGCTGTCTTTTCGCATTTGTTAAATGGGGCTAAAGCCTACTTCAGAAGGTTGCTCTGAAAAAATCTCATTTTCATTTAGTAGTATAGATAGAGCCTTCAGTGGAACCAGTACAATGCAGATGCTCCATAAATGGGATTGCTGATAATATAGTCTTCATTTTAGGTGTCTCTCTAAGTAAATACTAAGGAGGGATTCTTACATAAAGGTTAATCTATTTATGCATATTCTAGTCAAGGCTGAAGTGAGACTCTAAACTGCAATATACCTGGAGCAGATGATCTCAATTTTGCTATTGTAATATTTTTCTTATGTCTGCTCATCCAGTAGATATTTATTGAGCAACTACTATATATGTGTCAGGCATTATTCTAAGTACTAGGGATATAGTGACAAAAAGGAAAGTTCTTGCCCTCATGATTAATGTATTCTGGTGGAGGAGACAAACAGTAATCAAACTAGCCAACTAACTACTACCTACTCTGCATAGCGAGAGAGAGTGATTAGGTAGTATTTGAGACACAGTGGTTGAGTCACTTGTTCTCTTAAGCAGACCCCTGAGGTAAGCAAAGGACTAAGCCATTTGGGTATCTCAGGGAAGTGAGTTTCAAAACAGAGCAAATATGTCACTTGAATAAGTGCTTAAGGATTAATTAGTTAATTTTTTTGTAAGTGTAAAGACAATAAAAAGACCTTGCAGAAATTTTTGTTTTTAACTTATTACCCTATTAACCTAAAGCAATACAGAAAACTTTTCCTACCAATGTTTTTCTATATTTATTCATATATGTGTGCACATGTAAGTTATTGTGTGCCAAAAATTCTTTTTTTATACTTAAGCATTTCTCCATGTTGTTTCATCATAGTTTCATAATAGTTTTATAATAATTTTAACATTATCAGTTATTCCATTAGGGATTTATGTAAATAAACAAAAAATAAAATGCTATATGCCTAAAGATTTTCACTGAAGCATTATTATAGTTCCAAACATTGGAAACAACTAAATGTATTAACAATAGTATCATATTTAGATTACTTCTGGTGTTTAGTAGTACTATAATAAATATCATTAAACATAATGTTTTCTTCCTTTGAATTATCTGTATTAATTAATTCCTAGGACTTAGATGTCTACATCTTTTTTAAAAAAAACCTTGATATAGATTATCAAGTGACTCTCCAAAAGAATAATATGGTTAATATTGTTACCAGGAATATATGAATATATGGATCATTCCATATATCTTCTAGTATTGAGTATATTTATTTAACACGTTTTTACTACTTAGCTAAAATTAGGAATTCAACTACTAATTAGCAAAAATTACAACTTCATTGTTTTCTTTTGAGTTTCCTGACTTACTCATGATGTCCAACATATTATTATTAAAAGCATTTATTTTGCGGCTATTTGTTGATTTGTGAGGTGCACTTGTTTTAAAAGGTTTTAAAAAGCAATCACCATGAGTTTCTCATTCTCAGTGTAGCTCCATTACCTGGACATGGGATCAGTAAGCCTCAAGCCAAGAATTTTCTTTTTTTTTTTTTTTTGAGACGGAGTCTCGCTCTGTCGCCCAGGCTGGAGTGCAGTGGCGAGATCTAATATATGTCTTAACAGTGAAAATTTCATGTATTAAAGAGAAAGTTCTTATACCTCAGCAAATTGCTTTTTAAATGTTTTTATTATAGTACAGTCTAAACATAAATGTGCTTCCTTACCTAGCTTCAATAAGTATAAGTGTTTTGCCAAATGGATTCCTCTATTAACCTTCACCCATCCATCCACATTTTTTCTTGCTGGAATATTAAGAAGCAAGTTTAGAAGTCATGTAATCTCATCATTAAATACTTCGGCATGCATCACTTTTGGCTGAGAAGGTCTTTTTAAAAACTACCTTTAAACCAAATACCGCATGTTCTCACTCATAGGTGGGAATTGAACAATGAGAACACATGGACACAGGAAGGGGAACATCACACACTGGGGACTGTTGTGGGGTGGGGGAGGGGGGAGGGATAGCATTAGGAGATATACCTAATGCTAAATGACGAGTTAATGGGTGCAGCAAACCAACATGGCACATGTATACATATGTAACAAACCTGCACGTTGTGCACATGTACCCTAAAACTTAAAGTATAATAATAAAAAAAAAACTACCTTTATGCTTAACAAATTAAGAATTCCTTATTATCATTTACAATTCCTATTCAAATTTCTAAGAAAATGTCACAGGCTTGGTTTGCTTGAATTGGGATCTCAGCAAGGTCAATGCATTGCATTTGGCTGTTTTGTCTCTCAAATTAAAAAAATTCTATTGTTAGTCCTCTCTTTGCTGCTTTTTTATACCATTGATTTGTTAATGAATCCAGAACCTATATCCCATAAAATATCCCATATTCTCTATTTGACTGGCTGCTTTCTCATGATACTGTTTAACTTACTTGCCTTACTCCTGCCCCCATCTCCTATATTTTCCTTAAACTATTAATTTAGACCTAAAGATGACTAGGTTTAGGTTCAGTTTTCGGGGGTCTGGATGACAAGAATAGGTTTCAGGTGGTGGGTGCAGTATACTTCTTATTAAATCACGTCAAGAGGTGTATAATGACTGGCTGACCACTTTTATTGATACTAACATTGACCACTAAATTTAAGCAGTGTCATCCTGATCCCTCTATTTTAAAGTTCCCCATTGATGACTATTACCTAAATCCAATGGAATAGGTAGTAAAATGCTGAATTTTCTATTATTCCTTCTATATTTATTAGCTGAGTTCTACAAAAACTTTCTATCATCAGTTATTGGGTTATCTTGGAATATATCTCATACAGGAAAGGTGAGATAAGTGTTTGACACTTTCTATTAATAAGAGTAATTATAAGGGTAATGAATGGGTTCATCAACAATATCCAGTGGAGACTAATAAATTTTTATTTTTAAAAAAACATTATGAACTCATGGAGTTATATATACTTGGTATAATTTGATCTAGTGAATTAGTTATTTTTTAATGCTCAAATTTTTTTATCTGAGGTCAGAAGTAGCCCCTTCAATTTAGTTACTGTATCTTTCTGATATGATCCCAGTAATCTTCCTATTTCCTTGGCACAACAAGATATATCAGGCCTATCTTGTCAACTCTGCCACATACTTGGAATCATCCATTTCTCCAAAAGGACTGCTTCATTGAGGATATTTAAAAATTAGGAGTGTTTTTTATTTCTGGGATGTCATTTCTTCTAGGTTTTTCAGTGGACAGAGATTCAGATCTACTTTTTAAGGTTTTTAAATTTTATAGAGACAGGGTCTCATGCTATTTCCCAGGCTAGAGTGCAGAGGTGCTATCATAGCTTGCTACAGCCTTGAACTCCTGGACTCAAGCAATTCTCCCACATCAGCCTTCTGAGTACCTGGGACTACAGATGTGTACCACCAGGTCTGGCTAATTTTTAAAAATTTTTGTAGAGAGTGGGTCTCACTACATTGCCCAGGGCTTGTCTCGAACTCCAGGCTTCAACCAGTCCTCCCACCTCAGCCTCTCAAAGTTCTGCGATTACAGGCAGGAGCCACTGTGCCCAGATAGAATCTGCTGTTGTTTTTTTTTTTTTTTTAAAGAAAAGTAAGTCATGAGTTCATACTAATATATCTGATATAGTGTAATGATAATAGTTTTTTGTTTGATTTGTTTGATTACTTGTGTCTTTTTAATGCTGGAAATCTTGCTTTCCAAAGGCATTAATATAATTATTTGCTTTATTATGCAACCTACCTGTAATAATTTCAAAAAATACGTAAATATTATAAATGAACCAATTATTTTTATTGTGTATATATATTGTATTATTTTATTGTATATTTTTAAGGTACACAACATGATATTTTGATATACACAGTGAAATATTTACTACAGTTAGGCAAATTAACATATCCATCCTCAGTCATAGTAACCCTTTTCATGTGTATATGGTAAGAGCATCAGAATTTACTCTCAGCAAATTTCCAGTATATATAAAAACAGTTTAAGATTTCTTTGTAGCTTGTTTTGTCTTTGGAGTGCATCATTAGGACTGTACACTCTGAACACTATCATTTAAAGTTACTTAAATGAACTATTTCATTTTTATTATTATTATTATACTTTAAGTTCTGGTGTACGTGTGCAGAATGTGCAGGTTTGTTACATAGGTATACACGTGCCATGGTGGTTTGCTGCACCCAACAACCCATCATCTACATTAGGTATTTCTCCTAATGCTATCCCTCCCCTAGTCCCCTGCCTCCATCAGGCCCCAGTGTGTGATGTTCCCCTCCCTGTGTCCATGTGTTCTCATTGTTCAACTCCCACTTATGAGTGAGAACATGTGGTGTTTGGTTTTCTGTTCCTGTGTTAGTTTGCTGAGAATGATGGTTTCCAGCTTCATCCGTGTCCCTGCAAAGGACATGAAGTCATTCTTTTTTATGGCTATATAGTATTCCATGGTGTATATGTGCCACATTTTCTTTATCCAGACTATCATTGATGGGCATTTGGGTTGGTTGCAAGTCTTTGCTTTTGTGAATAGTACCGCAATAAGCATAAGTGTGCATGTGTCTTTATGGTAGAATGATTTATAATGTTTTGGGTATATACCCAGTAATGGGATTGCTGGGTCAAATGGTATTTCTGGTTCTAGATCCTTGAGGAATCACCACATAGTCTTCCACAATGGTTGAACTAATTTATACTCCCACCAACAGTGTAAAAACATTCCTATTTCTCCATATCCTCTCCAGCATCTGTTGTTTCCTGACTTTTTAATGATCACCATTCTAACTGGTGTGAGATGGTATCTCATTGTGGTTTTGATTTGCATTTCTCTAATGACCAGTGATGATGAGCTTTTTTTTTCATATGTTTGTTGGCTACATAAATGTCTTCTTTTGAGAAGTGTGTGTTCATATCCTTCAGTCACTTTTTGATGGGGTTGTTTTTTTTTCTTGTGAATTTGTTTAAGTTCTTTGTAGATTCTGGATATTAGCCCTTTGTCAGATGGATAGATTGCAAAAATTTTCTCCAATTTTGTAGATTGCCTGTTCACTCTGATGATAGTTTCTTTTGCTGTGCAGAAGCTCCTTAATTTAATTAGATCCCATTCGTCTATTTTGGCTTTTGTAGCCATTGCTTTTGGTGTTTTAGTCATGCAGTCTTTGTCTATGCCTATGTCCCGAATGGTATTGCCTAGGTTTTCTTCTAGAAATTTTATGGTTTTAGGTCTTACATTTAAATCTTTAATCCATGTTGAGTTAATTTTTGTATAAGGTGTAAGGAAGGGGTCCAGTTTCAGTTTTCTGCATATGGCTAGCCAGTTTTCCCAACACCATTTATTAAATAGGGAGTCCTTTCCCTGTTGCTTGTTTTTGTCAAGTTTGTCAAAGATCAGATGGCTGTAGATGTGTGGTGTTATTTCTGAGGCCTTTGTTCTGTCCATTGATATATATATCTGTTTTGGTTCCAGTACCATGCTGTTTTGGTTACTGTAGCCTTGTAGTATAGTTTGAAGTCAGGTAGCATGATGCCTCCAGCTTTGTTCTTTTTGCTTAGGATTGTCTTGGCTATGCGGGCTCTTTTTTGGTTCCATATGAAATTTAAAGTAGTTTTTTCTAATTCTGCAAAGAAAGTCAATGGTAGCTTGATGGGGATAGCATTGAATGTATAAATTACTTTGGGCAGTATGGCCATTTTCATGATATTGATTCTTCCTATCCAGAAGCATGGAATATTTTTCCATTTGATTGTGTCCTGTGTTATTTCCTTGAACAGTGGTTTGTAGTTCTCCTTGAAGAGGTCCCTCACATCCCTTGTAAGTTGTATTCCAGGGTATTTAATTCTCTATAGCAATTGTGAATGAGTTTCACTCATGATTTTGCTGTCTATTATTGGCGTATAGGAATGCTTGTGAGTTTTGCACATTGATTTTGTATCCTGAGACTTTGCTGAAGTTGCTTATCAGCTTTAGAAGATTTTGGGCTGAGGTGATGGGGTTTTCTAAATATACAATCATGTCATCTGCAGAGACAATTTGACTTCCTCTTTTCCCATGTGAGTACCCTTTATTTCTTTCTCTTGCCTGATTGCCCTGGCCAGAACTTCCAACACTATGTTGAATATGAGTGGTGAGAGATGGCATCCTTGTCTTGTGCCAATTTTCAAAGGGAATGCTTCCAGTTTTTGCCCATTCAGTATGATATTGGCTGTGGGTTTGTCATAAATAGCTCTTATTATTTTGAGTTACGTTCCATCAATACCTAGTTTATTGAGAGATTTTATCATGAAGGGGTGTTAAATTTTATCGAAGGCCTTTTCTGCATCCATTGAGATAATCGTGGTTTTTGTCATCGTTTTTGTTTATGAGATGGATTATGTTTATTGATTTGTATATGTTGAACCAGCCTTGCGTCCCAGGTATGAAGCCGACTTGATCGTGGTGGATAAGCTTTTTGATGTGCTGCTGGATTCAGTTTGCCAATATTTTATCGAGGATTTTCACATTGATGTTCATCACGGATATTGGCCTGAAGTTTTCTTTTTTTGTTGTGTCTCTGCCATGTTTTGGTATTAGGATGATGCTGGCCTCATAAAATGAGTTAGGGAGGATTCCCCCTTTTTCTATTGTTTGGAATAGTTTCAGAAGCAATGGTATCAGCTCCTTTTTGTACCTCTGATAGAATTCTGCTGTGAATCCACCTGGTCCTGCACTTTTTTTGGTTGGTAGGCTATTAATTACTGCCTCAATTTCAGAACTTGTTATTGGTCTATCCAGGGATCCAACTTCTTCCTGGTTTAGACTTGGGAGAGTGTATGTGTCCAGGAATTTATCCATTTCTTCTAGATTTTCTAGTTTATTTGCACAGAGGTATTTACAGTATTCTCTGATGGTAGTTTGTATTTCTGTGGGATCAGTAGTGATAACCCCTTTATAATTTTTTTGTGTCTATTTGATTCTTCTCTCTTTTTTTCTTTATTGGTCTGGCTAGTAGTCTATTTTGTTGATCATTTCAAAAAACCAGCTCCAGGATTCATTGATTGTTTGAAGGGTTTTACTTGTATCTATCTCCTTCAGTTCTGCTCTGATCTTAGTTATTTCTTGTCTCCTGCTAGCTTTTGAATTTGTTTGCTCTTGCTTCTCTAGTTCTTTTAATGTGATTTTAGGGTGTCGATTTTAGATCTTTCCTGCTTTCTCTTGTGGGCATTTAGTGCTATAAATTTCCCTCTACACACTGCTTTCAATGTGTCCCAGAGATTCTGGTACTTTGTGTCTTTATTTTCGTTGGTTTCAAATAACTTCTTTATTTCTGCCTTAAATTTTCTTATTTACCCAGTAGTCATTCAGGAGCAGGTTTTCAGTTTCCATGTAGTTGTGCAGTTTGGAGTGACTTTCTTAATCCTGAGTTCTAATTTGATTGCACTGTGGTTTGAGAGACTGTTTGTTATGATTTCTGTTCTTTTGCATTTGCTGAGGAGTGTTTTACTTATAATTACATAGTCAATTTTTGAATAAATGTGATGTGGTGCTGACAAGAATGTATATTCTGTTGTTTTCGGGTGGAGAGTTGTATAGATGTCTATTAGGTCTGCGTGGCCAAGAGCTGAGTTCAAGTCCTGAATATCCTTGTTAATTTTCTGTCTCATTGATCTGTCTAATAGTGACAGTGGGGTTAAAGTCTCCCACTATTATTGTGTGGAAGTCTAAGAGTCTTTGTAGGTCTCTAAGAACTTGCTTTATGAATCTAGGTGTTCCTGTATTGGGTGCATATATAATTAGGATAGTCAGTTCTTCTTGTTGAATTAATCCCTTTACCATTATGTAATGCCCATCTTTGTCTCTTTTGATCTTTGTTGGTTTAAAGTCTTTTTTATCAGAGACTAGGATTGCAACCCCTGCTTTTTTTTTTCTTTCCATTTACTTGGTAAATATTCCTTCATCCCTTTATTTTGAGCCTATGTGTGTCTTTGCACGTGAGATGGGTCTCCTGAATACAGCACACCAATGAGTCTTGCCTCTTTATCCAATTTGCCAGTCTGTGTCTCTTAATTGGGGCATTTAGTACATTTATATTTAAGGTTAATCTTGTTATGTGTGAATTTGATCTGGTGATTATGATGCTAGCTGGTTATTTTGCCCGCTGGTTGATACAGTTTCTTCATAGCATCTATGGTCTTTACAATTTGGTATGTTTTTGCAGTGGCTGGTACCAGTTATTTTTTTCTGTGTTTAGTGCTTCCTTCAGGAGCTCTTGTAAGGCAGGCCTGGTGGTGATAAAGTCTCTCAGCATTTGCTTGTCTGTAAATAATTTTACTTCTCTTTTGTTTATGAAGCTTAGTTTGGCTGGATATGAAATTGTGGGTTGAAAATTCTTTTAAGAATGTTGAATATTGGCCCCCACTCTCTTCTGGCTTGTAGGGTTTCTGCCAAGAGATCCGTTGTTAGTCTGATGGGCTTCCCTTTGTGGGTTACCCAACCTTTCTCTTTGGCTGCACTTAACATTTTTTCCTTCATTTTTGTCCGAAATTGGTGGGTTCTTGGTCTCACTGACTTCAAGAATGAAGCTGCGGACCCTCACGGTGAGTGTTACAGTTCTTAAAGATGGTGTATCTGGAGTTTGTTCCTTCTGATGTTCAGACATGTTCGGAGTTTCTTCCTTCTGGTGGGTTTGTGGTCTCGCTGGCTTCAGAAGTGAAGCTGCAGACCTCCGCGGTGAGTGTTACACCTCTTAAGGTGGTGCATCTGGAGTTGCTCGTTCCTCCCATCTGGAGTTGTTCATTCCTCCCAGTGGATTAGTGGCCTCGCTGGCCTCAGGAGTGAAGCTGCAGACCTTTGCGGTGAGTGTTACAGCTCATAAAGACAGTGCGGACCCAAAGAGTGAGCAGCAGCAAGATTTATTGCAAAGAGTGAAAGAACAAAACTTCTACAGTGTGGAAGGGGACCCAAGTAGGTTGCTGCTGCTGGCTCGGGCAGCCTGCCTTTATGCCCTTATCTGGCCCCACCCACATCCTGCTAATGGGTGCATTTTACAGAGAGCTGATGGTCCATTTTACAGAGGGCTGATTGGTCTGTTTTGACAGGGTGCTGATTGGTGCATTTACAATCCCTGAGCTAGACACAGAGTGCTGATTGGTGCATTTACAATCCTCTAGCTAGACACAAAAGTTCTCCAAGTCCCCACTAGATTAGCTAGACACAGAGCACTGACTGGTGCATTTACAAACCTTTAGCTAGACACAGAGTGCTGATTGGTGCATTTACAATTCCTGAGCTAGACACAGAGTGCTGATTGGCACATTTACAATCCTCTAGCTAGAC
The DNA here is from genome assembly GCF_009828535.3 of Hylobates moloch. NCBI lineage: Eukaryota > Metazoa > Chordata > Mammalia > Primates > Hylobatidae > Hylobates > Hylobates moloch. Next base: position 77,343,647 of record NW_026652280.1, on the reverse strand, counting down.
ATAAAAGTTCTCCAAGTCCCCACCCCACTCAGGAGCCCAGCTGGCTTCGCCTAGTGGATCCCGTGCCAGGGCTGCGGGCAGAGCTGCCCGCCAGTCTCGTGCTGTGTGCCCACGCTCCTCAGCCCTTGGGCGGTCAATGGGACTGGGCGCCGCGGAGCAGGGGGCGGCATCTGTCGGGGAGGCTTGGGCCGTATGGGAGCCCACCGCGGGGGGGCTCGGGCATGGCGGGCTGCAGACCCCAAGCCCTCCGCCACAGGGAGGCAGCTGAGGCCCGGCGAGAATTCGAGCATGGCATGGGTGGGCCGGCAGTGCTGGGGGACCCAGCGCACCCTCCGCAGCTGCTGGCCCGGGTACTAATCCCCTCACTGCCTAGGGCCGGCAGTGCTGGCCGGCCACTCTGAGTGCGGGGCCTGCTGAGCCCGTGCTACCTGGAACTCGCGCTGTACCATGAGCACTGCATGCAGCCCCAGTTCCTGCCCATGCCTCTCCCTCCACACCTCCTCGCAGGCAGAGGGAGCTGGCTCCAGCCTCAGCCAGCCCAGAGTGGGGCTCCCACAGTGCAGCGGCAGGCTGAAGGGCTCCTCAAGCACGGCCAGAGTGGACACCAAGGCCAAGGAGGTGCCGAGAGCAAGCAAGGGCTGCTAGCACATTGTCACCTCTCAATTTCAACCTTGGTGAATCTGATGATTATGTGTCTTGGGGTTGCTCTTCTTGAGGAGTATCTTTGTGGTGTTCTCTGTATTTCCTGAATTTGAATGTTGGCCTGTCTTGCTAGGTTGAGGAAGTTCTCATGGATAATATCCTGAAGAGTGTTTTAAAACTTGGTTCCATTCTCCCCATAACTTTCAGGTACACCAGTCAAACGTATATTTGTTTTTTTCACTTAGTCCCATATTTCTTGGAGACTTTATTCATTCCTTTTCATTCTTTTTTCTCTAATCTTTTCCTCTTGCTTTATTTCATTAAGTTGACCTTCAATCTCTTATATCCTTTCTTCTGCTTGATCGATTCAGCTATTAATACTTGTGTATGCTTCACAAAGTTCTCGTGCTGTGTTTTTCAGCTCCATCAGGTCATGTATGTTCTTCTCTAAACTGGTTATTCTAGTTGGCAATTTGTCTAATCTTTTTTCAAGGTTCTTAGCTTCCTTGCATTGGGTTAGAACATGCTCCTTTATAAAGCTTGGAGGAGTTTGTTATTACCCACCTTCTGAAGCCTACTTCTGTCAGTTCATCAAACTCATTCTTTGTCCAGTTTTGTTCCCTTGCTGGTGAGGAGTTGTGATCCTTTGGAGAAGAGACGTTCTGGTTTTTGGAATTTTCAGCCTTTTTGCGTTGGTTTCTCCCCATCTTCATGGATGTTTCTACGTTTGGTCTTTGAAGTTGGTGACCTTCAGATGGAGTGTCTGAGTGGATGTCTTTTTTTGTTGATTTGATGCCATTCCTTCCTGTTTGTTAGTTTTCCTTCTAACAGTCAGGCTTCTCTGCTACAGGTCCACTGGAGTTTGCTGGAGGTCGACTCTAGACCCTGTTTGCCTGGGTATTAGCAGCAGAGGCTGCAGAACAGCAAAGATTGCTGCCTGTTCCTTCCTTTGGAAGCTTCATCCCAGCAGGGCACCCACCAGATGCCAGCTAGAGCTCTCCTGTATGAGGTGTCAGTTAGCCCCTACTGGGAGGTGTCTCCCAATCAGGAGACACAGGGGCCACGGACCCACTCAAGGAAGCAGTGTGACCCTTAGCAGAGCTCGAACCCTGTGCTGGGAGATCTGCTGCTCTCTTCAGAGCTGTCAGGCAGGGATGTTTAAGTCTACTGAAGCTGTGCCCACAGCCACCCCTTCCCCTGGGTGCTCTGTCCCAGGGAGATGGGGGTTTTATCTATAAACCCCTGACTGGGGCTGCTGCCTTTTTTTTTTTTCAGAGATGCCCTGCCCAGAAAAGAGGAATCCAGAGAGGCACTCTAGCCACAGCAGCCTTGCTGAGCTGCGGTTGGCTCCACCCAGTTTGATCTTCTGAGTGGCTTTGTTTACACTGTGAGGGTAAAACCACCTGCTCAAGCCTCAGCAATGGTGGACACTTCTCCCCCCACCAAATTCTAGCATCCCAGGTCAAGCTCAGACTGCTGTGCTGGCAGTGAGAATTTCAAGCCAGTGGATCTTACCTTGCTGGGCTCCATGGGGGTGGGACCTTCCGAGCCAGACCACTTGGCTCCCTGGCTTAAGCCCCCTTTCCAGGGAAGTGAACAGTTCTGTCTTGCTGGCATTCCAGGCGCCTCTGGGGTATGAAAAACAAAAAACAAAAAAACTCCTGCAGCTAGCTCAGTGTCTGCACATACAGCCGCCCAGTTTTGTGCTTGAAACCCAGGGCCCTGGTGGCGTAGGCACAAGGGGGAATCTCCTTGTCTGCGGTTTGTGAAGACCATGGGAAAAGCACAGTATCTGGGCCAGAGTGCACTGTTCCTCACGGCACAGTTTCTAATGGCTTCCCTTTGTTAGGAGAGGGAGTTCCCTGACCCCTTGTACTTCCCGGGTGAGGTGACACCCCACCCTTCTTTGGCTCACCCTCAATGGGCTGCACCCACTGTCCGATCAGTCTCAATGAGATGAAGTGGTTACCTCAGTTGGAAATGCAGAAATCACCTGCCTTCTGCGTCGATCTCGCTGGGAATTGCAGACCTGAGCTGTTCCTATTCAGTCATCCTGCCAGCAATCTCCAAATTATTTATTTTATTGCTCATGTCATCAGTTTGATATACAGTTAATTTTCTTCAATGTGATTCAATTTTTTAGGGATTCATATTTTTCCATTTTAATTTTTTTACTTTTTTTTTCTTTGTTTTTTTGAGACAGTCTCACTATCTCCCAGGCTGGAGTGCAGTGGCGCGATCTTGGCTCACTGCAAGCTCTGCCTCCTGGGTTCACGCCATTCTCCTGCCTCAGCCTCCCAAGTAGCTGGGACTACAGGCACCTGCCACCACGCCTGGCTAATTTTTTGTATTTTTAGTAGAGACGGGATTTCACCATGTTAGCCAGGATGGTCTCGATCTCCTGACCTCGTGATCCACCCACCTTGGCCTCCCAAAGTGCTGGGATTACAGGTGCAAGCCACTACACCCGGCCAATTTTTTCACTTTTTAATTATGTACAACAATAATTGAAACCATACATATACTTAGGAGCTCCTTGTATTAGCTATGTTTTTCTGGAATATAATTAGCAAATATTTTCTTCAGACTGTTCTTTGTTTATGGTGATTTTTTGACATGTGTAAGTCATTCAGATATATTTTTATGTAGCTAAATTTATTAATACTTAACTTGCTTTTGGAATTTGGGCTCTATTTATAACAGTTTTTCTATTTCCACATTAAAGAGGAATACATCATTAATGACAAGATATGAAATTCAAATGCACACATTAAAAAAACCCTAAGTATCATTAGCCTTTCGGGAAACACAAATCAAAACTACCATGAGATAACATTGTATAGATAGATAACATCCATTTGATTGATTAAAAAGGAAATATATGGATATATCAAGTGATGTAAAGACTGAGGAATAACTGGGATTTTCATACACTGCTGGTAAACAATAAAAATAATATACCCACACAAAAAATAAAAAAAGAGGAATACATCTATTTTTAATTCAAATATATGGTATGAGTCATTGTGTTTAGATCTTGCATCCATTTGGAAATTATTATTTAGTAGTATTTTATTTTAAAATATCAGACACTTTTTTTCTTCCCAGATGCTGTTTTAGATATTAGAGATATAATGGTGACAAGATCAACAATATCTAGTTTCTCTCAGAGCTAATGTTCCTGTAAGGAGAGACAGACCACAAAGATGATTTTAGATAAAGGTAAATGCCATAAAGACAATGAAAGAAGATGATGTGACGAGGAGGGACTGAAGAGATGCCTCTCTGATAAGATGATATTTGAGTGATTCTTGCATCACATGAAGAGGGCAACTATATCAGGCTCTGGGACAGAACTATCCAAGCTGAGGGAATACTTAATACAAAGGCACTAAGGAGCAATAGCCCCTAACACTTATTAAATGTTTACTATGAACCAGACACAATGCCAAAACACTTCATCTGCATTATCTCATTTATTTCTTACAACTACCCTTTGAATTAGGTAATGATAATCATCCTATTTTGAATATGAGGACACTGAGATTGAAAGGGCCTCCTCTCAGTCTCCAGTGTAGCTTTCAGGGCTCAACCTGCAACAGTTGAATTCCTGATTTTATCTCTCCAGGCTTTCATGAGAAGGACAAGAAGCCATATTGCCGAAAGGATTTCTTAGCCATGTTCTCACCCAAGTGTGGTGGCTGCAATCGCCCAGTGTTGGAAAACTACCTTTCAGCCATGGACACTGTCTGGCACCCAGAGTGCTTTGTTTGTGGGGTCTGTATAATCACTTTTCTTTTGGACTTAGGGAAAATCAAGGGTTCTCCTCTCTGAGAGGAAGAGCTGCAGTTAGTGAAAGGGTTCACAGTCCTGAATGAGGAATGGATGTGGGCATCCTAAAGGAGAAATGAGATACAGATCCATTTGCTTGTCTGTTTTGCAAGCGGGCAATCCAGTCTCCGTTTGTCAAGAACCTGAGGGAAATTCCTGTAGCTGGCAGGTAACTGGCAGGAATTTCAAGGCTGAAAATTTTACTTTGCTGACATTTTACCTCTTAACATTTGCATTCCTTTTCTCTCTCTTCTCTCTACCCCTAGGACTGCTTCACCAGTTTTTCTACTGGCTCCTTCTTTGAACTGGATGGACGTCCATTCTGTGAGCTCCATTACCATCACCGCCGGGGAACGCTCTGCCATGGATGTGGGCAGCCCATCACTGGCCGTTGTATCAGTGCCATGGGGTACAAGTTCCATCCTGAGCACTTTGTGTGTGCTTTCTGCCTGACACAGTTGTCGAAGGGCATTTTCAGGGAGCAGAATGACAAGACCTATTGTCAACCTTGCTTCAATAAGCTCTTCCCACTGTAATGCCAACTGATCCACAGCCTCTTCAGATTTCTTATAAAATTTAAACCGAGAGAGGAGAGGAAAGGGTAAATTTGCTGTTACTGACCTTCTGCTTGATAGTCTTATAGAAAAAGGAAAGGTGATGAGCAAATAAAGGAACTTCTAGACTTTACCTGACTAGGCTGATAATCTTATTTTTTAGGCTTCTATACAGTTAATTCTATAAATTCTTTTTCTCCCTCTCTTCTCCAATCAAGTACTTGGAGTTAGATCTAGGTCCTTCTATCTAGTCCCTCTACAGATGTATTTTCCACTTGCATAATTCATGCCAACACTGGTTTTCTTAGGTTTCTCCGTTTTCACCTCTAGAGATGGCCCTACTCATATCTTCTCTAATTTGGTCCTGATACTTGTTTCTTTTCAAGTTTTCCCATTTCCTTGTGGCTCACTGTCTTACAATCACTGCTGTGGAATCATGATACCACTCTTAGCTCTTTGCATCTTCCTTCAGTGTATTTTTGTTTTTCAAGAGGACGTAGATTTTAACTGGACAACTTTGAGTACTGACATCATTGATAAATAAACTGGCTTGCGGTTTCAATAACTCATTGTCATATTTTTTTGGGAGATAAACTTTCTGCTTCCCGTGTTATATACTAGGCACTATGTACAATTAAGATTATATCATACCTCTTGTTTCCTTCCATCCAATGTACACTTTAAAAATTTTAATCGGAAGAAATTAAAAGGAGGGCCTCCTTTTCACTAATTTTTCTTTTTAGTTTGGTCCCATAACCATTTTATTTTCTAGACTTCGATGATTGAATCATTTTTTTAAATGACAAAGCTTCTTAAAATTGTTTTTATTACTTTGTTTACAGAAGGAGAAACCCTGGCTCTCCATTAGATACCTTACAAATTCATTTCTTTTTCCTTTTTTTTTTTTTTTTCTGAAATGGAGTTGCACTCTTGTTGCCCAGGCTGGAGTGCAATGGCGTGATCTCGGCTGACCACAACCTCCGCCTCCTGGGTTCAAGCAATGCTCCTGCCTCAGCCTCCTGAGTAGCTGGAATTACAGGCATGCGCCACAACGCCAGGCTAATTTTTCTATTTTTAGTAGAGACAGGGTTTCTCCACGTTGGTCAGGCTGGTCTCGAACTCTCGACCTCAGGTGATCCACCCACCTTGACCTCCCAAAGTGTTGGGATTACAGGCGTGAGCCACTGCACCCAGCCACAAATTCATTTCTAAAGTAAAAAGTGAAACACAATTTCACGTTTGCCTCCTGAAGACAAATGAGATGGCTGTTCTTAGAGCATCTGTGAAGAAAGATGCTATAAAAAAAGCTCAAATGATTATTATCTAGAATTAGGAAAGCCAAGCCTCAAAGAAAAATTCCTCTTAATCATTTGTTCATCTCAAAATATTGTAAGTAAATATGTAGAAAAGCTTGTCAGGTTATCAGAGAATCTGACTTTCTTATGTCCTGTCAGTTTACTGTCCTACAGTTTACTTTTTATAAAAGTAAGCTTCACAAGGACTCATCTTTCTGCAAAAGGGATATTGAGAAGATCAGTACAATATCTTTCTTCCTGTGGTCTTAAAAATAATTGTGTGATTATTTGTTATAACAAAAACCAGACTTTTAGAATCCTTGATTCTGAGATAAGTTACTGACGGAAACTCCTTCACTGGAGGTATTTTTAAAAATAGGACAAAATTTGGTGTCTTTAGATTGATAGAGGAATAGTACTACTTGGGAGAGCTGAAATGGATTAAATGTTTCTTGCCAAACTTTATTATATCTATGTCCTTTGTTGGAATGGATAATAAGGGGGTTTTAAGAGTTACAAGGAATTGGCAACAGTTAATTCTATAAAATAGGAACTCCAAATTCATGTAAGATATGTGGGAGGCCACACAGATACGGAACCATCTGGCCTCTATCCTGTTTGGCTGTCTGAGAGCGCCAGACTATGCAGAACACACATTCAACTTTTAAACATCCTCTTTGCAATGTCTTCACTCAACGATGTCGCACGCAGGTGTTAATATGGCAATGTTCTTGGTTGCCTTGGCAATTTGACAAAGTAAACTTGGAGTTTTAGCCCTTAAAAAGAAATGTACAGGTGCTAAAACTTTTTTAAAAAGGATTAGCTATTTTGAGATTCAATAGAATTTAACTATTTTTAAATGTCAAAGAAAATCCAGAGTTCACTAAGATGCAATTAAGAAGTGAAAACACTTTCTTCCCACATTGAACGGAAGTGGTTTTATTTGCTCGAAAAGAGATACTGACTTCAGGACCACTGTTTTAGCAATAAGGAAACTACTCACAAGTAAAAAGTTCTGCTTTTTAAAAACCCTGGAAATGCCATTACTAAAATTGATCACGTACCTATTTACTTTTGGTTTTTAGTAACTTCTAGGGTGTTTAAAAAATAAAACCCACCCTCACAGGACAGGGGTTTTCCACCAGTGAATATAAACGTATAGAAAGGAATATGCTCTAGAGTTGGCACTGTATTCTCAAAGGGGAGTCCCTCAATTAGTTTGGTCAGTTTTTCTTTGAAGTAAATTTAGTCTCTTCCAAGGTAATACTTTGATAAAGACAACAATTATTTTTCCATCCAAGTTCTATCACACACTCTTCTTGGAGCTGTAAGGATGGCTGCCAGCGCATGCTTCTTTTTTCATAACCACTAGGGGGAGAAAGAGTGCTTTTATCGAGCATTTGCAAGCAAAAGTTCTGGGATTCATCCTCACTGGTCTAGCCTAGGTCACATCCCAGTAATTTTTGCTGGGGGAATGGATTCTGCAGCTTGGCTTAAACCAAACTGAATTATTTCCAAAGTTACAAGCAGGACTAAGTTTCCCGAAAGCGCAAGGGCTTTGTGGAGGAGATGTGAATACTTTAAAAGCTGGATATTGGTAAGAAGCGGGAAGGGGACAATGAATCTTGAATTCGTATGTGCAAAAGTGAAAATATTGGAGTTTCCGAGTTTCAAGGTAATGTAGAAGGTAAGCAAGCAGGCATTGTCAGTATCCTGAGGGACCATGTCCAAGAACTTTACAGAACCCAAAGGCAGAGGAGAGAGCCAGGAACGCTGGTGTCCTGAGGAACATGCGGCAGAGGCACTGCTCTTCCTGAGCCCCTAGGGGCGCACCACTGAGAAGCATCAAAAGCAGCTTCAGTTTGGCAGTCTGGAAAAGGAGATCTTCCAGCTGAAATCAAGGTGAGAAAGAGTAGCAGCTTCCTTTAGAGGCGAGTGTCTTAGGCATAAGCAGGTCCTCAATAAGGCAGTGGTGGCAGCCACTGAAATATGACACTGAAAAAGAGACTGCCTGTCCCCAAAATATTGTGGAGGTTGTATTACTAGGTACAATCAGTGCAGCACGTTAAGTGCTGGGAACACAGAGCTCAGTGGGGAAATGGAAATCTCCTGGGATCCACAGGATAAAAAAGAAAGAAATCTCAGGTAAAAGCTGGTGCTTGGGTTGTACTTGTTGCAAATTTATAACTTTGCCAGAAGGCAGTGGTGTCTCAAATTTATAAGAAAGGAGACAGTTTATGTAGGACATTCCCCTACCCTAGATATAGTCAGCGTATACTGCCTAAATTGATTTTCCGTGGGGAGAAGTCTCCTAACTGTGTTTAGGTTCATAGACCATGGATTCTGGACAATTGCATAGACTTCCCGGCATCCTGTTGAGAGCCATCCATCTTCCCTTCCTGTTTTGGATACCATTAAATCACAACAAATACTGTATTATGGGAATAACATTTTTCCTGGGATAAGTACCTCACTTCTAGTGAGAGATATCTCAGATCACAGGTGTTACTGGAAAAACTCCTAAAGCTGAAAATGGACAGACCAAGAAATCAAAGAAGGCTTTACTTTCTCTAAACTTTAACTTAAAGAATTTGATTTTGGATTTTAATGTTTTTGGACTTTGATATGCTATGTTGAATAATATTATTGGATATAATTGAGGATGGGACGTGAAATGAAAGGGGAGTGAATTTCTGAGCTGTTTTTCCCCACAGTCTAGTTTCTCCACAAAGAACTGCATCTGCCATTCTTGGTCCACGTGTTTAGGCAAGGCTGACTTTAACCTCAGCCTCAGAAATAGGTACAGTCCCAGGTCTGACCAATAAAAGTACTTTGTTCTTCTGAAGGAAGGTGATTGGATCAGGGATAGGCATGTGACCCCAGCAAAGACAATGACCTTTACTAGATTTATTCAGAAAGAACATTCCCATTCGTTGGAATTCTAGTTGTGCAGATAATAAAAACCCATTGCTGCTGATAAATATTTTTATCATCATTTAGGGGGAGGCTGTCTGAGAAAGAGGCTAGCACAGTGGAACATAGAACCGAATAATGGAAAGGCTGTGTTTTCTTTTTTTGAGCCACTCAGTTCTACCATAGCAGCATCTTAACCATAGACTAGGAAATTATGTGAGCAAATAAATTCTCTTTTTTGTTTACACTGAACAAATAAACTCAGTGTTGGTACAGAACATATATTGTATATCCTCGTGAAAAGCTAATACACAAAAATAGTGTTTGATCACTTCTTGATGCTTTTTACACCAGAGCACAGTGAAACTCTGTAGTTTAAGGTTAAGTCATCCTGTGGATAGCTCTCATATTTAGAGTACAAGCTTCTTACTCCTGTCCAATTTTGCAGTATCTGTCACTATTACAAAGGGGAAGAAAAAGGTTGGGAGGGTGTTGTCATCCTCTAAGATTTAAAATTGTTTTGGAAATCATGGTATTCATGCTACTTTGTTTAATTATCATCCAGAGAGAACTATTACGTATTTGATATTACTGCAATATTCTTTATAGTGAAAACTAGTTTTAAAACATCCTGATACCCCACTAGCAAACAAAAAAGAAAGAAAAATTAGACGATTATAAGAGAAATAAATTTACATTTATCCTGTGTCTTAGTCTGCGCAGTTGCCATAACAAAATACCATAAATAAGGTGTCTTAAGCCACAGAAATTTATTTTCTCATAGGTCTGGAGATGAGAAGTCTCAGATTAAGGTCTGCAGGTTTGGATTCTGTTGAGGGCTCTTTTCTTGGCTTGCATATAGCTGCCTTCTTGCTTTGTCCTCACAGGGTGAAAAGAGGGAGAGAGAGAGAGACCACAAGAGATCTGGTGTCTCTTCTTGTAAGGAAACCGATCTTATCGGATCAGAGCCCAACCCTTATGATTTCATTTAATCTTAATTACTTCCTTACTTAAAATACAGCCACATTGGGGGTTAGGCCTTCAACATATTTTGGAATGACACATTCAGTCCATTACATCCTGAAAGGTGCTACTTAAAGAAAATTGGGTTTATATGAAGTTAAGGAGGAAAAAGAAGACATTTATAGTGATTCTGAGAGGGGACCTTAGGAACACTTTTCAGTGCTTTGGAGGTTGGAAGTGGTTATTTTCATTATGTTCAATAACACTTAGAAAATATGACTTTCTGTCTCTAGGTGCTCTTGCATTTTCAGACATGAGTTAGAAAATATTGGAGGCTCAAAAATAAAATGAAGAACTTGGAGATTTTCCTAAGATAATCTGAAAATTTTGAAAGGGAGGAAAAGTAGGACGGAAGAAAGTTACAGGATATATAAGAGAATTTGTGAGTTGGGCAAGGTGAAATATTCAGAGCTTTCAGTAAAGGAGGCAAGATGGGCCATATAACACACTCTCTGAGGAAAAGAAAGACAGATTGGGGGGAATTGTCACTCAGTTCCCTTACACAAACTACCTGGTGAAGTTACTACTTACCCTAGGTTGTCTCACAGTTTGGGGTTTTTCTAGAAGTGGACGCTGAGACTAGGACTTGTGTACAGTAGTCTATTTAGGAGGCAATCTCTAGATGTACAGGTAGGAGAGCCAAAAGTGAGACAGAAAAAGCAAGGAGGGGGTGGGTGCGGTGGCTCACGCCTGTAATCCCAGCACTTAGGGAGGCCGAGGCAGGCAGATCACGAGGTCAGGAGATCGAGACCATCTTGACCAACACGGTGAAACTCCATCTCTACTAAAATACAAAAAATTAGCCAGGTGTGGTGGTGCGCGGCCTGTAGTCCCAGATACTCAGGAGGCTGAGGCAGAGGAATTGCTTGAACCCGGGAGGAGGAGGTTGCAGTGAGCCAAGAGGGCGCCACTGCACTCCAGCCTGGGCATCAGACTGAGACTCCATCTTTTAAAAAACCCCAAAAAACAAACAAACAAAAAAGAAAAGGCAAGGAGGCCAAATCAGTGTGCATTAATGAGCAGGTTACTGTCTTGGGAAGTTGGAACTCAATACTCAGAGAACCTCTGGGATTCATTGTAGAGTACAAGGGGTGGTCCACCAACCCTTACACCCCACTCTGTCTTCCTTGTACTCAAGCTGCATGTACTCTGAGGCCAAAGAAAGCTCTTTTTCTAAATCACAGGCACTTTGAGTAGGAAGCTGCAGTGTGTACCTAGCAGTAAGTGCCAACAGATAGGGGTGGGGAACTGATGCCATTTGTTGGGTGAAGTTATCGAGGGGTGAGGTTAAAAGGAAGAAAATCATCGCAAAGGTCTTCACATTACCGGTAATCACAAGACTGAATTTGTGGTAAGCCATGCATTTGCAAAGTTTTATAATATTCCCAGCTCTATGAAGCTTAATGTATTTCATCTAACGTAGTATTAGTAGAGGGGATAATAGAAGGGAGAAAGTGGGCAAGGATTATTATTTCCATTTACCTGTGGAAGAAGCAGTTGATTACATGAATAGGTCAAGGTGACTTGATTTAGAAACAGAACTAAAGTTTGTTAATTCCTTGTCTGGGATGCTTTCTTTTAGGCTGTATGTCAACAATGTAAAGTGCCCATGAGGTGAATTTTCAAGGGACAAGCAAGGGCACTAGGGCATCAAAGTGATCTGCTCTAGGCTACACTGTTTTGGTTATAGTGGCAAGAATAGCAGCCATGGCTTCAGGCAAACCAAAATTTAAAAGTTGAATTTACCACTTGCAAACTGTAAGTGAATTTACCACTTGTAAACCTTCGTTAAACCACTTATCTTCTCCAAATTTAGGTTTCATGGTATGTTAAACATGGGTAATAATACTTCCCACGTGGGTTTGTTTTGGGGATTAACTGAGATAATACGTGAGAAAGGGCTTTGTAAACTGCCAAGTACCATACATAAAAGGCATTAACAAAATAGTCCAAGAGATATGTGAGGAAGTCAACACAGCATCCATTCCTAGCATTTCCATGGAGACCATGAAACCATAGCAGGCTTTTAGTTGTTTTTGTATGATTTTAGAAATCTTTTTTAAGGCTCAGGATGAAAGCTGATGGAATTGAAAATGCTGGGAGATTAGGAGAAGAGCTTGAGTTTGAGCTCATAATCTTCCTTTGCCGCAACATATTGACAAAGTAATACTCAGGAGTGAACGATTTCCATGGCACAGAAATCTATCCAGTTAGCTACTTCCCATAGGCAGAAAACAGCTCATCCAGGTCAAGGAAGCATAGCCATGAGAAAAGAGCTTAGGAGCCTTCCAGGGCCAAGATTTTCCACTGCCTGCCATAGATCTAACTATAATCCAAGGGAAATTTCTAGGAAAATCTTTTTTAACACTATTACTTAAAATAATTCAGCTTGGCAAAGATACAATTCCATATGCCTTCTGATCAACAGCTAGGTAATGGATGGTATTCTGTTAGCCAATACCAGACTCACTGACAGGAATATTGTGGTCTCTGATGAGAGTTATGCTTAGGAACAAGAGTGTTCCATCTTCTATGTGTTTACATATGCAAGTGTTTTGTAACATAGCAGACAGATGCGGTTTCCTTTTCAAAAGTGGGAGCAAGATATATTTCAAGACACCAGTTTAAACTGTTTTCATTAGCAAATAGCCCCAGGGCTTATCAATTTACAAATTTTCCATGTTTGTTCATAATGACAAGCATACAGTGCTACTTTAAACTATCACATCTAGTGATCTGGAAGCTAGTTTGTTGAGTTAAGGACAAATACATTTCCCTGAAGTGGGCTCCTAAATTGATATACCTGTGCCTTCTCCAATTTATTAAATAGAGAATCAGATGGGGTTTGCATAATTCAGTAGGTACTTACTGTCAAAAGGCACTGTTCTAGGTTCCAGAAGAAACCTAAGATGAGTAAGGCATAGTTTGCCTTCAGAAAGTTTACAGCCCAGGAAGGACCCCCACATTCAGTCTCTAATACGAGTTTGTCCATACAGGATGGTTTCTGGACAGGTTTGTGTAATAGGCAGGAATATAGGAGTGAGAGAAGCTAAAGTATTGTGTTCTAGGAAAAGAAACAAAAGGAGACATAATATATAGGAGAAAATAACACAAGGCAATTTGAAAAAAAAATGTTACAAATAGGACACACGTAATTGTTTAAAACCTCAGAGAAAAACTTCACTTTGGAGATAGCATTAATTTGAACCTACAAGTAAAAGTGATTAAAAAAAATAAAACTAGGGCATTCCAAACTGAGGGAACAGCATGAAATATGTCAAAGGGGGACAATGTACATGGTGTGGTGAGTGAAGGAAGGACCCAGTTCATTGAGCGTCCACAGTGTGCCAAACACTGCAGCACGGGCCTGTGGGGTCTAGGTGGAAAGAAAGTAGGATGCCTGGTGGCTATCAAGAGAAATAAAAATTGGAAAAACTATTCAGGGTTAGAGTGCTTTGAATGTCAGGCTTGGGAAGCGGGACATCATCTTGTAGGCAACAGTCATCAACACTGTTGAATGCAGTGGATTGTGGAGAGAATGGGAGGTAGCAGAAGGTGTGACCAGGCACAAGCTGGGGTTCCAAGTTTTCTGTGTTTGCTCCATTGTCCCATTGGACTTTACCTACAAAATGCAAATTCAAAGATAACATTTTAAATAATTTGAAGATGACAATCACAAGATGTTAGTCTCCAAGGGTGGGACTTTTCTGAGCACAAGATCTGTTTTGCACATCTGTGAAGCTGGTCTTGGAGCAACCTTTAAGAATATTGTTTCAGCTAGACAAGAGAAATAAGTGTTGAGATTTATGGCACTTCAGGGTGACTATAGTCAATAATAATATGTCAAAATAACTTACAGAGTAAATTTCAAATGTATCACCACAAAATAATGTCAAGCCTGGGTGCAGTGGCTCATGCCTGTAATCCCAGCACTTTGGGAGGCCGAGGTGGGTAGATCACGAGTCAGGAGATTGAAACCATCCTGGCTAACGTGGTGAAACCCCGTCTCTACTAAAAATACAAAAAATTAGCTGGGCGTGGTGGCGGGCGCCGGTAGTCCTAGCTACTCAGGAGGCTAAGGCAGGAGAATGTCGTGAACCCGGGAGGTGGAGCTTGCAGTGAGCCAAGATCACGCCACTGCACTCCAGTCTGGGCGACAGAGTGAGACTCCGTCTCAAAAAAAAAGAAAAAAGGTCAAGAGGTAATGTCTATATTAGCTTGATTTAATTGCTCCACATTGTATGTCCATATCAAAGCATCACATCATACTCCGTAAATGTCATACAACGGTGATTTGTCAATTAAAAATAATATAAATAAACAAAAGAAAAAAGAATATTACTTCAACCTAGTGGAGTAGAAACAGTTGAAGCTACAATGCAGTGGATTAGGAAAGAATGGAAGATGCTGTGGACCACTTTTGATCATTTTGATGGTAGAAGGAAGGATGCTGGTATAGCACAAGAGTATATTAGGATGGGAGAAAGATTCTTGAGCATTTTTGGGGAAGAGATGGTAACTTTAGAATGTCTGTGGACAAATGGGGAAGGAATGAGTAAGGGAGGGTGGAGGGGCAGGAGTAATTGCCATAGTACGGTCTCACCAAAGTAAGTAGAGATGGATCAATGGCATAGATGAAGGGGCCGGCCTGCTACAGAAGAGGGGGATATTCTGAGGTTGGAAGGAAGAGGAGGATAGGATGGATTTAGATGGAGAGATTGTAGTAAAGTTAATATTAGATGGCCTTGATTTGGTAAAGAAGATGAAGGAAAACACATCCACAGAGAATGCATTTACCTGAGTGGGGCTGCGGAGTCTGCAGACACTCAGAAAATTCTGAGAAATTGATGGATAAAAATAAGTCTGCAAGTCATGAAGCATTGAAATTAGGCCAATTAATAACCCTACCATGAAGTCTAAATGTTCAATAGAAAGGAAGAGTTGCATATCTCTCACTTTAAATCAAAAGCTAGAAATGATTAAACTTAGTGAGGAAGGCATGTCAAAAGCTGAGACAGGGCAAAAGCTAGGCTTCTTGTGTCAAACAGTTGTCTCAGTTGAGAAAGCAAAGAAAAAGTTGTTGAAGGAAATTAAAAGTGCTACTCCAGTGAAGACCTGAATGATAATAAAGTGAATTATCCTTATTGCTGATTCAGAGAAAATATTAGTGGTCTGGATAGAAGATCAAACCAGCCACAACATTTCCTTAAGCCAAAGCCTAATAGAGCAAGGCCCTAACTCTTTTCAATTATGTGAAGGCTGAGAAAGTTGAGGAAGCTGCAGAAGAAAAATTGGAAGCTAGCAGAGGTTGGTTCATGAAGTTTAAGTAAAGAAGCCGTCTTTAGAACATAAAAGTGCAAAGTGAAGCAGCAAGTGCTGATGTAGAAGCTACACCAAGTTATCCAGAAGATTTAGCTAAGATAACTGATGGAAGTCGCTACACTAAACTATATATATATATATATATATATATATATATATATTTTTTTTTTTTTTTTTTTGAGACAGGGTCTCCCTTTGCCACCCAGGCTGGAGTGCCATAGTGAGATCTCGGCTCACTGAAGCCTTCGCCTCCTGGATTCAAGTGATTCTCATGCCTCAGCCTCCTGAGTAGCCGGGATTACCACACCCTGCTAATTTTTCTTTTCCATTTTTTTTTTTTTTTTTTGAAAGGGATGGGGTTTCACCATGTTGCCCAGGCTGGTCTCAAACTCCTAACCTCAGGTGACCCGCCCACCTCAGCATCCCAAAACGCTGGAATTACAGGCATAAGCACCATGCCCAGCCTAACAATAAATTGTTAATGCAAACAAAACACCATTATATTGAAAGAAATGCCATTTAGGACTTTCATAGCTAGAAAGAAGAAATTGATGCCTGGCTTCAAAGCTTCCACAAACAGGCTGACTCTATTGTTAGGGGCGATGAAGCTGGAGAGTTTAAATTGAAGCCAATGTTCATTTATCATTTTGCAAATTCTAAGACCCTTAAGAATTATGCTAAATCTACTCTGCGTGTGCTCTATAAACGGAAAAGACTAGATTATAGCATGGTTTATTGAATATTTTAAGCACACTATTGAGACCCACTACTTAGAAAAAATATTTTTTTCAAAATATTACTGCTCATTGACAATGTACCTGGTCACTCAAAGCTTTTATGGAGGTGGACAAAGAGATTAATGTGGTTTTCATGCCTGGTAATACAACATCCATTCTGCAGTGCATGGTTCAAGGAGTAATTTTGACTTTCAAGTCTTATTGTTTAGAAAATACATTTTGTAAGGCTATAACTGCAATAGATTGTGATTCTTCTGATGGATCTGGGTGAAGTAAATTGAAAACCTCTGGAAGGATTCACCATTCTAGATACCACTAAAAACATTTGTGACTCATGAATTCATGTTATTAACATTAACAAGAGTTTGGAAGAAATTGATTTCAACTCTCATGGATGACTTTGAAGGATTCAAGACCTCAGTGGAGGGAGTAACTGCAGATGGGTGGAAATAGCAAGAGAACTAGAATTAGAAGTAAAGCCTAAAGATGTGACTGAATTGCTGCAATCTCATTACAAAACTTGAACAGATGAGGAATTGCTTCTTATGAATGCAGAAATAACGTGGTTTCTTGAGATAGAATCTACTCTGGGGGAAGAGGCTGTGAACATTGTTGAAATGACAACAAAGGATTTCAAATATTCCATAAAGTTAGTTAATAAAGCACTGGCAAGGTTTGAGAGGACTTAATACAATTCTGAAAGAAGTTCTACTGTAGGTCAAATGCTATCAATAACAGTTCATGCTACAGAGGAATTTTTCATGAAAGAAAGTCAATCAGCCAGGCACGATGGCTCATGCTTGTAATCCCAGCACTTTGGGAGGCCAAGGTGGGTGGATCACTTGAGGTCAGGAGTTCCAGATCAGCCTGGCAAACATGGTGAAACCCCATCTCTACTAAAAATACAAAAGCTAGCCAGGCCTGGTGACGTGTGCCAGTAATCCCAGCTAGTTCAGGGGGCTGAAGTATGAGAATGACTTGAACCTGGGAGGTGGAGGTTGCAGTGAGTCAAGATCGCGCCACTGCACTCCAGCCTGGGCGACAGAGAGAGACTCCATCTCAAAAAAAAAAAAAAAAAAAAAAAAAGAGGGAAAAGAAAGTCAGTCAATCGATGCAGCAACCTTCACTGTTGGTTTATTTTAGGAGATTGCCACAGCCACCTCAACCTTCAGCAAGCATCATCCTGATCAGTCAGCAGCCATCAAGGCCCCTCACCAGCAAAAGAAAAAATTACAACTCACTGAAGGCTCAGGTGATCATCATCACTTTTTAGCAATAAAGTTTTTTAAATTATGTACATTTTTTGGACATAATGCTAGTAGACCCAGTATAGTGTAAACATAACTTTTATATGCACTAGGAAGCAAAAAAAAATTGTGTGACTTGCTCTATTGTGATATTCATTTTATTGGAGTAGTCTGAAACCAAACCCCCATTATCTCCGAAGTTTATTTGTACTTTATGTTGATTAACTTTAATTCTCAACAGTCCCATAATGAGAAAGAGAGGAAAGGAGAGACTAAGTGACTTTCAAGAGCCCCTCCAGGAACTAGAAGGGAGAGCTGGGATTTGAACCCATGCATTTGGCTCTAGGACTCTAATTGTCACCTGTGGGCTGTGGTGCGTGGTGCGTTAGGTACCATAACACCTAGGTGATCTCCAAGGTCCTAAGAGGTGCTAACATTCTATGTGGCCATGAAATTAACCTTTTAGGCAGATGGGTAGTTTCTTGATTCTTCCTGTAATTCCAAAGCATTTTTTCTGTATGAACTTACTGGTCATTGCGGCAAGAAAGACAAGTCTTCATTTTCCCAGCCCCACCTCTGGGAACGGCTCCTCAGGTGAAAAGCTTGGGATGGCCTCAAGGTGGCAGCATTAACTCAAGTATGGATGGATAGAGCTTGGTATCTGGCCTTGAAGTAATCCAAAAGTCAGACTTGGCCCTTTTCTGCCTTTTAGTTTTTCTAAAACCCCAAGCTGTAACTGTTTGGAGGTGAAGAGTCAACCTGATCTTGTGAGGAAACCAAACAGTGAAGACACTGGAGGAATCAAAGTGGAAAAGCAGAAGTATTTCCCAGGAATTAAGAGTCTTTGGAGGGAAAAGAAAGAGGATATATTGGGTGCCATGAAGAAATGATGAGGTTCAAAAAGATTAATGATTCATCTGTTATCCATTCATAAGTGGCTAATTCTAGGCCTCTTACTTGCCAAAACCAAAAACCACCACACTTCACCATGTTAATAGTCTTCATTTTTATCTGTTTAATTTTTTAGAATATTAAACACTGATAAAGGGGAGTACTAAATTATTTCATAAAGCCAGATATATAGGCTAGATTGTCTCAGTGGTTAGAGTCTTGATCCTACAGGTGAAGTTTTCTCTTCTTTCCTCATCCTATTCCTCTCCCTTTCTTCCTCTTCTCTCCCCTTCCCTCCCCTCCTTCTTTTCTTTGCTTTCTCTCTTTATCTGTCTTATCCTGTTTTTCCCTCTTTCTTTCTCTAGTTTTTTCCTTGGTTGTTTTATTGGTCAAATAAATAACAAGGAAGAAACCTAAGTCTTCAGAGTTGGACATGTGGGTCAGGTGATTAGATGCTACAAAATTCCAAGAGTACGCAAAAATATCCCTGGACTCCTATCACCTAGCTTGCCCCTTGCTTGGCCACTTTATATGTCTTCTTTTGTTAAAAATAATTATTCTAACAGGGGGCTTTTTCTTGGATATGTTTTCATGAGAGCAAAGAAAAAGTGAGTAAATAAGCTGTACTTTTGTAACTGACTGTAGTGGAATATGCATTTGTGAGAATCTGAGAGAAATATTGTTTTCTAGATTCTGAGAGCATCTCTGCTTTTCCATATTTATTTCCAAGAGAAGCAGTAGAGCACAGTGTAAAAATATATAGAATTTGGGTCAGACAGACTTGAGCATTTCCTCACTTTCTGGAATTACAAGATGCTCCAGACTTCTCTGGTATATTCCCTGCTCCAGTGCTAGAACCAGCCATTTCTCGAAGGAGCCCTGGTTTCTTTTATTAGAGAATAATATTAGAAAAAGATCTAAGTGCTAGGTATGTACAGACGTTTTCACATCTGTAAAATTGAAAAAATAATATATTTCTCATAGAGTTATATGAACATTAAGTGAAATAACACACACAAATATGTACTGAACCAAGGGCTTGAAACATAGGAAGCTATATTATATATTATATAAGTATATATTATATACATATAAATATATCAGAAGCTGAAATAAAAAAATCCTTTGCTTCTTGTAGGCTCCATGTTAAAATTCATTTTAAACCAAGTTGATTGAGAAAAAAGTTCCTGGAAGTATTTTGATTCACAGAGCTCTTTGAAACTCTGAGTTCTGTAGACAGAGCTGGGTTTGGGAAAATGGAGATTCTGATGCAATTTATCATTTATAATCTGACATTTTGAAAATTTCTCCCCATTTAGTCTTAGATAAAGGGCCAACTCCCAATACTCACAGGAAATCAGTGGGCTGATTACACAGTGGCTGGATCCTCAAGCTCCTTTGAAAGCATTTTTTGACAGAATTTGCTCATCAATAACCTTAGCCTGTGACTAGGAGAACCAGGACTCCCCTGTGGCTCCTAAGGGATCTTTGAGGCGCCTCCATATCATAATAATGTTTCAGTTCCCTCAGGAAAGTGTTGTTTTGATTGCTTGTTTGTATGTTGCTGAGCCCTGGATTGGAATTGAGGCCTTAGGGAACCCCGCTTCAGAGGCTCCCAAATCTACATAGGCACTAGCTTCTAGCTGATCTCAGACTTTTCACACAGTTTGGTATGGCTCACTTACAGTCTCAAGCAAACTGCAGCGGCAGCTGAACTGTCTTTACACTTTTATCACATAGCCTCAGGAAATCTTTTACTATTTGAAATCCAAGGTCCTCAGAGACCAACAGCTCTTCTTTTCTTTTCTTTTTCAGACTTCAAAAAGTCCAGTGTTGAAGCAGTTCTGAATTGAGATCTCATATTTCCCAAGGACATAGGTATGTTTTCCCTGATCTTTTTAAAAAGCAGTATTCTTCACACTGTAGGTAGAAATAATGGGTTCGTTTAAAAGAAAGAGGCTCAGAAGTAGGTATATAAAAAGACTCTTAATTCAATTTCCCCCAACCTCCTCTGCTACATTTCACAAGAATAGAGACAGAAGTTTCCCATAAGTAAATCGGAGTCACCTTTACTTAGACAGCCATTGCCATAGTCATTGCTAGATGGGGTGTTGCTACCAACTGGTGTTAATAAAACCTGGGAAATAACTTCATACAATTGGCCTACAGTTTAATAAAGAGATTGATTAATTAGCTTCTATGGAGCACCTGCTAGAGGCCACACACTGGCTGAATTTTCTTGTATTTTATCTCACTGTATCCTCTCTCTATAAAGGAAAATTGACTTGCCTACAGTCCCAAAGCAAGTAAGCATTAAAGCTCTTATTCTAACTCAACTGCTGAGATTCGAATTCACTCATCCACTTAACAAATAGTTGAGTCTGCCATGTGGCTGCTCGAGTCTAAGTAGTGGATAATAAAGCACAAAACAGTGACAAACAATACAGGTCTTGTCTCTTCCCTTATGGAATTTATTCCATTGAGAATCTTCTTTAGAACTCCCCAAATGGGGCTGTGATGATTGGGGGTGATGCTTCAAACCCCTTTAGAAGCAATTTTGATGGAACTTTTTATTTCCAAACTATCTTAATGGCTTAGACTTCTCCTTCTCTCTTTACAACAATAATAATTCCTTAAATTTTAATGCTTTTTCAGCTTTTGACTTAATATTTTAACCTTAGATATTTCAGTATTCAACCTTAGATATTTTAAAAATATTTTTTCTCTTTCAAGACTCCTTCCGATATTTATTTTAGGTCCATGCAGAAAAGCCTGGGTTTTACAAGACTTGAGTGGGAGTTGATACAGCAGCAGCGGCAGGATTTGGATTCAGGCCTTGCGGCCTCCCAAGGTTGGTGCTGGGTAAATGAGGCCTTTTCTCTCTGCACTGACTCCAGATTTCTCCTTGCTGCTCTGGATCTCAACACATTTATTAACAGAGACTGCAATGCATAAAGGGAAGGGTTGCCTATCAACAAAACACAGAAAGTACCTTGAATATTAATTGCTGATAGATGAATACGGCAGTCAGGGGCAGTTCAATATGCGGGGGTGGTGTAATGGCTTTTAAAAACTGAACCTACAGCTTAAGTGAATAGACTCCTGTGGTCAATATTAACCAAGGAAATTGATCTAATAAGCATTTCAGAAGGTATTTTGGAAAATAATTCAGAATCCACCCTAAGTCAGCTGCATTTTATACTTGGAGTTTTTCCAGGTTTTCATCCTACCTTGTGTCTAGGAAAAGGTTGGTTTACGATATGGGAGGGCTAATATCTCTTTGGTCAAAGGACCACAGTACTTAGTAAGCAGTTATCCCTTCCTGGGATCCCTCTACCAATAAGCAGCAATATTTGGCCAGAGTTCTAGACTTTAAACCAGTCACTTCACCTCACTGAGCTTCAGTTTCTTCATGTCTGTATCTGCTATCTCTCTCTCTCTCTCTCTATCTAGTCATGCAATAATTAAATTAAGAAGTGAATGCAAAAAGAGTTTTATAAACTTTAGAACCACTGTTTTTAATAAACTCTAGAGCAGTGGTTGTCAATCAGGGGAATGTTACCCTTCAGTGGACATTTGGCCACGTCTGGAGACATTTTTGACTGTTACAAATGGGAGGTGGTGGTGTTACTGGAATCTAGTGAGTAGAGAGAGGCCAGGGAAATTGCTGAATATCTTACAACGCACAAGACAGCACTCCCTCTCCCCCACCACACCCTGCACCAAAGAACTGTCCAGCTCATAATGTCAGTAGTGCTGAGGCTGAAAAATCAGGCTCTGGAATTGTACAGATTTTACAGTTAAGCAGCTATGTGACCTTGAGGGGCACCACATCCTTCTGTTTCCAAATATGTAAGATCAGAACACTGCCTGTCATAGATTACAGGATATTGTGTTTGCTAAATTTGAGAATATACACACATGTCAAAAGTCAAAAGAAAAACAAGTTAAAAAGGCTGGATAAATATAATGGAAAGTGCTACTGGTCATAAAGTCAATTGGTACATTACTATCCAGTAATGACTGAGCCAGTTCTTATGAAACTAGCCACATCGTGTGTGTGTAATGGTCATCCAAAAAGGACAAGCTACACTATCCCCTTCTTTTTGTGTCACCAATCAAATTGCTGCTGTTACTCTTCAAGGTAAGCTAAAGTCCAGCAGAGCTGAAGCATTTTTCTCCTTTAATTCCTGTTTTCTCCCTTTTCCTCCTCTCTTCTCACATTTTCTCCCTCACTTCTTCTGAGTCTGCTCCCACTCACTCTGCTACTAGGAGTGGGGAAAGCCTGTGAACACCTCAGGTTGAGGAACAAAAATAGGAGAGAAAGAGTGCTCTAAAATGAGGACAGAAACCTGTCTCCAGGCCTGACCATCTGCAAACTCACTGTTACTCCTGAATATTTTTCATACGACAAGTCTAAGCTAATATTTTGGCCCAAAGCACAAACCTGGTGGACAAGAGGACAATAGGATGTTTGTTGTGGAATTAAAGAGCATGAAAAATATTTCCATACTTTCCTATTGATGTTCTGTTTGATTCACCAAATATTTATATGTGTGTGTGAGGGGCCATGGTAAGGAGGGTAGACCAGAGGGGATGAAGATAGTTACTGTCCCAAGGGGCTTAGAGCTAGGTGAAGAGTGAGTGGTTGCCCAACTAATTGTGCAATAATCAGCCAAGACTCAAGTGCTTTGAGGAGGCAGAGAAAGGAGGACTTAACTGTAATTAGGGTCTACAACAAAGACTTCTGATAAGGGGTGAAAAAAGACATATGCATATACACAGATACACAAAGGTGTTCGTATATATCAAATTTATAGTTTTATATTAAATATATAAAAATACATACTCATATTTACATATACCATACTCCCTTTCAGTTGAACTACTGTTGAGGGATTAATTTATAAAGGCTTCAAAAGTTGTGGTTAAGATCTTTGGATTTAGTATCAAACAGCCATTGAGGGCACCACCTTGTCCTGCCAACACCTTGATTTTGGCCCAGTGAAACTGATTTGAGACTTCTTGCCTCCAGAATTTTGAGAGAATAAACTTGTGTTGTTTTAAGGAAAAATAAATTTAGAAAATCTTTAGTGAGGCTATATTATTGGAAGTAGAATGTGGAAGACAATAAGTGATGGATGTTTTTATTTTTAATAATTAAATACGTACAATCTTATATCCACATCATAATTTGTATTTATATGATGTAAATATGTTAAAGAATTCAAGATGAATGTATGAACTTTAGATTCAGAAATATAAATGGGTGAACTTTGATTCTGACCCCTAGATAGGCTATCCTGCTCAATATTCAGCTCCCTGAGCCTTAACTTCCTTATCTGTAAGATGGGCATAATAGCACCTATCTCATATGAATTAAAAGCTATAATATAACAGAGGGTTCTAGCATGAGTCTTACACACAGTACATTCTCTCTATACATTAGTTTTCTCCTTTTTTATCATTCCATCTTCTCTTCTCATACTTTCATTGGAATTTTTTTGACGCCTCTTCTTTAATCACCAGGCTAATTCAAGCTGGCCACAATGGAGAATAGCACAGAAGTGAAAGAGTTTATCCTCTTGGGATTAACAGATAACCCCAATCTTCAGATACTCCTCCTCCTGGCATTTTTATTAATCTACCTCATCACCCTGCTTGGGAATGGGGGAATGATGGTGATCATCCACTCAGACTCCCATCTCCACACTCCAATGTACTTTTTCCTCAGTAACCTCTCCTTTGTAGACTTGGGTTACTCACCAGCTGTAGTCCCCAAAACGGTGGCTGCATTGCAGTCAGGGGACAAGGCCATCTCCTACAATGGATGTGCAGCTCAGTTCTTCTTCTTTGTGGGGTTTGCCACTGTTGAGTGCTACCTCCTGGCCTCCATGGCCTATGACCGCCATGCAGCGGTATGTAGGCCTCTTCATTACACCACCACCATGACAGCAAGTGTATGTGCCCTCCTTGCTACTGGTTCCTATGTCTCTGGCTTCCTCAATGCCTCTATCCACGCAGCAGGCACCTTCAGACTCTCCTTCTGTGGTTCTAATGAGATTAATCATTTCTTCTGTAACATTCCCCCACTCCTGGCTCTCTCATGCTCTGACACACGCATCAGCAAGTTGGTGGTCTTCTTTGTGGTGGGCTTCAACGTCTTTTTCACTCTCCTGGTCATCCTTATTTCTTACTTCTTCATATGCATCACCATTCAAAGGATGTGTTCTGCTGAAGGGCGGAAGAAAGTCTTCTCCACCTGTGCTTCCCATCTCACTGCTGTGTCCATCTTCTATGGCACAATCATCTTCATGTACTTACAGCCCAACTCCAGCCAGTCCGTGGACACAGACAAAATAGCCTCTGTGTTTTACACAGTGGTGATTCCCATGCTGAATCCCTTGATCTACAGCCTTAGGAACAAAGAAGTGAAAAGTGCTCTCTGGAAAATACTCAACAAACTTTACCCCCAATATTAAGTGTGAATGGGAAGTAGGCAAGCAATTAAGGGATAAACTTTCTCTCACACCTAAATGCCATCATGACTTTTAATCTTTGGCTGGTTTCAGTTCTTTCTTCCCCAAGAACAGTGGTTACTTCTGCTATTAGAAGATGTAAAAAGCAGCACATTTAAAAGTCTTACTTAGAAAGATAATCTTATATTTAGTGAACAACAACATGGGACAGTTAAGCTTTTCTTGCTTTAGTTTCTTGATGTTGTTTAAAGCAGAAGATTGAAGCATACAACTGAATGTACCAAATTTTCCTCATCCTATTTTTAATTGTAAGAATTTTTCATTCACTATTAAACTTGGTGTGAAATTTCACCTTCATTTTTATCAACTGAACACGCAGTATTTTTTTTATTCCTTTGTTCTGTGAGTTTGAAAGTTGGACTTTCTGAGGTAGACAAAGGATGTTTCAATATCTTAAATGATATTTCAGAGAAAGTTGTAATTTAAAGGACAGGGCACTAGATCGAGTCAGGTAGCTGAAGATTAAATCTTTCCAACCCCCTACTCTTCCTTCTCTACCCGCATTCTTATCCCACTCACTAGCCATGTGCCTTTGTAATTTCCATTCCCTTTTGCTAAAGCATTGGGGAAACATTACACCTTGTTATATATAGAAGTATGGAAATGCTTTAATAGATGAATTACTTAAACTTTAACCTGACTAAATACAACTTCCTTCAGAGAGCCTACACTATCTTCTACGTTTCTTGTCTCTGTCTAACATAATTACCAAAACTTACAGAAGGTTTAGAGAAAAAAAGCAGTTTTCCCTAGAGCTATGAAAAAATATATTTGTTTTCTGAATTAAATGCTTGCATTTCTTAGCACCCTTAAGTTTGGTGAATCTATTATAAAGATGTGTAATAGCTTTCTGGACTGTCTTTGCTTTTATTTTTTCAATAATTCAGCTCACCTCTGGGTCTCCATTGCATTCTGGTGTTCTGTAATTAGATGCTACAAGAATAAAAAAGCCTGCCTGGAAATTTACTTCTTAGGAACAGCACGATGACGCACAGTGCTAGTCCACCTTCAGGTCTTGTTTCATGTGCTAGATGGTGTGAGCAAATGTGTGTGCGTGGGAAGGGAGTGGTGATTAATTTCACTTCTCACATATCAACTGCTTGATGGTGTTTATAACTACAGTTAATCTAAGTCACCACAATAGATCATGATATCAAAATCTCCCCAAAAACCCAACAAATTAATTTTGACTTTATAGATGAAAACCAGAAATCTTGGTTGGCTAACTCAATTGGCTTAAAATGTCAATTTAGTTTTCAGATTATTGAGCTCCATTATGTACAGGGCAGCCTCTGTCTGAGGAGGATAAATCATAAGTCTTCTGGGAAAAATTGCAAAGAAGGAGTTATGGAACATGAGAAACATGAGAATAGCTTTCTCTGGCACATGGTTGCCATCACCTCAAAAGATCAGGAGCTTCTGAGCCCAAGGCCTAGACAACCTATACCTCCCCCATTCGGTCCCCTCCCTCCCCTCTTCTTTAGCAATGAGGCCCATTCAGCAACACATAAGGAAGAACAGCCTTTACAGGTCAGGATCCACTGCATATAGGAATCTTTCTCATTGAAATCTACAGAGCTCAAGAGTATCTGCATTTGGAGAAGAGCCTGGGAAGCAGCTATCCAAGCACTGGGTGCATTCCAATCTCAGCTACACATTTTCCCTACTTGATATAATTGACTTTTTTCCCTCCTCATCCTGCTCCTCCTTCTTTACTTCATTTTATCCTTCTTCTCTTTTTCCTTCCCAACTTCTTTCTATGCCCAGCCCAAGCAGGAACTTTCCTCACCATTAGGCAACTTAGATTTCTATAAAAAAATTAAAGTCTAGAGTCTGTATATCATAACCATTACAGTATATATTAAGATGTGTATCTGGGTATGTTTCTTTCTTTTGTGATTTTAATTTTTATTTCATTAGTTTGGGGGGGTACAGGTTGTTTTTGGTTACATGGATAAGTCCTTTAGTGGTGATTTCTGAGATTTTAGTGTGCCCATCACCCGAGCAGTGTGCCCAATATATAGTCTTTTATTTCTCACCTCCCTCCCAACCTTCCCCCATCGAGACTCCAAAGTCCATTTTATCATTCTTATGGACACATTTCTTTATGCATGTATACCTCAGTTTAGGCAGGAAAATGTGGGCCTCCTAAGATTTAAGGGCCCAATGTCTACATATTTATATTTTATGTTGAAATCACCTCAAACAAGTGTTCCATCTGACTGTAAATAGGTATAAAAGAGTACTATCAAAAGCTGGATGAAAATTCTAACTGTTCTTATCAGTTGTGTGACCTCAAGAAAGTCATTTAGTCTTACTGAACCCAATATACAGGATAAAGTGTGAGGGTAATATGAAATTAAGTATGTGAATGTGCCCATCATAATGAATGTTTATTTCATACCATTGAGATTTCTATACTAGCTCTTTCTTCACTTAGCTGTCCCTGGACTTCTCATTTTGGCTCTTGAGCTGCCTGAGCAAAAATAGGAAGTCCAAGGACAGCTAGGTGAAGCTCATCCCATCCAAGTCCTAGCTTTTATTTTCATTCCTTGTTTAACTTCCTGCCCTCCAAGTTCCCAGCTCTACAGCAGACACATTTCAAGCTGACATTACACGGGTACTCATTTATAGAAGCTACTCAGAAGGAGATGTCCTGTCACCAGCAAGACATCAATTCACAGAGTATACGTTACTGCGAGGAGCTCTTCCCTTCCACATAGGAAATCTGTCAGATGGAGACTAAATGCCCATTTGGTTAATAACAACACCCACTTTCTCCCTGCAGGAATTGTCTGATGAATGAGAGATCTTGTGTGCAGGGCCTGCAGCTCAATGCAGTGCAATAAAGGCACAGGGACTTCCTACCTGAAATGTTCAAAAGAGAATGTGAAAATTCATAAATCAGGGCAGTTATTTATATCAGGATAGATTATTCTTTTAAAAATGGATTATGATTGAATTAGTCAAATAGGATGTTCCCTTTGTGCATTAGAGCATTTGTTGAGGTTTATGTATTGGGAATGGAAAATTAAAATATTAAATTCCTTGGCAATAGAAGCTGGAATTGCAGAGTCATAGACTCTTTAGCCAAAAGCTGAAAGAATTTAAAAATAATCTAAACCAATCCTCTCATTTCACAATTAAAAACCCCGATTTTTACAGTTTAACTTGCTTAAACTCACAAAGAACCAAATCTTGTTTGACCCTTTTTCATATTTTATAAAGTACTTGTGGTATAAAAAGACATTTTATACTTTTACCTTGATTTATTCACCATGATATAGTTATCTGTGCTTCAGTTTTGCAGTGGAGGAAACCAAAGCCTTGAGAAGTTAACTTACCTGTCTACTGTTAAAAAGAGGAACTGAGCTATGAAACTGAGTTTTTGCCTTCCCTGACCAAGACTCTGAAAAAATAAGTCACCACGTATGTTAGTAAATTTCAATGGAGGTCTTACTTAATGTATAACTCACTTACACTCTTCCATGATGAGTCCTTGCCATGTGGAAGGTGCTCTGAAGAATATAAATAAGTAAGACTGTAAGATGTAATTCCTACTTCCACAAAGTAAAGCCCCCTGCATATATGTTTACTGATGTAATGCACCTTAAGGTTAATGACTCAATGTTCAATAACTTTACCAGCAGGAATTTTCCCAGTATTCCACAGAGCATGAATGGATCAGGGCATACTTGTTTTCAGTCTTGATAGAGTTGGCTCTTTGAGTGCTGCAGCCGACAGTGATAGCCAAGCCTCAGCCAATGTTAACTAGACACAAGCTGCAGAAAAGGCATGGTGTGAAGTTGATGAAGAAACCAGTTGATAGTCAATATTGTTCCTGCTTCAGGAGCAACTTACAAATAACGTGGTGGAACAGAGGACATACCTCTAGGTAGATGATAGTTCAAAGGCATTTGTGGCCATTATCAAATGAGTAGTCTAGAAAATAATAATTAGAACTCATCAGGGACAAGAAAGAATCCTATGGGCAGGGGAAGATCCTCAGAGGATGTGCGATGTGAGCCAAGCTCTGAAGGAATAATGTAGATGGAACCCAGAATTCCAAGACTCCAACCTTACTTTCTAGTCAAAACTCTACCAATTGCCAGTGGTGAAGCTGGTATAAGCCACGTATCTCTGAGCCAATTTTCTTATCATCAAAGTGAAGACAATAGCACCAGCCATACCTTCCTTAGGGTGTTTTGCAGGCTAAATGAGATAATGGGTGAGAAAGCATGTTCAGAATTGCTACCCTCTTTTGAACTATAGTGTTGCTGTTGGTAATAATATTATAAGCAGAGCTGAATGGGGAGTTCCTAAGCAACCATCTGAACTCAGGTATGGAGGTGGGATTGCACATGGCATGTTGGCATGAGCTTGTAGGAAAGTTGGCCATTCAGATTAGAAGAGGGTGAACCACTAATGCCTCAGTCCGTTACTTCTACAGGCAATTGAAACTTGTTGTCATCAAACAAGGTGAAGAGACTGGGCCTTTGAGAATAATTGCATCTCTATAGAGAAATCATGCTTTTACAGAAAAATTTCTGTAGGATCTCACCAATTAGGTATCTAGATCCAAGCCCGAGAATTCTCCCTTCTGTTCATAACATGAAATTTCTCAGTTGTTAGCCTGTGATTATTTCACAAAACGTGTGGGGGGAGGGATAAGATATTTGTAGCATATTTAATTAGGAAAAAAAGTTATTGTATATACATATGCATATTTATGTGTCTATATATATACACATATGTGTGTGTGTGTATTTTAAACTTTCTAGAAAATAGTAAGAAAAAGACAGATAACCCAATAGAAAATACAAAGCTTAATTGTACAGTCTCCTTTTTCACGTCCATTTATGTGGCCTATCTACAGTTTGGGGTAGTGATGAATTATGCTGATGTGAACATTTTGGTCATGTATCTTGGTGCACAAATGCGTTGATTTTTCTAGGCTAAATATACCTGGAAGTAGAATTGCTGAATTGTAGGGTTTATTATTTTCAACTTTTGTAAATAATGTGACGCTATTTTCCAAAGTAGTTATACCAATTTTTACTTCTATGAACAGTGTGTGAGAGTTCTTACTGCCAGTACTTAGTATTACTGGAGTTATAAATTTTGCCAGTTTGGTTAGAGAATAGTGTCTTTTATTGTTGTCTTAATCTGTACTATCTTGATTACTGCTGAAGTTCAGCACAATTTTGTTTTTTTTTCCCAAATTTTTCACCTGTTTTTATTTGTGTAAAAATGAACCACAAATAAATACAAACAAAATAAACAGAAATGAATATATGGGGAGTTAATTTGTTCTATTCCTGAGTGGTAGAAATTGATATTTGCTTGGTAATTGTTGTTAAACTGAATCTAGAATTTTTTTGATATTTGAAAGAGCTTTTATTTTTAAAATATACTCATAATAATAAGAATTTAGTGATAATTTTACAGTGGGCAAGCTATGAGGTCTAGTAAAAGAACACTGTGGTCTTTGAAATTGAAAAAAACCTAAGTTTATGTGCTGCTATCATCTACTCTCTGGACCCTCTACAAGCTTCACTTTCCTAATCCATAAAAGGCAACAATAAATTCCCAGAAAGCTACTGGGAGTAATAAATTAGTTAAGGTATATAAAGCATCTAGCAAATCACATTGACGAAATAAATATCAGTTCCCTTCCCTCTTCTTCCAAGCCTCACTTATTTAAACAATATTCACTGAGTGCCCACAGTGGACCATTTCTTTAACATAGGTCACCTATGAATCAAGCGAATATAATAAACACATCCTTCAGATCCTAGGTCAAAAATATGTGTGGGCTTTGGAGTGGGGGTATACAGTGGAGTGAAATAAAGAGCTCAGAAGCAACTCTCTCTCTCTCTATATATATATATATGCTGAGGCTGGGCGCGGCTGCTCATGCCTGTAATCCCAGCACTTTGGGAGGCGAGGCCAGCAGATCACCTGAGGTCAGGAATTTGAGACCAGCCTGGCAACATGGTGAGACCCCATCTCTACTAAAAATACAAAAATTAGTGGGGCATGGTGGCAGGTGCCTGTAATCCCAGCTACTCGGGAGGCTGATATAGGAGAATTGCTTGAACCCGGGAGGTGGAGGCTGCAGTAGCTGAGATCGCACCACTGCACTCTAGCCTGGGCGATAGAGCTAGACTCCATCTCAAAAAAATGTGTATATATATATATGTATGTATATATATATAGTATGTATATATATAGAGAGAGTATGTATATATATGCTGCATCCTTGGGCCAACATTAGTGAAGTCCATATCAGTTAAAGGAATTTGTTGGATTTTGCCTGATTGGTTAAAAACAATTGTGATGACATGGTCAGAAATATCAAAGAAGTGCTAGTTTGGTGAAAAAGGTGAGAGGTTTGCCCCATAATATGTTGTATTTTAGATGCTAACATGTCTCCTCTCTGGGGATGTGCCTCAATACTTAGAAACCTGAACTGGGAGCTCAGAAGAAAGGTGAAAGTTGAGACTGGGTAAATAAGGAAAGCCAAATGAACCTATGTATTTTATGCACCTTTTCTGGAATACCAAATTTTATATATATATACACACACACATATATATGTATATATAAAATTTGTATTATATATACACATACACACATATATACATGCATGTATATATAAAAAATAAATATATTTATATATGTACACACACACACCAAAATATATATCACAGTAAAAATGTTAAAAAAGGTAAATCAAACAAAGCTCTTATATTTTAGAAAGTGATATAACTAAATTTCTGTTATACATTTTCCTGTATATGTTACATTTCACACTTCAAATGTTTAGAAACAGACCCAACAGAGCTCCTATATTCAATAAGTTTATTTAAAAAAAGCTAAAGGGGAGATAAGACCTATACATGAGTAACTTTAATTCTATGTAGAAAATAATAAAAACCAACAAGAGATACATATACAATGCTATAGTAATAGTTGAAGGGTAGATTCTAGGATGGGGAATTGAGGAAGATAACGTTGCTCTGGACAAGAAAGAGAGAGACAGTAAAATAGAAGAGAAATTATTCAGATATATTTCACAAATAGTGTCTGTTTGGCTGAAGTGTAATATCTGTGGAGAGAAGTAATGGAAAATAAGTTTAGAATGATACATTGGTGCCCAACAGTAGGGATATCATCTTTCAAATTGAGATTTTCAAATTTAAACTATAGATTCAAACTTCACTAAAGAAATTCTGGATATCATGCGGATAGATGTCGGAGATAAGGCAGAATCTCAACTACTGTAGAAGAATATTTAAAACAGCTTTCCTTATGCACCTATGTTAAAGTAACGCACTTGTTTGCTTCAGAGGAAATTTTCAGCATTTTATGTATGAGCACATATCCACCTAAAACATTATTTGAGCACCTGCTCTAGCAAATATTGGTATTCTGTGTATCTAGAATCCATTTTCCTGCGTAAAATATTGTGACTTTCTTGGAGAATGATCTCTTTCTTGGAGAATAGATTGGTGGGAGAAGAGTGTCTAGTTCCTGAACCTTCTCCACCCACAAGTCTATGGAAGCTGAGGCAAGGATAACCTTTCCTTTCCTGCCCCCTAAGGAAGAGAAATCTGTACAGAGAGTTTCATGGAGGTACATAGAGAGGCAGATATGAGTCCTAATCTCAGCCAACAAAAAGTTCTCACTCCCCCAAATTTGAATCTGCAAGGGATGGAAAGAAGCATCAAGGCTTGGAGCTCATTTGCTATAGCAGGGAAATGCTGGTAGGGCCATTCCAGACATGACATGGTTCTTTGCTTCTGACTTCTGTTCCTTAGCCCTCTGAAATGCTCCTGCTTCCTGCATTTTGCCCAGTTTCCTTTTGATTCTGCAAATCTCTTGATATCCTTTCAATTACCTCCTTTGTTTCCCTTTAAGTTAGCCTGAACTGATGTCTATAATGAAACATAACTGATACCTCTAGCTTGTGAGAGATACTCTTCCATGGATGGTAGAGTGAACAAGAGAGAAGTCACTGACCTCACAAAATTATAAATGTTAAAGAGCATGGGGAATAAAGCACCCTCAGTAATAAAAGAGAGGTCCACAACATTTCAGTAAAAAACAAAAAGTGTTATAAAAAATTATCAGGAAGTGAATAATGCAGAGGAAACACTGCCACAAAATTTAACTTAGCAGAAAATGAAGCAATTACCAAGGCATCCATTTTGTAATTATTTTTGTTCTTGCTAACAATAGTAATAAAGATCTGGAATTATTGGTACATAGGATGAAAGAGATCTTAGGGCTGTTTTTGTTCCCCTGTTGCATGTTACCGACTAGGAAGTTGAGGCCTGGGGAGGAGAAGTGGTCTCTGAATTCTCACATCCAGGAAGTGACAGAGTGAGACTTTGTGCAGTATTCTAACTCTGCATACCACCTCACACACCACAGCTGCTCTGGCTGGCGGCCACAACCCCTTTTGTGTGTATGAGCACACATTTAGTTTGCTTAATGTTTTTGATAGTCAGAAACATTTTTCTTACAAACATGTTTGTCCTTATAAACACATTACTGATTTTCTGTTCAGATAATGGTCACTTTTTATCTGAGTAATGTATGAGCCTGGCTAAAGCTGGACAATGTTGTGTCCAGGAGCCAGTATCCTGACTTTCAAGTTAATTGCAACAACCACTTCTTTTTAGGTCCCTCATTGGCTGCTCTTCAGATTTCTCTCTTCAATTCCAAGCACATCTTATGTAAACAATAGTGTCTGTGATAGTGGATGTGATTGTGTGCTACCTGGATCTCCTAGCTGAAATCCTTCCAAGAATTTCCTTCAGTCAATGGGAGCCACCTTCCCTCAGGTTATGGCTCCAGGTAAAGATTAAACAGCTGTAGAAGTGTCATCCAAGATTGGCCAGTGAGTAGTATGAAGGCCTGCCCCCGCTTGTCCTGTTTCCTTGACACAGCTCCCAAGAGCCATCTCAGCTCCCAAACACCCTGAAGGATTGGCTGAGGCCTTTGTTGAGACTGCATTGCAGCCCAATTTCTCCTTCTCTCTGATTCTGCTGCCATCTCTCCCTTACAGATGCTGTTCCTGAGAGTCCGTCCTGGAGAGCCATCTGCACACAGATCTCAGTCTCAGAGTCTATTTCCCAATAAATCTAATCTGAGAGATCTCCTCACTTGTTGTTTTTTCCCCATATGAAATAGTTACTTTGTTTTACTTAATTTTATTAAGTTCAGTGGTACATGTGCAGATGTGTTATATAGGTAAATTGTGTGTCATTGGGGTTTGGTGTACAAATTATTTCATCACCCAGGTAATAAGCATAGTACTTGATAAGTAGTTTTTCAGCCCTCTTCCTCCTTCTCACTCTTCACCCTCAAGTAGGCCCTGGTGTCTTTTGTTCCATTCTCTGTGTTCAAATGTTTAGCTCTCACAAGTGAGAACATGTAATATTTGGTTTTCTGTCCCTGCGTTTGTTCACTCAGGATAATGGCCACCAGCTCCATCCATGTTGCTGCAAAGAACATGATCTTGTTTCTTTTTATGATTGCATAGTATCCCATGGTGTATATGTATCACATTTTCTTTATCCAGTCTACTGTTGATAGGCATTTAGGTTGATTCCATGTCTTTGCTCTTGTGAACAGTGCAGCAATGAACATGCGTATATGTGTCTTTATGACATAACTATTTATATTCCTCTTGGCATATCCCCAGTAATAGGATTGCTGGATCAAATAAGAATTCTGTTTTAAGTTATTTGAGAAATTGCCACACTGTTTTCCACAATTGCTGAACTAATTTACATTCCCCCCAACAGTGTATAAGCATTCTCTTTTCTCTGCAACCTCACAAGCATCTGTTATTTTTTGACTTTTCAGTAATAGCCATTCTGAGTGGTGTGAGATGGTATCTCATTGTGGTTTTGATTTTCATTTCTCTAATGATCAGTGATTTTGAGCATCTTTCATGTGCTTGTTCACTGTATGTTTTCTTTTGAAAACTGTTCGTGTCTTTTGCCCACTTTTTAATGGGGGCTGTTTGTTTTTTTCTTGTTAATTTAAGTCCCTTATAGATTCTGGATATTAGACCTTTGTTGGATACATAGTTTGCAAATATTTTCTCCCATTATGTAAGTTGCCCCTTTTACTCTGTTTCTTTTGCTGTCCTCATCCACTTTTAATTCTGTGATAATTTCTGATGGCCAAATAATGTTTTACCTTCTTTAAGATTGCAATTTGTGTTGCTAAGAACATCAGAGATAAGATCCTAAATCTTTAGACTTGTTTCTTGAAGTAAGCCGAAAACAGTGGCTAGTGTGCACAAAATTCACATTTCCAGAGCCTTAGAAGCTGTCCCCTCCTCAAATACTTCCTGATGGTTTTGTGTGTGCTGTGAGCTCTGGTGGGCATTTTCACCTTTGTTGTTTCTCATAATTACCCTGTTAACGTTTAGGTTATTATCCTAGTTTTATAGTTGATAAAACCAAGGCCCAAAAATGTGAAGCAACTTATCAAGGATTAAACAGATGAAGAAGTGTCATCATTTTCTTTTCTTTTTTTTTTTTCGAGACGGAGTCTCGCTCTGTGACCCAGGCTGGAGTGCAGTGGCACGATCTCAGCTCACTGCAAGCTCCACCTCCCGGGTTCACGCCATTCTCCTGCCTCAGCCTCTCCGAGTAGCTGGGACTACAGGCGGCCGCCACCACGCCCGGCTAATTTTTTGTATTTTTTTTTTTAGTAGAGACGGGGTTTCACCGTCGTCTCGATATCCTGACCTCGTGATCCTCCTGCCTCGGCCTCCCAAAGTGCTGGGATTACAAGCGTGAGCCACCACGCCCGGCCTAGTGTCATCATTTTCTACTAAATGATAACCTGTGATTTATGAATCAGATTTCCCATTTTACAGATGGTAAAACTGAGGCTCAGACATAGATATTAAGTGATAGAACCAGGATACCAATTCACTCTTTTGCTGGCCTACAAACCCTTTATACTCTATTCTTACCTCCCCATCATGTTCTACTTTTTTTCAGATGAGAAAACTAAGGCAAAAAAAAAAAAGAAATCTCAAATGGTTTTTCCCATGTCATATAGCTAGACTGGTGGTGTTGAGTCTAGGCTCCAGATTTTCTATCTCCCACTCCACACCACCAGCTAGCTGTCCTGCTCAGCATGCTCAGAATCTGTAGGACTCCGGCTGCCTGCACGGTCGGTGCAATGGCATTCTCACTTTTACTGCAAAACTCCTCACCAAATATAAAACTGAAAATGTAGGCCACCTGTCCATGTGATTGTATTTCATAACTTAGAGCTAAAAATAGCTCTCAGCTTGCTTGACCTGTATATAACATATTAAAAGCTCAAATTCAAATTCACTCGCATCTTGGATTAATGTTGAGATTATGGCTTTCCAGACTTCTTTCTCTCACATTCTATCTCACCCAGCAGGGAATGGATTGTGCTTGTCCACATTATTTTCTGTGTGAATTATTGAGCTCTTACTTTCAAAGATTAATTTCATGACCTTATGCTCTTTGCTGTACCTGGAGAATTCTTTTGGAGGGCACAGACTCTAGAACCAGACAGCAGGGTAAGGCTGGGTATCTGTGGCCAAGGCATGAAAACTTTGTCTTGATTTCCTCATCTGTGAAACGGAGATGAAATCATACATATTTCCTGAGGCTGTTTTGAGAAGTAAACAAACTAATTCATGGCCAGTGTTTAGCTAAAATCTGGACACACACACAGAGTGGACAAATAGGATAATTAAAAACAAAAATCAACAAAATAAAAAATCACCGCCACATAGCATGACCAATTTGTCCTAGTTTGCCTGGAACAATCTGTTTTCTCACTGAAAGCCCCAAATCTCAGGAAATTTCTTAATTCTGGGCAAATTGGAACAGTTGTCTACTCTATTCACCACCAATGAAACAAACAAAAGGTTCTGAGTAATTCACTTATTCAAGAAGTGTTTATTTATAACTAATAAATTCTAGACAGTGTGGTGGTATTTTAAAGGTAAACATGACAAAAAATGTATCCTCATGGAACACTCAAGCTAATGAGAATTATGAAAATGGGCAAATTGTATATATGCTGTCCTGAAAACTGGCATGAAATGGACAAAGAGTATAACTCTGAGATGCATTGTATTCAGAGGGACACAATCCAGGAATTTCATGGATTACACACTTCTGTCTAATGCTGCTTTTTTTTTCCCCAAGCAAAATGCTATGGGGAGTTAACAGGGTTACATATGAAAAAGTTTTCCATAAGCAGGTAAGTTAAACAGCTTGCTGTTACATTACTACAGTACTTATCAGCATCTTTAATAGTCTACTGAACACTTAAATCTCAGATGGGGATGTTTTAAGTATTATTTCTGAACTTTTAGACTTTTCAACAACATAGAAGTTTTTTAAAACTCATGTGATGGTACCAATATTCCACAGAGCTTTGACAGAAGGAAAATCTAAGTGGTATTTGGCATTGAACACAGAAAGCTCAAAGTAGGAAGAAAAGTGCCAAACCCCAACTCCTCATAAATAGAGACAGAAGTCATGCTTCAGTCATCAGAGCCAGAGCTGTGGTTCTTAACCATTTTTCTTTTGGTTCATGAACCTCGTTTCAGAATTTAATGAGCACATGCATGCATAGAGGATAAGAAGCTTCAATCAAGAGCCTTGAACTTCGCAGAGCATGCTGAAGAGATGCTAAGTCTTCTTAGGAATTGAAAAATCTTCTCTAAGTGAATTTTGATCCTTCCTATCAGCAGAGATGGAAAAAACCTGCAGACTGAAATAAATACTAACACAAGAATGAAATTCCAACTGTGGACTAGCATGGGATAATAGTGTAGAATGCATAGAAGCAGGACTTAGATGAAATATAGTAGTCACTTTCATATATGGAGTGCTTACTATTACATTCTTTATCTTATTTAATCAAGAGATATTTATCCTGGTATTTAGGCTGTGGCTTCTGAAATCAGACTTCTTGGTTTTGAATATTGTTTTTGCTATTTACTGGTGATGCAACCTGGAAGAAATTACTAAAATACCTCTAAGTCTTGTAATTCCCATCTCTAAAGTAGCAATCATAAGACAGTAGTATCTTTTTCATCAGGTTTGTAGAGGTTACATGATATAATTGTTGCAGGCTGATTTCTAACTCATAGTAAAGCTCAGTAAATATTACCTAGTGTTTTTCATATTATTCTTAGGTGGATATTATTCTTTTTTTTTTTTTTTTTTTTTTTGAGACGGAGTCTCGCTCTGTCGCCCAGGCTGGAGTGCAGTGGCACAATCTCGGCTCACTGCAAGCTCCGCCTCCCAGGTTCACGCCATTCTCCTGCCTCAGCCTCTCTGAGCAGCTGGGACTACAGGCGCCCGCCACCACGCCTGGCTAATTTTTTTGTATTTTTAGTAGAGACGGGGTTTCACCGTGGTCTCGATCTCCTGACCTCGTGATCCGCCCGCCTCGGCCTCCCAAAGTGCTGGGATTACAAGCGTGAGCCACCGCGCCCGGCCTGGTGGATATTATTCTTAGCATTTTCATTTCATGGAAGAGGTAACTGAGAACAGGAATGATCTATAGCAGACTCTTCCTATTGACCCCATTTAGGGGTTCATTATTGGGGAGAAACAGGAAAGCAGTGTCATATATTTCAGCCTCATTTTTTCTCTCAGAAGAAATTATATTAATATAATAATATTCTTGGTCTTTTTCTAAATTATTTTTCTCTGAGTCATGCTTTATGCAAGTGATATTTATAACTTTGTGAATCACACCCACATTTGTGTGGGTTGTCTCCTTGGGTCATATGTACTTTTAGTGTGTCTTTATATTTTGGGGACACTGGGAGATGTCCTTTATACCAGATACAAAACCTTAAGATGCTCTCTTCTGATTTAGGAGGGACCCTCATATCCCAGGACCTGCTGAAGTCATTCCTAACAGGTTTAAGTTAGGTCTGTCCTCTGTCCCGCCTACACAGCACAAGTAAAAAGGAGAGAGAGAAGCCACTGAAGCAAAAACATTCTGTACTTTAAAGTCAGAAGCAAATGTCTTTATTTCCTTTTTCTTTTTTTCTTTTTTTTTTTTTTTTGAGACGGAGTCTTGCCTTGTCACCCAGGCTGGAGTGCAGTGGCGCGATCTCGGCTCACTGCAAGCTCTGCCTCCCAGGTTCACGCCATTCTCTTGCCTCAGCCTCCCAAGTAGCTGGGACTACAGGCACCCGCCACCACGCCCGGCTAATTTTTATATTTTTGTAAAGACAGGGTTTCACCCTGTTAGCCAGGATGTTCTCAATCTCCTGACCTCGTGATCCACCAGCTTCGGCCTCCCAAAGTGCTGGGATTACAGGTGTGAGCCACCGCGCCTGGCCTCCTTTTTCTTTTTTAAAGATTTTGATAAGAACACAACATGAAATCTATCCTCTTCATAAATTTGTAACTGCACAATACCGTATTGTTAACTATAGGTAAAATGTTGTATAGCAGATCTTGCATAACTGAATTTTTTTTTTTTTTTTTTTTGGAGGCAGGATCTCACTCTGTCCCCCAGGCGGAAGTGCAGTGGTGCTATCATAGCTCACTGTAACCTCGAACTCCTGGGCTAAAGCAATCCTTCCACCTCAGCTTCCCAAAGAGCTAGGATTGCAAGTGTGAGCCACTGCAACTGGCCTCATAATGGAAACTTTGTACCCTTCAAGCAACTCAGCATTTCCCCCTCCCCCTGCCCCTAAAAACCACCATTCACTGTCTGTTTCTATGAGTTTGGCTATTTTAGATACTTTATAAAAGTGGAATAAAGTAGTATTTGTCCTTCTGTGATTGGCTTGTTTCATTGAGCGTAATGTCCTCCAGGTTCATCCATGTTGTTGCATATGGCAGAGTTTTCTTCTTCTTAAAGGCAGATCGTATTCTACACAGGTTTGAGCTTCTTCTGATTTCTTCTCTGTTCAGCCTATGTGACAGAGCAAGAGAAAGAGAGAGAAAGGGAGAGGGAGAGGAAAAGAGACAGGAGCCAAAGAAACATAAATGTTTTGTGATTATTTTTAAGTCAGGAATGAATGTTTTTATTTATTTTTAAATAAAACAGCAAAACACCTCTAAAACTCTTGGAAGGTTCATGATTATCTGCCAACCTGTGTTTGTTTCATTCATGAAGTATTTAACTCAGTCCACATCCAACAAAAATATTTAAAGGGCACTCCAGAATGTGTGTAACTGCCACGAGAGGGCTAGTTTGACTTGGCCAGACAGTCACTTGAATTCCATCATTCATTGATTGATAGGCTTATTATTTCAATAGACATTTGTGAGGCACCTGCTATAAGCTAGACCCTAGCAAGCATATTGACTGCCTTATAGTATACATACTGGTGGTTGGATATGGAAGTTGAATTTTATTCTCTAGGCAGTCACAGATGTCATTTTGTCATTTCTGTCTTTCCCTCTACATCCTGCTCTGCCATTTCTCTGGTGCTCCATGCCACAGGAGGCTCACTTTATAAACTAGATCATCTGGACTCCCTTTCCTTGTGGCTTCATGGATTTGGCCAGTTGGTGATCAAAAGGCAGGAGGAAAGAGATGCTGAGGTCTTTATTCCCTCAACTCCCTGCTTGCTAAGCTGGAGATTGGTAGTAGCTGTGTTTTTCTATTGAAATTCACACCCCTGCCAGGCTTCCCCTTTCTTATGGCTACCTTTTGCTGCATGAGAAATAATGTTATTTCTATATAGATAGTTATAATTATTTGAACTTCTTTATATCACATATAAATCTACCCAGATTGGAAATAAGAGTTTCTATCAGCATGTGATTTAAATTATAGGATAAGTATTTTTTAACTGTTGCTTTTTTGTTACAAGAAATATTAACCCTAAAATGGAAACTTAATTGTGAATTCCTTATTTTTGAACTGTTTGTTTACTTCATGATTTTAGTCATTTTAGATATAGTTGAAAGCACTTAATATTAGTAATAAGATCAAATGTATAACTGTAAATAATAATAATATGTTTTAAAATCTTATTTTTAATTGAATAGTAATTGCATATATTTATGGGGCAAAATGTGATGTTTTGATATATGTTTACAATATGGAATGATTAAATCAGGCTAATTAACACATCTAGCACCTCACATACTTACCATTTTTGTGGTAAAAATATTTAAAATGGACTTACTTAATTTTAAAATATGAAATGCATTATTGTTTATTATAGTCACCATTCTGCACAATAATTCAGTAAATCTTATTCCTCTTGTTTGACTGAAACTTTGTACCCTTTGATCAATGTCTCCCCTTTCACCATTCACCTCCCTCCCTCCCTCCTCAAACTCTGATAACCTTCATTCTACTGTCTACTTGTATGAATTTAACTTTTTTTTTAGATTCCACATATAAGTGATCATACGATATTTGTCTTTCTGTGCCTGGCTTATTTCATTTAGCATGATGCCCTTCAGGTTTATCCAGGTTGTCACAAATAATAGGATTTCCCCTCCTCTTAAGGTTGAATAGTATTCCATTGTGTATATAATTATCAAAAAGATGAGTGATAATGTGTTGGCGAGGGTATAAAAAGGGAACCATGGTGCGCTGTTGGTGAGAATGTAAGATAATTTGTAT
Source organism: Hylobates moloch (assembly GCF_009828535.3). NCBI lineage: Eukaryota > Metazoa > Chordata > Mammalia > Primates > Hylobatidae > Hylobates > Hylobates moloch. The sequence goes on along the minus strand of NW_026652280.1, from coordinate 77,302,012 downwards.
AACCTTGTGGAAACAGTATGGGAGTTCCTCAGAACACTAAAAATAGAATTACCACATAACAATAGGTTTTTAATTATATATTTACTATGCTGAGTCCTGCCATTTGTGAGTCAGTCATTTTCTTTCCAATGGGTTTCAGTGACTGTCTCCCCATTTTAAGTATCATGATCACATATCTGTTTACATTCATTGATCTCCTCATCCCCCTGCCCCATGCGTAATTGCAGAAGGACTATTCTATATGTGCTTCCAATCTCACTGTGGTGTCCACCTTCAGTTAGGATCATCATTCTCCTGTCTTCACAGCTCAGATGCAGCCCTTCCGTGGACACAGACAAAATTACATTCCTATTTTGCCATAGTCATTCCTACCCTGTACCCTCTGTCCATAGCCTAAAGAATAGGGAAGGTCAAAGTGCCCTTAGGAAAGTTCTTGTGAAAGCAAAATCTCAATTAAGTTTGCAGCTTTCTGAGCACATAACAATCAGAATACACTTTATTTCACTTTTGCATATCTGCAATGGCACATCCTTCAATATTCACACACCATTTCTTCAACAGCAGGGGAGAGCAGGCGAAGGTCACATTTGCCAAGCATTGACTCTGGTCAGGCATTTTTAGTTTTATTTAATTTTTATAAAATCTGTTTTAAATTCCTGCTATAATTCTTATTATTTAAATGTAGAAGCTAAAATTTAAAGGGACCAAAGACTTTGCTAAACAGCTGATAGATGCAGATTCGACATCCAAACTTGCTGTCTGTCTGACTTCAAAGTGTGTTTTTTTGAAAACTGTATTCTTCTAGTTTTTCTTTTTTGAGGGTGGGCTTTTATTTTTAAAATTTTTATTTTTAATTATTATGTACCCATTATTATGGGTACAAAACAATATATATTTTTGATATTTTGATACAGGCATACAATGTGTAATGCTCAAAACAGTGTAATTGGGGTATCCATGATTTCAAGCACTTATCATTTCTTTGGTCATTGCCATCTGACAGTATTAGTTCTTGAGATTAGGAACAGTCTGGTTCATCTCTCCATCTCTAGCATCTAGCTGGATGAAGAAGATGGTGAGTAAGTGTTGGAATGGGTGTATGCAGTCAAATACCAGTTTGGGCAGTATCGGTTCTCAGTTGAAAGGTTTTAGAGCATTCACTTTGCATGATCTACTGATGTCTGCCAAGGCACATATCTGTGGCTGCTTTTGTTGATGTAATTCTGTAGTGTAAGCAAACCCTGAATTTAGAAAAATGCCTGAGAGATGAAGGAAACTCCAACAGAATTTGCTGTTGGATTTTTCTCTTTCTGGATGGCATGGATAAACTTCATTCAACAGACTATCGTGGCTGAGTGGAACCTATGTTGAAGTATTCCTTTCATGTCTGCTGTCTTATTTATCTTGGAATGACTTACTCAGTTTTGTTGGAGGAAAAAACAGTTGTTTCTTGTCTGTCATTTGAAGTGCACTCTATAAGGTATTCCGTCTATTTTTTTTGTTTAGAGAAATGCTTTTTACTCAAATAATTATGTGGCATGAGTGCTCATGTATTTATTGAGTGTCAAACACTGTTGTAAAATGGTAAGCTCTTGATAATTTCTGGTGGTAAGTGTCATGATTGATTGCTTGCATTTTGTATGCTAGGCAGAGTAATGATAATTCAGAGATGAAGCTAACCTGGTAGACTGAGGTTGAATCAATCTTCAGCAAAGGCCTCCACTTTGCAGGGATGAAAAACACAGGTTTATAAAGTTGAGTTTTTTATACTCCATGGTTTATTTCACTCTACGTTTATTGGTCTCTGCCCCTCTTATCCTATTATTTAACTGTTTTTCTCCCTTAATATTAATCTCCAACTCTTCCCCCATTTCCTTTGTTGCAAAGGCATTAAGTCTAATATATTTAGATGTATGTATTTCCTTGGAAGTGATATTTTACAAATATTCTTAAATATCTTACAATATTTTAAAAATATTGAATATTCTTAAAATTTACATAAATGATGTGCTATAGATCTCATTCTTTTTTCATAGATTTTTTACTCAAGAGTTCGCTTTAGAGATCTATCCATGTGCTATACGTAATTATAGTTAATTGTGTCAGACTACAGCTTAACATTTTATGGTTTAAAAATGATAGTGCTATTGATATAAAACTTATATGCCATAAAATTCATGCTTTAAAATGTAAAATTGGTGGTTATTATTATATTTACAGAGTTATGCAACCATCACCACTATCTAATTTTAGAATATTTCTATCACCTAAAAATAAATCCTATTGGCAATCACTTTCCATTCCATTCTCCCCTCTTCCAATTCCCTGGAAAGCACAAATCTACCTTCTTCTGTTTTCATGTTGTAGCATGTGCCAATATTTCATTCCTTTGTATAGCTGAATAATATTCAATTCTATGTATATACCACATTTTGGCTATTCATTCATCAGCTGATAGATATTTTTTCCTACTTTTGGCTATTATGCTTCTATGAACATTTATTTACAAGAGTTTGTTATGAACATACATTTCAATTCTTTTGAGTATATATTTAGGATTGGAGTTAGTGGGTTTTATAGTAACTTTATGCTTACCTTTTGAGGAGATTTTTATAGCACTATTTAAAAATTCTACCAGATATGAATGGGGGCTCCAACATCTTCAAATCCTTACCAACCCTTGCTTTTGTCTGTCTTTTTGATTTTAGCCATTCTAGTAGATCTGAAATGGTATCTTATGGTAGTAAGTTTTGAAATCAGGAAGTCTGAGTCCTTCAACTTTTTCTTTTTCAAAATTATTTTGGCTATTCTGGATTCCTTGCATTTCTAAATAAATTTTAGGATTAGCTCGACAACTTCTTTAAAAGGAAAAGCAGCTAGGATTTTGCTGGACATTGTGTTGAATCTGTAGATCAATTGGGGGAATATTTACATGTCTGCCCTTAGCCTTTACTTCCCGGTTGTACAGAACCTGGTTGTACTTCCTGGTTGTATGGTAAGTCAAGGTCAGCCAGAGATAAGAGATTAGGGAGTTCTCAGGTTATCCTGATTATGGACACAATCCTGCATATGTGCATGGACTTCTGAACAACACTCATCTTCTCCAATTTTTCCTCAACCCCACTACTGCCATCTTGATAGAATCAGTTCTGGATATATTAGTTGGGGTTCTCCAGAGAACCAATAAGATGCATCTATGTCTGTCTGTCTATCTATCTATCTATCTATCTATCTATCTATCTATCTATCTATCTATCTATCTATCATCTACCTATCTATCTATATATCTATCCATTTATTTGCATCTTAGTGAAAGGTATTGGCTTATGTGACTGTGGAGACTGAGAAGTTCAATGACGTGCTGTCCACAAGCTGAAGATAGAGGAAAGCTTGTGGTGTGATTCAGAGGCCTGAGAGCCAGAGAGCCAATGGTATATGTTCCTACTGTACAGGTCTGAAGGCCTGAGAGCCAGAAGTGCCCAGGGAAGGAGAAGATCTGTTTCCCAGCTCAAGCAATCAGGCAGAATGTGAATTCAAGCTTCTTCACCTTTTTGCCCTATTTAGGTCCTTAACAGATTGGATCATGCTCACTCATATTAGGAAGAGCCATCTGCTTTACTCTATTCAATTCAAATGCTTATCTCTTCTGGAAACACCCTCACAAACACACCCAGAAATAATGTTTAACCAGTGATCTGGGCATGCTGTGACCCAAGTTACATAAAATTTACCATCACAAGTTTGCCACTTGTGAACCTGACACCCATACACATCTCCTTAAACCAGGCTTGATCTCATTAAAGACAATAACAAGGACATAATCCACCTAACATTATACAACTATCCCACAAGCAACTGAAGATGCGCTAATCCCTTCCCCAGAAGATGAGGTAAAGTCCTCGAATGAGGTTTAGTCTTTTCCTTGATATCCCATAACTTAAAAACAATGATATAAAATTAATAATAGTTAAATTCTGATAAAGTCAGAATTATGTCTCATGATAAGGTAATAAGAAAGGAAAGAAAACAAACACACACACAATATATATTTATAACAAACTAAGAAATACTCATGACAAATACAGTTTTTTTTCCTTTTTTATTATTAATTTTTTTTTTTTTGCACACAAAAACAATAAACATTTTCTAAAAATACATACAGACAAAAAGATGGGTATCAATCATATTAGGAAGGTTGCACATGGGAAGTCGGGGAATAGAAATGGGGGGTGGGAATTAAAATAAATGAGAGAGGGACTTTATATGGATCAGTGATAATAACTCAATCCTCTATTTGACAAAGAAGAAGGAGAAGGAAGAGGAAGAAAAAGAAAGTGGGATAAAGGATCAGAAAGGGAGGAAAATAGAAAAAATTAGAGTATGACTCCAGGGTAGACCTGTTTTGTTGTCGCTGGGTTGGTTGGTTGGTTTGTCAGTTGTATTTTTCATATGTTTTGCCATGTTGGCCAGACTGGTCTCGAACTCCTAGCCCAAAGTGATCAACCCGCCTCAGCCCCCCAGAGTGCCGGGACCACAGGCGTGAGCCACCACGTCCAGCCCCCACATTGCTTCTGGCCTCCGTGGTAGACCTCCCAGACGGGGCAGTCGGGCAGAGGTGCTCCCCACATCCCAGATGGGGCGGTCGGGCAGAGGCGCTCCCCACATCCCAGATGAGGGGTGGCCGGGCAGAGGCGCTCCTCACTTCCCAGAGGATGGGTGGTCGGGCAGAGGGGCGGCCGAGCAGGGCCACCTCCCAGACAGGGCGGCGGCCGGGCAGGGGCTGCAATCCCAGCACCCTGGTAGGCCAAGGCAGGCGGCTGGGAGGCGGAGGCTGCCGCAAGCCAAGACCACGCCACCGCACTCCAGCCCGGGCAACACCGAGCACCGAGTGAGCGAGACTCCGTCTGCAGTCCCGGCACCTCAGGAGGCCGAGGCGGGCAGAGCAGTCAGGGTCAGGAGCTGGAGACCAGCGTGGCCAACATGGCAAAACCGCGCCTGCAGCTAAAGGAGAAAAAGCAGGCAGCGGTGGTGGCGCGCGCCGGCAGTCCCAGGCAGTCCGCGGTGCGGGGCAGCAGCGAGCCGCGTAGATTGCAGCCTGGGCCACAGAGGGAAAAGAAAGAAAGAAAAGGAAGGAAGGAAGGAAGGCCAGCTTGCCAGTTTTTTTTTTATAACTGATAACATGTCATAGCTGGCATTCATAACTACCTTCTTTTACAGGCTATTTTATATTCCCTGTGTCTCCAGCAAGTACTTCAGATGTTCACGATTCTTTGCCTGATGAGGTGACCCAAACTTTCATTCCTAAAGGGTCTGGACCATTCATAGTCCTGGCTGAATTGGGTCATTGTAGTTTTCCATTGACCTTAATCAGAGGGCATGATAATAATAAGAGATGCCCAAAGGGATCTCTGTATTCCAGATATACTCTTCTTTACCTCCATTATAGAGTAGTAGTACAATTTCCTTTTAGTAGTCCAGATTAATCACCCAGCCAGCACTGTAACTCATTTATTTGCCCATTGATTAAGAGGTATGAGAAATCCAAAGTGGCTGGGTGGAATTCTTAGCTTCCAGTTCAATGGGTTCATTGTTGTGTGACATGCTTTCCTCCCTCTGGACTAAGACCTCTAAGCTAGCACAGGGTAAGATTACAAGCAAAAGAAGCAAAATGTTTGTCAACAGGTCACTAGGGATTATTGTGAGAGGTGTCACTCCCACTTCCACCACTTGATTACTGGAACTGTGTATCCTGGCCATGAGAGAAACAACATATATTGGATGTTGAACCTTGTCCCAGTCATGTAAGTTATTGACACCTAGCTCATGCTGTAAATGAGTCTTCAAAAGACCATTTCACCATTCTATCAAGCCAGCTGCTTCAAGATGGTGGTTAACAAGACCAGTGAATTCCATGAGCATGAGCCCATTGCCACATTTCTTTTGCTGTGAGGTGAATTCCTTGGTCAGACAGCATGCTATGTAGAAGGCCGTGATGGCAGATAAGGCATTTTGTAAGTCCATGAATAGTAGTTTTGGCAGAAGCATTGCCTGCAGTGAAAGCCAATTTGTATCTAGAGTAAGTGTCTATTCCAGTAAGAACAAATTACTGCCCCCTCCATGATTGAATAGGTCTAATGTTATCAACTTGCTACAAGATAACTGATCACCCTGGAGAGTATCATGTTGGGGACTTAGTGTTGGTCTTTACTGTTGGCAGGTCAGGCACTCAGTGATGGATATATCAGGTTGGTAAGTGAAGGTCCATGTTGTTGAGTCCATGCATATCCTCCATCTTTGCCACCATGGCCACTTTGTTCATGAGCTTATTGAGTAGTGACAGGGGTGGCTGGAGGAAAGGGTTGACCAGTATCCAGAAATTATATCATCCCATCTGTTTGATTATTAAAAGGCCCTGCTGCAGTCATTCTTTTCTGAGTATTCACATGGGAGACAAATATCTTCAGATTTTTTTTTGCCCGTTTAGAGAGGTGTGCCCACCTACCTCTTCCCCAAATTTCCTTAGAATCAATTTTCCAATCATGTTCTTTTCAAGCTCCTAACCATCGAGCCAAACCACTGGTTACATCCCATTGTACAGAAAGGTCTGTAATCCATGCCTGAGTCTATGTTTCCTTTGTCAACTTTTTATAGGGAACTCTCTATAATATCATAGGTACAGGCTGGTAGAGATAAGTCAGTGTGGTAGGAATAAAAACCATGTGCATTTGGGCCACTTCTTCATGTAACTTACTGGTACCTTCAGGGCCTGCCTGGGCCCAATCATGTATATACCACTTCCATTTGATGATGGAGTACTACTGTATATACCCAACGTTATGGCTTGGTGGGTCAAATGACACTCAATTCATGATAAGCAGCTCAGCTCACATTGCATGGTAATTTGGCCTCCCATGGTTAAGTGCTCAGTCTCTACTAAGGCCCAATGTCAAGCCAAACAGTTTCTTAAAAAGAGAGTAGTTATTGGCAATGAATGACAGGGATTTTCTCCCAAATCCTAAGGGCCTGATTTGCAATTTACCTATAGGGGCCAGCCAAAGGCTCTAAACAGCATCCCTATCTGCTGCTGACACTTCAAGCACTGTTGAATTTGCTAGGTCATATGGCCCAAGTGACAGCACAACTTGCATTCAGCCTGGATTTGTTGCAGAACCTTCTCTTATTCTGAAACCCTACTCAAAATTAGCAGCTTTTCCAGCCACTCAGTAAATGTGCTGGAATAAAACACCCAAATGAGGAATATGTTGTTCCCCATGCCAAAGAGGCCCACTAGGTGTTGTGCCATACTTTTGGTTGTAGGAGGGGACAGATACAACAGCTTTTCCTTCATCTTAGAAGAGATGTCTCAACATGCCCCATACCACTGGCTCCCTGGAATTTTCACTAGGTAAAGGGCCTTTGAAGTTCTATCAGATTTGTTTCCCACCCACTGGCATGCAAATGTCCTACCAATAAGTTTAGTCATTGCTACTTGCTCTCTAGGTCTAATCAGCGTAATGTCATCAGTGTAATGGGCAAGTGTGATATTATGTGTAAAGGAAAGGTAATCAAGTTCTCTGATAACTAAATTATGACATAGGACTGGAGAGCTGATACAGCCCTGAGGTATGATAGTGAAAGTGTCTCGCTGGCCTTGCCAGCTGAAAGCAACTGCTCCTGATGAGCCTTATTAACAGAGACGAAAAAAAAAAAAGACATCTGCCAGATCAATAGCTACATGCCAACTACAAGGGGAAATGTTTTTTCAAGTAATAAAACCACATCTGGTACAGTAGCTGCAATTAGAGTCACCACCTAGTTAGGTTTGCCATAATCCACTGTCATTCTCCAAGATCCATCCGTATTCTGCACAAGCCCAAAAGAAGTGAATGAGGGGGTGGTGGAAATCACCACCCCTGCATCCTTCAAGTCCTTGATCATGGCACTAATCTCTAAAATCCATCCTGGATGCTTTTGGTTTACTATTTTCCTAGATAGAGGCAGTTCTAGTGGCTTCTACTTGATCTTTTCCACCATCGTAGCTCTAAATTATGGTCAGGGAACTAATGTTGAGATTCTGCTAACTGCTATCTCTCCCAACTACACATTCCAGAACTGGGGAAATGACAATTGGATGTGTTTGGGGACCCACTGGGCCCACTGTGAGACAAAACTGAGCTAAAGCTCCATTGATCACCTGATCTCCATAACCCTTTACTCTGACTGATGTGACACACTGATGTTTTTGTTCTTCCAGAATTAGTACAATTTCACAGTTACCCTGGTAAAAGGAAATAGGTCCCTGTGGGGAAGGCTGGAAGACAGATTAACAGTACAAATTTTTGGTAGTATATCAGGATTCTTTCTCAAGGGAACCTGTCTTCCTCTTCTTTCAAGAATTTCTAGGCAAGTAATTCTAGGCAAGTAAGCTGGATTTAATCTGGGAATTGATTGAGGGACCATGACTACATTTTTATGATTGAGGTTAGACTTTTGTTCACTTGACCTAGAACTTTTCTGCTTGTAAATATCAAGTAAAACTTAGCAGGATTCCTGTCTATTTCACCGCTAGAAACATTATGAACAACTTTTGTTAACACAATAGATCTATGAATAAGACTATTCTGACTTCTGCTTTGACTCTGCTGTCCATTCTGGTAACCTCACTCACTTTGGCTTTGGTGGCTGAATACCACCACTCGGTACCTGCCATCCAGAATGTAACTATTCCCATTACATTTATGTTTCTGAATGGCTGAAGTTTCCACTCACAGGTCTAACCTACAGAGAAGAGCAACCATGAAGCTATTCAAAGATGCTGGGGCTCCCCTCCCAAGTTAATTTTCTTTCAATATTGATGAAAGGTGCTAGACCCTTCTAGTGTAGGAGATTAGTTCTTAAATGACAAGTTTATTCTAATACTCCGGTATCCCTATGCCTTTGAATCAATTCTGTCTTCTACATTAAACCAAGGCAGGTCGGGCATTTCTAATTCACTCACTGTGGTCCCCCTTTGGTCCATGTTTTATCCAACCAACCAAAGTGTTATAGCCCTTCTAATTCTTTGAGCTGCAACCTTCTGTAATGCAGAATCTTTGATTAGTGACCCCATATCAATAAATTTGGTCTGATCCAACGGTATGTTCCTTCCATCATTATGCTAGACCCTTAGAATCTATTGCCATATATGTTTACTGGATTCTTGTTTGTGTAAATTAGAAAACTCAATTAGATCTTTGGAGCATAGAACAACTTCTCATGGGTCACACTTTGTACCTCATCTTTAAGAGTCTCTTGGGTCTTGAGTCTACTTATAGGTCTAGATGTAAAGAGATAGTGGGGCTCTGAAAAGAATCAGCATTGTCTTTCATAGCAGTTGCCTCAGGGGAAGTCATTATAGTTTTCTCAGGCAATGCAGAGTTAATCTCCTCAAAGATGGGTGAAATGGCTGATATCACTCGGAGGAGAGAGATGGTATCACTGGGGTGGGGGATGCCATTGCCACTGGGGGCAGAGAGACCCCTTCTACTGGGGATGAGTTGACCTCTTCTAGGGGTAAGGAGACCGCTTCCTTTTTCACTGGCAAAGAAAACACATCAGAATTTAGGGACTCAATGTCCCCAGCAGGGACTTCCCATAATGGCCAATCACTATTCACAGGATCCCATTCTTTTCCAATCAATGTCCTTACATTAACAATAGATACCTTGAGAGGCTGGGGGTTTAACTTGCATTATAAGTCATCCAGTCATAGGCTGAGATTCTACATTTAATCTTCAGCAACCTCAGCCCTGCAACTACAGAAGAAAAAAATCTCTTTCAGGGTCCACATAGAAGACTCCAAGTCATGTATATAGTGCTTGAGCTGGAAATTTGAATCCCTGAGCTCATTCTTTTCTTTCACCACTTCATCCAGTAGCATTAGGAGCAACCAAGGAATGTCATAATATTTGTTAGCTTTCCAAAGCTACTTGAAAGTATTATATATACATCACTCAGTCTCCTACTTTTTATAAAGTGGTTGGTTAAGAGTATCCACTATAGGCCAGGCATGGTTGCTCAAGCCTGTAATCCCAGCATTTTGGGACGCTGAGGTGGGCAGATCACTTGAGCCCAAGAATTTAAGACCAGTCTGGGCAACATGGTAAAACCCCATCTCTTCAAAAAATACAAAAAAATTTAGCTGGGCATGGTGGTGCATGCCTGTAGTTCCAGCTACTTAGAAGGCTGAGGTGGAAGGATGGCTTGAGCCCAGGAGGTGGAGGTTGCAGCGAGTCGAGATTGTGCCACCACACTGCAGCCTGGGTGAAAGAGTGAGACACTGTATCAGGAAAAACAAACAAACAAACAACAACAACAACAACAACAAAAACCCGGATTACTCACTGAAAATATTTTGCATATCTCTATTACCCATATATGCCGTGAACTATCAATGCTTTCTTTACTGATAAAAAGAGTCATTACCATCTTTAATAAAATTAAAAATCCAATTACAGAAACCCCAAACCAATTTAGAAGCTCATTCTTAAAATTCAGTTCCTCTAGAACCAGTTTTGGCACCAAAATCTGTATTCATAAGCGTTCTCCATAGAAACAGAACCAATAGAATATTGATAGATATAGATATAGATAGATAGATGATAGATAGATAGATAGATAGATAGATAGATAGATAGATAGATAATAAGGCATTGGTTTACACTGTTGTGGGGGTTGAGACGTCCCACAATCTGACGTTTGCAAGCTGGAGACATAGGAAAACCTGTAGCATATAGTTTGAAGCCTCAGAAACAGAAGTGCCAAGGACAGTAGAAGATTGATGTTTAGCTCAAGCAGTGAGGTAGAGTGCAAATCCAACCTTCCTCCACCTTTCTTCTATTTAGGCCCTTAACAGACTGAGTGATTCCTACCTGCATTGGGGAGAGCTCTCTTCTTTACTGAGTCTACTGATTCAAATGCTAATCTCTTTTGGGAACGCCCTCATAGACACACTCAGAAATAATGTTTAACCCGATATTTGGGCACCCCATGGCCCAGTCAAGTTGACACATAAAATTAATCAACACACTGGATCTGGACATTTCTGCTTCCATTGTTCGGATTTCTTTTCCGTTATCTCATTCTTTTAATTTCTTTATCTTTTCTTAATGAATCCTGGAAGACTTCCTTAAAAAGATCTTTGATTTCACTCATTTGTTCTCTGGTCCTACCTATTCTGCCAGTCAACCTATCTTTTCAGTTCTTTATTTCAACTATTTTTATTTTTCATATGTATCTCTAAGGGATTGGTTTCTATGTTATTACCATTTCAATATCTTGCCTCATTTCTCTTAAGGTATTTATTATGCTTTAAATTCTTATTTTGTCTGTTCCATTAAATATTCTTCCATTTTAAAAATAAGTTTTTATTTTTCATTTTTAGTAGTACTCATATTTTTCAGGTATATCTTTACTTTTTCTATGAGTTCATTTTTTCCCTTTCACTTATAAGCAGCCACAGTTTATGGTATATATCTCAAGACAAGAGACACAACCTAACACGGCTTGAGCACAGATTCTCCAGATAAATTTAGAAAGTATCTTTATATGTGTATTTATGTGGCAGGTATGTGTGTATCAACATAGGCAGTCTCTATGCTACAATTTAGAGCACTCCTATTATCTTTCCTCCTCTCCAACAGGTAACTTTACCTTCCCAGGAAGCCCTTACGTACCTCTTTTCTAGGATTTCTTTCTCTTTTTTTTTTTTAAATTGCCTAGCCTACAGTGGTTTAGGAGGAAAAAAAGTGCTCAGAGGGCAACCAGCTTGAGTTCACTATTTTTATTTGTTGGAGTAAGAATGCTACACTGGGCCACCAGCTTGAGTTCACCTGTTTTTATTTGCTTCTTACTCCAACAGAGGTTTAGAACCACCTAAATGGAAATCTTTAACTCAGCTTGGAACCCTTATTTCTCAAGGGTACTGATCTGGTGCTATGTTTCTTACCTGGCAATAGTGACGGGGCAAAGACATGTCTAGATGGGGCATTGTGATGGTTAATCCTGAGTGTCAACTCGATTGGATTGAAGGATACAAAGTATTGTTCCTGAATGTGTCTGTGAGGGTGTTGCCAAAGGAGATTAACATTTGAGTCAGTGGATGGGGAGAGGCAGACCCACCCTCAATCTGGGTGGGCACCATTTAATCAGCAGCAAGCATGGCTAGAATCCAGCAGGCAGAAGAAATTGAAAAGACTGGACCTGCTAAGTCTTTGAGCCTCCATCGTTCTCCTGTGCTGGATGCTTCCTGCCCTCGAACATCAGACTCCAAGTTCTTCAGCTTTTGGACTCTTGGACTTACAGCAGTGACCTGCCAGGGGCTCTAGGGCCTTCAGCCGCAGACTGAAGGCTGCATTGGCTGTTGGCTTCCCTACTTTTGAGGTTTTGGGACTCGAACTGGCTTCCTTGCTCCTCAGCTTGCAGATCGCCTGTTTTGGGACTTCACCTTGTGATTGTGTGAGTCAATACTTCTTAATAAACTCCTGTTCATACATACATCTGTCCCCTTAGTTATGTCCTCCTAGAGAATCCTAACACAGACATTTAAGAGGCATAAGTAGAAAACTCAATATCTTATTAAGGAATCATGGTTCTTGGCTCTCAGCTATTCTGGACAACCATTCTCCACCCTTTCCCTTTTGGTCTCAACTACCTTTTATCTCTTCAGAGTTTTCGCAGAGTTTTTATATTATGTTCTAGTATCTATCAGTTTCCTTCTCACTCTTCTAGTATCTCCAGGACTGTTTTGGGGGACAGAAGTGGCAGGTACTTGCTGTTTGACTTTTGGCCTTAAGGTATACTTTAATATTTCCGTAATAATTTTATTTTGGGTTAATGAATGGCACAGTGATATTTAAGCACACAAGTTTTGTGACATGGAGACTATAAAATAAGAAGCTATTTTTACTAGGTTAAAAATATTTGTGTGTAATATATTTATGTTACAGATGTTTCTTATATTTCAAATTGTAAGGTAGGAAAAATTAATTTTCCAATTAGAGAAAAGTGGAGCCCTGTGGGAAGTTCTCTTTGAGCTTGAAAGCGGTCTTGGATAAATCACTAGGAATTTATGACCATTGGTCAAGGCATGTTTGGGAATGCCTGGTTGTTGACAAAAATGTTTTGCTGCTTTCAACGTAAGGCCATTTGAGTCATGCTCAGGACCTAGAAAAAACCTCATTTTTCAGGACATGATTTTCTCCATCCAGTTGGAGTAGCAGTTAAGGGAACTTGTTCTCTATTAAACTGCCATTAAAAGGGACGGCTCCAGACAAATTAAGAAAAGATATCTAGCCAAAGAAGATCAATGGACAATCAATAAGTGGCTGGAAGGTTTGAAAACAGAGTATAGAAGACCAAGTGCCAACTCTATCTGACAGGGCACCAGCCAGTGTTTTAGGGTGGTTATGTTTGATGCAGCCTCCCAATAACTCTATTTAAGACATTGTGCATAGAACTCTTTTCAGGCCTATTAGGATTCTCCCAATAAGATACTCAATTTTCACCACAGAAATAGTGTCAAAATAATTTAATTAACTCAATAATTTTGTTGAGTACTGTTGTTAGTCCATTCTCGCACTGCTATAAAGACATACCTGAGACTGGGTAATTTATGGAGAAAATAGGTTTAATTAACTCACAGTTCCGCAAGCTGTAAAGGAGGCATGACAGGGGAGGTCTCAGGAAAATTACAATCATGGCAGAAAATGAAGGGGAAGCAGGCAAAACCTTTACATGGCAGAGCAGGAGGAAGAGAGAACAAAGGGGGAAGTGCTACATACTTTTAAGCAGCCGGATCTTGTAAGAACTCATTCACTATCACAAGAACAGCATGGAGGAAATCCACTCCCATGATCCAGTCACCTCCCACCAGGCCCCTCCTCCAACATGTGGGGATTACAACTCGACATGAGTTTCGGGTGGGGACACAGAGCCAAACCATATCGAATACTTATTGTATGCACTATTTAAGGGTGCTGAGAAGACCATAGTAGACAAAATCATAAATATACCTGCTCCCATAGAGTTTATGCTCTAGTAGTAAGAGAAAGACAAAACAAATAAAAAATATTTGTGAGAATGTTATACATACTATTGAAGTCAATAAAGAAGGAAGGGCAGGGGTTCTCAGTGGTGGTGGATTTTCAATTTCAACTTGATCATAGTAAAACTATAGAGCTACGTCAACTGATGCTAAAGGGAATGCTTTTAACATTTTAACTTTATGTATAATATTTGCTATAGGATTTTGTAGATACATTTTATCAGATTTAGGATATTTTTCTTTTTTCTCTGTTTAATGCTTTAAAAAAACACACAAATGGATGTTGAATTTTATCCAGTAATTTTTGTTTTCATCTATTGAGGAGAGCATAATTTTTTATACTGTTAATGTGATAAATTATATTGATTGATTTTCTAATGTTAAATCAAGCAAGAGCATTTATGGAAATAGTCGAATGTGTGTGTGGTATATTATCAATTTTTTATGTCGATGGGATTTGTTTGCTAACATTTTATTTAGAATTTTAACCTCTAGTTTCATAAGAGAGATTGACCTGTATTTTTCTTTTCTTATAACATCCTTGCTGGGTCTTCTTTTCAAGGCATGTTGGCCTTATAACATTAGTTGAGAAATATTTACTCATTTTTATTCACTAAAATACTTTTTATAAAATTGGCATTATTTCTTATTTTCATATCAGCTTTACTGAGATATGCTTCACATGTCACACAATTTATCTTTTTAAAGTGGGCAATTCAATTTTTTAGTATATTCATAAAGCTGTATAATAATCACCACAATTTTAAAACATTTTCATCATATTCTAATGAAAAGAAACCCTATACCTTTAAGCTATCATCCTACCCCCACTCCTCACAACTTCCCCCTACTCCTACCCCTAGGCAACCACTAATCTACCTTCTCTATATATTTGCCTATTCTGGAGATTTCTTGTGAATGGTATCACGTAACATATGGTCTTTTGTTACCGGCTTCTTTGCTTAACATAACTTTTTAAAGGTTCACCCACACTGTAGCATGTGTCAGTACTTCCTTTTATGGCTGAATAATATTCCATTACATAGATAGATGAACTACATTTTGTTTACACCATTCATAAACTGATGGAAATTTGGGCTATTTGTACTTTTGGGTTTTTATGAATAATGCTATAAACATTTGTGTGTAGGTTTTTTATGTGTATATAGATTTTTATTTCTCCTGAGTATTTACCTAGAAATAGAATCTATCGTCACCTGGCAACTCCATGGGTAACTTTCTGAAAGACTGCTAGAATGCTTTTGAAAGTGGTTGCACAACTTCACATTTCCACCAGCAATTTATGAGGTTTCCAGTTTTTCACATTCTCACCAACAATTGTAATTATGTCTTTTTAACTTTAGCCATTCTAGTAGGTTTGGAGTGGTATCTACTTGTGGTTTTTATTTGAATGTTATGAAAGACCAATGATAGTGAGTATCTTTCTTGTACTTATTGGACATTAGTGTATCTTTGCATAAATGTCTATTCAGATAATTTGTACATTTTTAATTAGAACGCCTGTCTTTTTATTACTGAGTTAAAGAGTACTTCATATATTCTGTCTTTTTGTGTTTTGGGTATCAGAGTAATACTGGCCTCATAGACTAAGTTGGGAAGTAAAGAAGGAAATTCTTCTATATGCAACAACATGGATGGAACTGGATGAGGTTATGCTAAGTGAAATAATTGTCACAGAAAGACAATACTGCATGATTTCACTTATATATGGTATCCAAAATAGTCAAACTCATGAAAACAAAAAGTAGAATGGTGATGTCTAAGGGTTGGGGCTGGTGAAATTGGAAGTTGCTATTCAATGGGTATGAAGTTTCAGTTATACAAGATAAGTAAGTTCTAATGAGATAGCATCTCACATCATTAAAAATGGCTATTAAAAAGTCAAAAAGTAGCAGGTGTTGGTGAGGTTACAGAGAAAAAAGGACCACATATACTATTGATGGGAATGTAAATTAATTCAGTCACTATGGAAAGCAGTTTGGAGATTTATCAGATAACTTAAAACAGAATTACCATCTGACCTAGCAATCCCATTACTGGGTATATACCCAAGGGAAAATAAATCATTTTACTAAACAGACTCATGTATTCATATGTTAATTACAGCACTATTCATAATAGTAGAAATGGAGTCAACCTAAATATCCACCAATGGTGGCCTTGATAAAGAAAATGTGGTACATATACATCATGAAATACTACACAGCCATAAAAAAGAGTGAAATCATGTCCTTTGGAGCATAAGGAGTGCAGCTGGAGGCCATTGTTCTAGGTAAATTAACACAGGCACAGAACAGCAAAATCACATGTTAAGTGGGAGCTAAATATTGAGTACACACAGACACAAAGATGGGAATGAAAGACACTGGGGACTACTAGAGGAGGGAGGATGGGAGACAGGCAAGGGCTGAAAAAGTAACTATTGGGTACTGTTATCACTACCTGGGTGATGGGATCATTCGTACCCCAAACCTCAGTGACATGCAGTTTACCCATAGTAACAAACTTGCATATGTACACCCTGAACCTAAAATAAAAGTTGGAAAAATAAAATAATTCCCTCTGAAAAAAGAAAGAACATGAAGAGTGCAAAGAGAATACTTGTCTTTTTAGAGATTAAGAATTATAAAAGTCCATTAGTAAAAGACCTGTTGCACAACATTGTCCCTGTAGTTAACAATGCCGCATTCTATACTTAAAAATTTGTTAAGCAGGTAAGTCTCATGTTAAGTGTTCTATTCACAATAAAAAAGTTGGAAAGTGCTCCCTGTTATATTTTTTTGGAAGAGTTTATTAGCAATTTATATGTTTTTTCACTGTTTTCTAGAATCTACCAGCGAAGCCATTTGGGCTTGGTTTTTCTGTGTGTGTAGTTGTTGGATTACTAATTCAATCTCTACTGGTTATAGCTCTATTTGTATTTTCTATTTCTTCTTGAGCCATTTTTAAATAATTTATACCTTTCTAGGAATTTGTCCATTTTATCTAGATATTTATTATATTGGCATACAATTGTTCATACTATTTGTTTATAATCCTTTTTATTTCTGTGAGGTCAGTAGTAATGTCCCTTGTTTCATTTCTGATTTTACTAATTTGAGTCTCCCTTTTTTTCTTAGTCTAACTAAAGGTTTGCCGATTTTTTTTTTTTTTTTTTTGAGACAGAGTCTCGCTCTGTCGCCCAGGCTGGAGTGCAGTGGCGCGATCTCAGCTCACTGCAAGCTCCGCCTCCCGGGTTCATGCCATTCGCCTGCCTCAGCCTCTCCGAGTAGCTGGGACTATAGGCACCTGCCACCACGCCCGGCTAATTTTTTGTATTTTTAGTAGAGACAGGGTTTCACCGTGGTCTCGATCTCCTGACCTCGTGATCCGCCCACCTCAGCCTCCCAAAGTGCTGGGATTACAAGCGTGAGCCACCGCACCTGGCCAGGTTTGTCAATTTTATTGGTGATTTCAAAGAACCATTTTCAGTTTTATTGCTTTGTGTCTTCTTTCTATTCTCTATTTCATTAATCCCCCCACCCCATTTTTATTGTTTTCTCTCTCTGGTTGTTTTAGGTAGTTTAATCTTTTTTTCTCAATGTCTTAACATGCAAGGCTAGATTATGGATTTGACATCTTTCTTATTTTTAGTATAGGCACTTACAACTATATTATCTCATTGTGACCAGAGAGCATACTTTGTCTTATTTCAATTCCTTTAAATTTATTGAAGTTGGTTTTATGGTCTAGCATCTGTTCTATTCTGGCCCATGTGAATTTTAGAATTCATATTCTGCAGTTGTTGGGTTATATAGATGTCCATTAGATCTAGTGGTTTGTAGTATATCGGGGAATCTGCCCCGATATTCACGTAGGTTCTTTTCTATTTTCCTTAAGCGTCAGCCAGCTTGAGAAATAATGGGACAGAGTACAAAAGAGAGAAATTTTAAAGCTGGGGGTCCGGGGGAGACATCACATGTTGGTAGGTTCCATGATGCCCCACAAGCCACAAAAACCAGCAAGTTTTTATTAGGGATTTTCAAAAGGGGAGGGAGTGTGCGAATAGGTGTGGGTCACAGACATCAAGTACTTTACAGGGTAATAGAATATCACAAGGCAAGTGGAGGCAGGGCGAGATCACAGGACCACAGGACCGGGGCGAAATTAAAATTGCTAATGAAGTTTCGGGCACCACTGTCATTGATAACATCTTATCAGGAGACAGGGTTTTGAGATCAACCAGTCTGACCAAAATTTATTAGGTGGGAATTTTCTCTTCCTAATAAGCCTGGGAATGCTATGGGAGACTGGGGTCTATTTCACCCCTGCAGTCTCGACCGTAAGAGACAGGCATACCTCGGGAGGCTGTTTATCAGCCTATACCTCCAGGCGCGTATTGTCTTTCCCAGGGATGTTCCGTGCTGAGAAAAAGAATTCAGCAATATTTCTCTCATTTGCTTTTGAAAGAAGAGAAATATGGCTCTGTTCCACCCGGCTCACTGGCGGTCAGAGTTTAAGGTTATCTCTCTTATTCCCTGAACAATTGCTGTTATCCTGTTCTTTTTTCAAGGTGCCCACATTTCATATTGCTCAAACACACATGCTGTACAATTTGTGCAGTTAATGCAATTATTACAGGATGCTGAGGTGACATACATCCTCCTCAGCTGACAGGATTAAGAGGTTAAAGTAAAGACAGGCATAGGAAATCACAAGGGTATTGACTGGGGAAGTGATAAGTGTCCATGAAATCTTTACAATTTATGTTTAGAGATTGCAGTAAAGACAGGCATAAGAAATTATAAAAGTATTAATTTGGGGAACTAATAAATGTCCATGAAATCTTCACAATCTATGTTCTTCTGCCATGGCTTCAGCCAGTCCCTCCATTTGGGGTCCCTGACTTCCCACAACAGTAGTGTTATTCAAGTCTTCTGTTTCTTAATTGATCTTTTGCCTAAATGTTCTATCCATTATTGAAATTGTGGTATTGAGGCTGGGTGCAGTGGCTCATGCCTGTAATCCCAGCACTTTGGGAAGCTGAGGAGGGTGGATCACTTCAGGTCAGGAGTTTGAGACCAGCCTGGCCAACATGGTGAAACCCTGTTTCTACTAAAAATACAAAAATTAGTTGAAGAGCATCTGTATTTCCTTAATGGTTTCTTTAGGGCTCACCTCATACATCTTAATCTCCCAGGATCTACTTTAGATTTGTATTAACTTAATTCCAGTGAAATAAAGAAACATTACTCATGTACACCACTATTTCCTTTCCTAATTTTGTGCCATTGTTGTTATATAGATTATATATCAATGTGTTATAAACTCAACAATATGTTGTTATAATTTTAGGTTTTTTTAAACAGCTGAGAGGAGAAAAAAACAAGAATATATTAATAACTTTTATTTATTATTTTACCTTCTTAATTTATTGCCTGGTGTCATATCTTAATCCAGTATAACTTCACTTCCTCTCACCTTTTTAAAGATATTATTAATAAAAATACTAAATTTATATATGTAGTCTCAACAATTATGTATGTGTGTGTATATATATATATATATATATACCCCCACACACACATACATACACACGTACACACACACACATATATACAAACTTCATACAATTGCTTTATGAATTCGGCCAGAGAAGAAAGGAGGAGCAATATGCATTTATATTGTCTTGTTATATTTGCCTAATTATCTGTATAGATGCTGTTTGTTTTTTTGTTCAATAGTATTGCTGTCTGGGGTCATTTGGTTTTAGTTCAATGAACTTCCTTTTCAATATCATAATAAGTGTTATAATGTGGGTCTCCTAACATTGAATTCAGTTTTTGTTTATCTGGGAATGCCTTTATTTCCATTTCATTTCTGAAAGATAGTTTTGCTGGTTATAAGATTCTTGGTTGAGTGTACTTTTCTGTGGGCACTTTGCATATGCTATCCACTGCTTTCTGGCCTTCATTGTTTCTCATAAGAAGTCAGCTGTTAATCTTCTTGGAGTTTTTTTTTTTTTTTAAGTGGTAAGTCATTTGTCTCTTGCTGATTTCAAGATTTTTCTTTTTTCTTTGGATTTTTGCATATTTGTGGTGCTATTTCTATATGTGTACCTTATTAGGAGTTCATTGAGCTTCTTGGATGTACAGATTAACGCTTTTCTTCTAATTGGGAAGTTTTCAGCTGTTTTTGTGGGGAGTATCTTTCTCCTCCTTTCTTTTTCTTCTCTCTCTCTCTAGGACTCCCATGATGTGTAGGTTGCTATGCTTTATAGCATTGCATTTTGATGATACTCTGTTCATTTTTCTTTAGTTTTTGTTCTCTATGTTTTTCAGATTGCATAGTTTCTATTGATTTAACTTAAGTTTACTAATTCTTTCCCCTGACAGTTCAAATCTATTGTTGAAACCTTATGGTGTTTTTTTTTCATTTATTATGATTTTCAACACCAGAATTTCCATTAGCTTCTTTTTCAAGTAATTTATATGCATTGATAGTCTCTATTTGGATGAGGCATTGCCATCATGCCTTCCTTTACTTATTTAAGCATAGTTTAGTTTAGCTCTTTGAGCATATTTATAATTGCTACTTTAAAGTATTTGGCTTATCTCACAAGCAGTTTCCATAATCTGCTTATTTTTTCTATCTGTGAGTCAGCCTTTTCTTTTCTTTTCTTTTTCTTTTTTTTTTTGAGATGGAGTCTCACTCTGTTGGCCGGCTGGAGTGCAGTGGCATGATCCTGGCTCACTGCAACCTCTGCCTCCCAGGTTCAAGAGATTCTCCTGCCTCAGCCTCCCAAGTAGCTGGGACTACAGGCGTGCACCACCACGCCCAGCTAAGTTTTGTAATTTTAGTAGAGACGGGGTTTCACGATGTTCGTCAGGATGGTCTTGATCTCTTGGCCTCATGATCTGCCTGCCTTAGCCTCCCAAAGAGTCAGTGTTTTGTATTTCACTGTATGTTTCAATTTTTTTTGTTGCTGAAGTATGGACATTTTAGATTATATATTGTAGCAACTGTGGCTACTCGTTCCCCCATTACAGGGCTAGTTATTGTTACTAGTCTATTTGTTTAGTCACTATTCACCCCTGGTTGGACTATTTTAGTGAGGTCTATTTCCTCTGCTGTGTAAAGTCTCTGATGTTTCTCCTTAGGAGGCACATTTTGGGGCACGTGTACAGTCAGTCTGGGATGACCATGGTTTTAACAGGCTAGATTTGACTCTCTTTCTACAATAATATCCATGTGTTAAGCTCAAATATTGCTGTATGATTACTGTTTTCTACGATGTTCTGTGCCGTATATTTCTCCACAGACTGATCTGATTAAATTTGGTCTCTTTTGAAGGGATAGTTTTTGATATCAGTATTTGAGAATTCTTCTTAACTAAGGAGAGCTCTTTTTAGTTGCCACTTTCCCAATTCTTCATGGTTCTATAGCTGGCCTATGGTTTCACTTACATGTCTTACAAAGCCATGAGTCTCCTCTTAATTGCCTTCCATTAAAACTTCCTTATGTTTAAGAGTTCTCTTGGGATTGAACTTCCCAATACTCTGTCTCAAATAAAGCCATTTGTTTTGGGGAGAGCTTTGTATCTCTATTATATTTACCTGCCTCTTCCCCTAGTCTAAAGATTTAAGCTATGGCTCTGGAGCAGCTGGTGAAGACAGTGGCACATTCCTTTATAACTGATATTCTGTTTGAGAGCAGGAAACTGAGCAAAGAGCATTGTTATCTAGTCTTCACAGTTTGATTCTCCTAGAAAGAAACCTCTGCATTATAATAAATTCAGGACAAAAGTGAATGAGGTCTCAGTATTCCCAGAGTACCATGCCTTAGGTAGAAAGTCCATGAAACAAGTAAAGTCTGGGAAAAAAAGGAACTCCTTACCTCTTCAGCACATTTGTTTGGAATGTAGCTTCTACCACAGATAGCTTGGGGGCCATATGAGAATTGCTGGTATTCTTTTCCTCACAGAAAGATACTATTGCCCTTAACTAGAAGCAGGGGAGAGGAACCACTGTGTTCTTGGCTACATGTTTCTAGAGTGGAGTTTTCATTACACTGACCTGATAGTGAAAGGAAAGAAATAAGATGTGATTAAAATGTTACAGATTCTGTGATGGTTAATATTGAGTGCCAACCTGATTGTATTGAAGTATGCAAAATATTGTTCCTGTGTGTGTCCGAGGGTATTGCCAAAGGAGATTAACATTTGAATCTGTGGACAGGGAGAGTCAGACCCACTGTCAATCTGGGTAGGCACCATCTAATCAGTTGCCAGTGTGGCCAGGATAAAAACAGGCAGAGGAGCATGGAAGGACTAGAATGGCTGAGTCTTCTGTCCTCCATCTTTCTCCTGTGCTGGATTCTTCCTGCCCTTGAACATCAGACTGCAAGTTCTTCAGGTTTTGGACTTTTGGACTTTCGATTTGCCAGGGACTTTCAGGCTTTCAGCCACAGACTGAAGGCTGCATTGTCAGCTTCCCTATTTTTGAGGTTTTGGGACTCAGACTGGCTTCCTTGCTCCTCAGTTTTCAGACGACCTATTGTGGGACTTCACCTTGTAACTGTGTGAATCAATACTCCTTAATAAAATCCCTTCATATTTACATCTATCCTATTAGTCCTGTCCCTCTAGAGAACACTGACTAATACGGATTCTTTCTGTTTTTAAGAAATTTTAATAAATTGTCTGAAATGAGTGTTTCTTCATTTTCTATATATCCTTAGGACCATTTACAGAGGCTTCAGATTATGGGTTTTTGTTTGTTTGTAGAGGTGGAGTCTCACCATGTTGCCCAGGCTAGCCTCAAACTCCTGGCTTCAAGCAGTTCTTCTGCCTCAGCCTCCCAAAATGCTAGGAATATAGGCATGAGCCACCACACCTGGCTGATTGTTTTTAAAAATTTTTTTACTAGCATCATAGAGGAAATGCCTGCAGAGCTCCTTACATTGTCATTCAAGGGGCAGAACTGCTATCTCTTTCTTAAATGTTTGATACTATTTAGAGGTGAAACCATTTAGACCTTGGATATATATTTGTCAAAAAGGGTTTAATTATATATTTAACATTTAAACAGATACTGGAATTACTCAGCTTCTGGTAAGTTGTGCTTTATCTAGGATTGCATATGTTTTATCTGAATTTTCCATTTTATTACTTTATAATTCACTCTGGATCTTTTAATACCTATGATCTGTAGTGATGTGTTCATTTTTCATATCTGTTTGCTGGTTATCTGTTTAATCTGTTTTGCTCTAATTTTCTGATTTTTCTTCAATATTAGTGTTGTTCTTATGTAGTAGTTCAGAAGCAAGCAGTCCAAGAGTGCTATCCTCAACATGGCTTCAGTATTTGTTCTGGTACTCATCATCTGCTATCCAATAGGAAAGAAAAAAACAGTGTTCAAGAGAGTGCTTGCCCAGCCATTTGCACTTAGGGCTCAGAAGTGGCACCCTTCATTTCTTCTCATTTAGTCACTTCAACATATGTATCTGCAAAGAGGTCTTGGAAATGTAGTTTTACCTTCATAATCATATGTCTTGCTAAAACTATTACTATGGAATAAAGAAAAATGTGACATTGTGAGATAACTAGCGCTTTGATTTATTTTTGTCTCTATGGTCCCCAAATATGTTTAAATTTTCTTTATCCATTACCTAGAACATAGTCACATCCCTACCAAGGAGGATCAAAGATTAAAAAAAATACTACCTGTACAGACAGACTTCTTTATCAGGACTGACTTCTCATGGTCTCACATATATTTCCCTCCTACACACCAAACATAGAGTGGTGGGATAGAAATAGGGTAACAAAAAAAATTATTCAGAACAAGGAATAAGTAAAGACAAGATTGTAATTATAACCATTATTATGTCATGGGACAAGAATTTCCAAGGCTCAAAACTTTTTTAGTTAAATCATGTGCTGAGGTCTGATTGTTTGTGACCCCCAAATTCATGTTAAAATCTAATTACCAATGTAGTAATGTTAAGTGGTGAGGTCATTAATAGATGCTTAGGTCATGAGGGCTCTTCCCTCATCAATGGGATTAGTGCTGTCATAAAAGTGACCTGAGGGAGCTTGTTTGCCCCTCCTGCTGTATGAGGGCACATAGAAAGCATCTTCTGTGAAGCAGAGAGCCCTGAACAGACACTAACTCTTCTGGTGCCTTGATCTTGGACAGCTCAGCCACCAGAACTGTAATAAATAAATTTCTGTTGTTTATAGATTACCCAGCCTCAGGCATTTTGTTACAGCAGCCTGAATGGACTAAGACACTGTGGTTCTATTCTCTGGTAGAAATATTCTTTCCTCTTGTTCTGCCAAGTCTCTGGTTTTTCCTCGTCTGAAGTCCTCCCCTGTCTTTTATCTTCAAGAAACACCTGATATGGACTTGTAGAGTATGCCTGTCATAAATTTTATTTTCCCCAAGTAGCCTCAACAATATTTTTAGTTCCACATGCTCTTTCAGAAACTTAACATACACCATTAAGGAGTGGAGTCTATTTCCCCTCCTTTTGAAACTGGGCAGGCCTTTGAGACTACCTCAACAAACAGAATGTAATAAAAGTAACATTGTGTAGTTTCTGAGACTAGGTCTTTTGGGGTTTTGTTTTGTTTTGTTTGAGACAGGGTCTCACTCTGTCACCCAGGCTGCAGTTCAATGGTGCAGTCTTGGCTCACTGCAGCCTTGATCTCCTGGGCTCAAGTGATTCTCCCACCTCAGTCTCCTGAGTAGCTGGTATTACAGGTGTGAGACACCATGCCTGGCTAATTTTTTTTTATTTTTGCATAGAGAAAGGAGTTTGCCATGCTGCCCTGGCTGATTTCAAACTCCTGAGCTCAAGTGATCCACCACTCTCAGCCTACCAAATACTGAGATTACAGGTGAGTGCCACCGTGTGCATCTGTGAAGCTAGGTCTTAGAAGGCAATATAGCTTTTGCTTGGGTCTTTGTCTTAGAACATGCATTATGGGAGTTTTGGGTGAGCATATAAGAACTCCAACTATTCTGAAACCACCATGCTAGAGAGAACAAAGTAGAGAGAATACAGAGATAGTTAAAGAGACACTTTAGGAATTTCATCAATACCAGTTTCCAGCTGCTTGATTTTTCACAACTCAGGTAGGTGAGCCTTCTGATGATTACAGTGTTCAGGCTTTGAGGTGCTCCAGCTGCTGCTGAATAGAGCAGAGATGGGTTGTCCCTACAAAGCTGTACTCAAACTGAACACTAATGATTAAAATACATGTTTTAAGGGATTAAATTTTGAAGTGGTTAGTTACACAACAAAAGATAACTGGAACCATATTGCTCTTGGGAGCTGTACATCTTTTGTCACCTACTCCCTGTGTGCTTTTAGGAGCAAGTAATCATAATAGAAGCAGATTTGATATTTTCTTAGATAAAACACTGTATTTCTAAAACACGGCTAAGCCTTCTCTTCCTCTTTCTAAACAAATGGACTCCAAATGGAACTTGGGAACTAACAAGAGTTAACAAAGATGTGGTAAAAGAAATAGAAAACATGATTGTGGCACAATGGTGGCACAGGAGTTGTGATTTGACTCTAAAGCCATTTAAAATTAAAATGAAAAATTTTTTAATTTTATTATTATTATACTTTAAGTTTTAGGGTACATGTGCACAATGTGCAGGTTTGTTACATATGTATACATGTGTCATGTTGGTGTGCTGCACCCATTAACTGGTCATTTAGCATTAGGTATATCTCCTAATGCTATCCCTCCCCCCGCCCCCCAACCCACAACAGTCCCTGGAGTGTAATGTTCCCCTTCCTGTGTCCATGTGTTCTCATTGTTCAATTCCCACCTATGAGTGAGAACATGCGGTGTTTGGTTTTCTGTCCTGGCGATAGTTTGCTGAGAATGATGGTATCCAGTTCCATCCATGTCCCTGCAAAGGACATGAACTCATCATTTTTTTATGGCTGCATAGTATTCCCTGGTGTATATGTGCCACATTTTCTTAATCCAGTCTATCGTTGTTGGACATTTGGATTGGTTCCAAGTCTTTGCTATTGTGAATAGTGCTGCAATAAACATATGGGTGCATGTGTCTTTATAGCAGCATGATTTATAGTCCTTTGGGTATATACCCAGTAATGGGATGGCTGGGTCAAATGGTATTTCTAGTTCTAAATCCCTGAGGAATCACCACACCGACTTCCACAATGGCTGAACTAGTTTACAGTCCCATCAACAGTGTAAAAGTGTTCCTATTTCTCCATATTCTCTCCAGCGCCTGTTGTTTCTTGATTTTTTAGTGATCACCATTCTAACTGGTGTGAGATGGTATCTCATTGTGGTTTTGATTTGCATTTCTCTGATGGCCAGTGATGATGAGCATTTTTTCGTGTGTTTTTTGGCTGCATGAATGTCTTCTTTTGAGAAGTGTCTGTTCATATCCTTCACCCACTTTTTGATGGGGTTGTTTGTTTTTTTCTTGTAAAGTTGTTTGAGTTCATTGTAGATTCTGGATATTAGCCCTTTGTCAGATGAGTAGGTTGCAAAAATTTTCTCCCCTTCTGTAGGTTGCCTGTTCACTCTGATGATAGTTTCTTTTGCTGTGCAGAAGCTCTTTAGTATAATTAGATCCCATTTGTTAATTTTGGCTTTTGTTGCTATTGCTTTTGGTGTTTTAGACATGAAGTCCCTGCCTATGCCTATGTCCTGAAGAGTGTTGTCTAGGTTTTCTTCTAGTGTTTTTATGGTTTTAGGTCTAACATGTAAATCTTTAATCCATCTTGAATTAATTTTTGTATAAGGTGTAAGGAAGGGATCCAGTTTCAGCTTTCTACATATGGCTAGCCAGTTTTCCCAGTATCATTTATTAAATAGAATCCTTTCCCCATTTCTTGTTTTTGTCAGGTTTGTCAAAGATCAGATAGTTGTAGATATGCGGCATTATTTCTGAGGGCTCCGTTCTGTTCCATTGGTCTATATCTCTGTTTTGGTACCAGTACCATGCTGTTTTGGTTACTGTAGCCTTGTAGTATAGTTTGAAGTCAGGTAGCATGATACCTCCAGCTTTGTTCTTTAGGCTTAGGATTGACTTGGTGATGCGGACTCTTTTTTGGTTCCATATGAACTTTCAAGTAGTTTTTTCCAATTCTGTGAAGAAAGTCATTGGTAGCTTGATGGGGATGGCATTGAATCTATAAATTACCTTGAGCAGTATGGCCATTTTCATGATATTGATTCTTCATACCCATTAGCATGGAATGTTTTTCCATTTGTTTGTATTTTTTATTTCACTGAGCAGTGGTTTGTAGTTCTCCTTGAAAAGGTCCTTCACGTCCCTTGTAAGTTGGATTCCTAGGTATTTTATTCTCTTTGAAGCAATTATGAATGGTAGTTCACTCATGATTTGGTTCTCTGTTTGTCTGTTATTGGTGTATAAGAATGTTTGTGATTTTTGTACATTGATTTTGTATCCTGAGACTTTGCTGAAGTTGCTTATCAGCTTGAGGAGATTTTGGGCTGAGATGATGGGGTTTTCTAAATATACAATCATGTCATCTGCAAACAGGGACAATTTGACTTCCTCTTTTCCTAATTGAATACCCTTTATTTACTTCTCCTGCCTGATTGCCCTGACCAAAACTTCTAACACTAGGTTGAATAGGAGTGGTGTGAGAGGGCATCCCTGTCTTGTACCAGTTTTCAAAGGGAATGCTTCCAGTTTTTGCCCATTCAGTATGATATTGGCTGTGGGTTTGTCATAGATAGCTCTTATTATTTTGAGATACGTCCCATCAATACCTAATTTATTGAGAGTTTTTAGCATGAAGGTTGTTGAATTTTGTCAAAGGCCTTTTCTGCATCTATTGAGATAATCATGTGGTTTTTGTCATTGGTTCTGTTTATATGATAGATTACATTTCTTGATTTTCGTATATTGAACCAGCCTTGCATTCCAGGGATGAAGCCCACTTGATCATGGTAGATAAACTTTTTGATGTGCTGCTGGATTCGGTTTGCCAGTATTTTATTGAGGATTTTTGCATTGATGTTCATCAAGAATATTGGTCTAAAATTCTTTTTTTTGGTGTGTCTCTGCCAGGCTTTGGTATCAGGATGATGCTGGCCTCATAAAATGAGTTAGGGAGGATTCCCTCTTTTTCTATCAATTGGAATAGTTTCAGAAGGAATGGTACCAGCTCCTCTTTGTACCTCTGGTAGAATTTAGCTGTGATTCCATCTGGTCCTGGACTTTTTTTGGTTGGTAAGCTATTAATTATTGCCTCAATTTCAGAGCCTCTTATTGGTCTATTCAGAGATTCAACTTCTTCCTCGTTTAGTCTTGAGAGGGTGTATGTGTCAAGGAATTTATCCATTTCTTCTAGATTTTCTAGTTTATTTATGTAGAGGTGTTTATAGTATTCTCTGATGGTAGTTTGTATTTCTGTGGGATTGGTGGTGATATCCCCTTTATTATTTTTATTGCGTCTATTTGATTCTTCTCTCTTTTCTTTATTAGTCTTGCTAGCAGTCTGTCAATTTTGTTGATCTTTTCAAAAAACCAGCTCCTGGATTCATTAATTTTTTGAAGGATTTTTTGTGTCTCTATTTCCTTCAGTTCTGCTCTGATTTTAGTTATTTCTTGCCTTCTGCTAGCTTTTGAATGTGTTTGCTCTTGTTTTTCTAGCTCATTTAATTGTGATGTTAGGGTATGAATTTTAGATCTTTCCTGCTTTCTCTTGTGGGCATTTAGCGCTATAAATTTCCCTCTACACACTGCTTTGAATGTGTCCCAGAGATTCTGGTATGTTATGTCTTTGTTCTTGTTGGTTTCAAAGAACATCTTTATTTCTGCTTTCATTTCATTATGTACCCAATAGTCATTCAGGAGCAGGTTGTTCAGTTTCCATGTAGTTGAGTGGTTTTGAGTGAGTTTCTTAATCCTGAGTTTTAGTTTGATTGCACTGTGGTCTGAGAGACAGTTTGTTATAATTTCTGTTCTTTTACATTTGCTGAGGAGTGCTTTACTTCCAACTATGTGGTCAATTTTGGAATAGGTGTGTTGTGGTGCTGAAAAGAATGTATGTTCTGTTGATTTGGGGTGGAGAGTTCTGTAGATGTCTATTAGGCCCGCTTGGTGCAGAGCTGAGTTCAATTCCTGGGTATCTTTGTTAACTTTCTGTCTCATTGATCTGTCTAATGTTGACAGTGGGGTGTTAAAATCTCCCATTATTATTGTGTGGGAGTCTAAGTCTCTTTGTAGGTCTCTAAGGACTTGCTTTATGAACCTGGGTGTTCCTGTATTGGGTTCATATATATTTAGGATAGTTAGCTCTTCTTGTTGAATTGATCCCTTTACCATTATGTAATGGCCTTCTTTGTCTCTTTTGATCTTTGTTAGTTTAAAGTCTGTTTTATCAGAGACTAGGATTGCAATCCCTGCCTTTTTTTGTTTTCCATTTGCTTGGTAGATCTTCCTCCATCCCTTTATTTTGAGTCTATGTGTGTCTCTGTATGTGAGATGGGTTTCCTGAATACAGCACACTGATGGGTCTTGACTCTTTATCCAATTTTCCAGTCTGTGTCTTTTAATTGGAGGAATTAGCCCATTTACATTTAAAGTTAATATCATTATGTGTGAATTTGGTCCTGTCATTATGATGTTAGCTGGTTATTTTACTCTTTAGTTGAGATGGTTTCTTACTAGCCTTGATGGTCTTAAATTTTGGCATGTTTTTGCAGTGGCTGGTACCAATTGTTCCTTTCCATGTTTAGTGCTTCCTTCAGGAGCTCTTTTAGGGCAGGCCTGGTGGTGACAAAATCTCTCAGCATTTGCTTGTCTGTAAAATATTTTATTTCTCCTTCACTTATGAAGCTTAGTTTGACTGGATATGAAATTCTGGGTTGAAAATTCTTTTCTTTAAGAATGTTGAATATTGGTCCCCACTCTCTTCTGGCTTGTAGAGTTTCTGTGGAGAGATCAGCTGTTAGTCTGATGGGCTTCCCTTTGTGGGTAACCCGACCTTTCTCTCTGGCTGCACTTAACATTTTTTCCTTCATTTCAACTTTGGTGAATCTGACAATTATGTGTCTTGGAGTTGCTCTTCTCAAGGAGTATCTTTGTGGCGTTCTCTGTATTTCCTGAATCTGAATGTTGGCCTAACTTGCTAGATTGGGGAAGTTCTCCTGGATAATATCCTGCAGAGTGTTTTCCAACTTGGTTTCATTCTCCCTGTCACTTTCAGGTATACCAATCAGATGTAGATTTGGTCTTTTCACATAGTCCCATATTTCTTGGAGGCTTTATTCATTTCTTTTTATTCTTTTTTCTCTAAACTTCTCTTCTCGCTTCATTCATTTCATCTTCCATCACTGATACCCTTTCTTCCAGTTGATCGCGTCAGCTACAGTCTTCTGCGTTCATCACGTAGCTCTCATGCCTTGGCTTTCAGCTCCATCAGATCCTTTAAGGACTTCTCCGCATTGGTTATTCTAGTTATCCATTCGTCTAATTTTTTTCAAGGTTTTTAACTTCTTTGCCATTAGTTCGAATTTCCTCCTGTAGCTCGGAGTAGTTTGATCATCTGAAGCCTTCTTCTCTCAACTTGTCAAAGTCATTCTCCATCCAGCTTTGTTCCATTGCTGGTGAGGAGCTGCATTCCTTTGGAGGAGGAGAGGCGCTCTGATTTTTAGAGTTTCCAGTTTTTCTGCTCTGTTTTTTTCCCATCTTTGTGGTTTTATCTACCTTTGGTCTTTGATGATGGTGAGGTACAGATGGGTTTTTGGTGTGGATGTCCTTTCTGTTTGTTAGTTTTCCTTCTAACAGACAGGACCCTCAGCTGCAGATTTGTTGGAGTTTGCTAGAGGTCCACTCCAGACCCTGTTTTCCTGGGTATCAGCAGCAGTTGCTGCAGTACAGCGGATACTGGTGAACCACAAATGCTGCTGCCTGATCGTTCCTCTGGAAGTTTTGTCACAGAGGAGTACCCAGCCATGTGAGGTGTCAGTCCGCCTCTACTGGGGGGTGCCTCCCAGTTAGGCTACTTGGGGGTCAGGGACCCACTTGAGGAGGCAGTCTGCCCGTTCTCAGATCTCAAGCTGTGTGCTGGGAGAACCACTACTCTCTTCAAAGCTGTCAGAGAGGGACATTTAAGTCTGCAGAAGTTACTGCTGTCTTTTTGTTTGTCTGTGCCCTGCCCCCAGACGTGGGGCCTACAGAGGCAGGCCAGCCTCCTTGAGATGTGGTGGGCTCCACCCAGTTCAAGCTTCCCTGCCGCTTTGTTTACCTAATCAAACAACTAACTTGGCAATGGTGGGCGCCCCTCCCCCAGCCTCACTGCCGCCTTGCAGTTTGATCTCGGTCCGCTGTGCTAGCAATGAGCGAGACTCCATGGGCATAGGGTGCTCCAAGCCAGGTGTGGGTTATAATCTCCTGGTGTGCCTTTTTTTAAGCCTGTTGGAAAAGTGCAGTATTAGGTGGGAGTGACCCAATTTTCCAGGTGCTGTCTGTCACCCCTTTCTTTGACTAAGAAAGGGAATTCCCTGACCCTTTGCACTTCCTGGGTGAGGCGATGCCTTGCCCTGCTTCAGCTCGCACACAGTGTGCTGTACCCACTGTCCTGCACCTACTGTCTGGCACTCCCCAGTGAGATGAACCTGGTACCTCAGTTGGAAATGCAGAAATCACCCATCTTCTGCATTGCTCACGCTAGGAGCTGTATACCAGAGCTGTTCCTATTCGGCCATCTTGGCTCCTCCAAAATGTAATTTTTTTTGAGACAAAGTCTAACTGTGCCACCCAGGCTGGAGTGCAGTGATGCAATCACCACTTATTGCAGTCTTGACATCTTGGGCCCAGGTGATTCTTCTTCTCACCCTCCTCAGTAGCTGGGACTACAGGCATGTAAGAAAGTTGGATTTCTTAGTCACTACATGGAAATGAACCACAAGAAAAGCCACACAATTTACCTGTAGTTGTAATAAGTCCAAGATATAAAATTTCATATAAAGTTGTGCAATATACAGTACAGGAAAGAGAACAAAGATTAATATTCAGAGTATAAAGTGAGAGTGCCAGCCATGTGCCAGATTTTAGTATCAGTCAGGTGATAGCTTCAGGAGTCAAGAGGCACAATCAACACACAAAATGTTTATTTGCAAAAAGAAAGAAGAAAAGTCCCACTTGACTTGGAAATTATGTTGTCTAAAGTCTTTGTGACTAGTTGTAAGTCCCAGACTGTGTTCTTTTCACTGTTCTGGTGACCACATCCATTGCTGCCAAGAAAATTAAGTCTTTTTTTCTTTATTTTTGAGAACAAATAGGCATATTGGAGAAGAAATAAAAATTCATCTACCCATGACTTTCCTTAGCAAATTCCTTTAGAACTTGGTCCCCACAGGCAAAATTTAAATTAAAATATTCAGTACATGAGACATGGAGCTAGATGTATTCCCAGGAGAAATTGTCCCCTAAGATCTCCATGTCGGTATAATCCTCTTCAAGACATCAATCACCAGACCCTTAAATCTCGATCTGGCTTTATTCAAGCTCACTGTAGTGGAAACCACCCAGTGCCTGAGCAACCTTGTTTACTTGATTTGCTTTTATTTTAATGAGGTCTTCAGGGATCCCCTTACTGGGGGCCCTTGCCCACATAGTGATACTGCTGCATTCCTTTAGTCAGAATGATCTCAGCTAATACTCTGTGATAACAAGAGGGATATTTTTAAATAGGTTGAGTGCTTTGCCAAATATTGAATGTCCTTTGTCTTATTTCATTCCTAAGCCACAGGACTACATATTACTAATTTAATTAAAAAGATATAGAAAATGAGGCTAAGAGAAGTAAAGGAACTCATTCATTTTTTTCAAATCTGAAACAGAAACCTAGAATTTAGACTTTTGAGATTTGGCACGGAGTGCCAAGGAATCCACTTATGGACAGAATGGTATATTCAAAGGGATGAAATAAGATTCTTCTAGACCCAGTGCAAAGGGGAAATCATAACTTTCTTCTTCTAGTAAGTCTCCCTCCAACCTCACCCCATAAGGATGCTGGTGGTTATGGTGCTGCAACTGGAGAAAGGACATTGGTGCACAGAGAATTGGGATTGCCTTCTCCTGGGAAGCCTTAAAAAGTGTAGTATTTGGTTGGGCATGATGGCTCACGCCTGTAATCCCAGCACTTTGGAAGGCCAAGGAGGGCAGATCACGAGGTCAAGAGATCCAGACCATCCTGGCCAACATAGTGAAACCCTGTCTCTACTAAAAATACAAAATTAGTTGGGTGCGGTGGCGTACACCTCTAGTCCCAGCTACTCAGGAGGCTGAGACAGGAGAATCACTTGAATCAGGGAGGTGGAGGTTGCACTGAGCTGAAATTGTGCCACTACACTCCAGCCTGGTGACAGAGCAAGATTCTGTCTAAAATAAAAACAAAAACAAAACAAAAAAACAACAGAAGTGTTCGATTTGCTTAGCACACCTTAAGGTGAGGCAGAAGTCATCCAGTCATTTTTTTACAATTAGAAAACAATTGTTTTATATTACAAAATATGTGATACCTAAAGGGAATACATATATATGTATTATACATGTGTATATATACATATATATACATATACACACACATATATACATACATATACACATATATACATACATATACACATATATATGTGTATATGTGTATATGTATGTATATATGTGTGTATATGTTTATATGTATATATGTATGTGTATATATATATATAATATCTATTAGGTCATGAAGCATAACAACACTCATGAAACAAATCAAAGAATAGAGCACTAACACAAGGCAGAGAAACAAAAAGAGCCAGCATTCGCAAGAGGCTCTGTATTTGTGGAAAACTCTGTGGTAGCATTAAATATGGGACTAAAAATGATCATTCCTGAAAAGTTGGTACATGGAAAAGTGACACATGCCACATACACCCCACACACACACCCTTGCCAGTGTATGTGCAAAATCCTGGGACCATACATTCCCCACTTTTTCTACACTAGATTAATTGTAAACATTCTTCATGTTTAAATGAATATTGGACAGTGTTTCTAGTCCAATATAAGTAGTAATGTAAAGTTCTGAGGTACTTTGAAAGATAAGTTCTGAGGTACTAGAAACAGGAAGCTTGTTTCTAGTGCCCCACTTATTTAGGTTTGGGACTATTACATTTCACCTTTTTCTGACTTATGTGTGATATCATACATCAGTGGGTTGCAACAGTATAAGTTGCTTCCCTTGCCACTGGATTTTCAGATGTTTGATTTTGAAATTCTGGCTCAAAACATATTTCAGGTGTTGCTAATGTTTTGAAATGAAGCAATACTTTTGAAATTATGCAGTTAGCAGTGGAGCTAAGTCATCAAACTAAGTCATCCTACTCCACCTCTAATACTGTTTCCATTAGCTCAGTAATACTGGTGCAGTTTTTCAGCTAGGATTGGATTTTGGTTAATAGCAATGAAAATGCTAGTGACTTAAGTTAGATAGAAGATTATTTCTCTTTTACATAGAAGAAAATCTGATCTGTCTGATCTTTATCTTGAGTTTCTGGCATGGGGTATCTGAAATCCTTTGAATTTCCCAAATGATAAGAGTGTCTTTGTTATTCATGAGCCCTTTGGATCCATTTCACTTTATGCTAATGAGATAATTGAAGATGAGGACTGATCACCAGAAAGACCACCCATGTGATTAGAAGGTTGTGGCCTTGAGCCAGCCTGCCTCCAGTGAGAGAAGTGGGACTGGAAATTGAGCTTAATTGTGTGGCTGAAATATAATCAATTATGCCTATACCATGAAACCTCAATAAAAACTTAGGATGCCAAAGCTCAGTGGAGCACCCTGGTTGGTGAACACATTCATGTGCTGGAGTGTGCCATGAGAAGAAGCTCTACGTTTGGAACCTTCTCAGACCTCACACTTTGTATCTTTTCCTTTGGCTGGTCCTGATCTGTTCTTTATAATAAAACTGTAATTGTAAGCACAGTGCTTTCTTGAGTTCCATGAGTCATTCCAGTGAATTATTAAACCTTAGAGGGTTGTGGAAACCCCTGAATTTATAGCCAGTAAAAGTGTGAGTGATCTGGGGTGACCTGAAGTGACTCTGGCATCTGAAGTGAGGGCAGTCTTGTGGAGGATTGAGCCCTTAACTTGCGGGATCTGCACTAACTCCAGGATTGAAGTACACCAGTCAGTGACAGAATGTATGGCATCTTCAAGAAAAAATTAAGGACTGAAGTTCTTTTCAGGTCTCTGCCCTACAGGTCTAAGTGTGTTTTTCATCCTATGGTTCAAAATGGTTGCTATTGCTCCAGCGAACAGATTAACATTCCAAAATAAATTTTAAAATGAGTAACCTCTCACTCTTGAAAATAATTTTTGAACCCAGAATTTAACAGGCTTTCTGAAGTCAGCATGTTTGGAACTGGGTTGTCATTAAATTGTAAAAGTGTAAGAACACTTTTTAAGTTTACACCAGTAACTGTAAACTTTACAGAGATAAACTTTTGATTAGCTGACTTTCAGAACCACAGTCATTGCAGTAAAGCTCTCATTTTTTGTCTGGATTTTAGAGTGGGGACTGTAACTGATGAGGTGTCTTTAGGAGATGTATTTTTCATTAATTGGGTTACTGCACATTAGTGATTCTATTTCCAGACTCTCCATTCTGTTTAATTGGTCTATACAGTTCTTGTGCCAATACAAATAATGTTTTTGCTTTATAGAAAGTTTTGATATATGGTTGTATATGCCTTTCAGCCTTTATTTTTTCAAAGTTATGTTGAATATTCTTTCTTTATATTTTCATATAAATTTTGGAATCAATTTGTAAAATACCTGTTAGGATTTCGATTGCACTGCATTGCTAGATTAATATTGGGAGAAAAGCCTTTTTCTTTTTAAATTCACAATATTAGGTCTTTTGATCCATGAATATGGTATATGCTTCCATCTACTATAGCCTCTTTATTTTCTCTCAATAATGTTTTGTAGCTTTTTTGTGCAGAAGTCTTGTACAACTACATTTTTGAGATTTATTTTTATATATTTGGTCATTTTGATGCTAGTGTGAGGTGCTATTTATTTATTTTATTTTCTATTTGTTGTTAGTATATAGAAATATAATAACATTAGTATATTGATCCTGTAACCACTGGCCTTGTTAAATTCATTTATTAATGTTAATATTTTCTCTTTAAATTATCTCAGAATATAAACACTATGATGACCTAAAAAAATAACTTGGGAAGTTTTCTTCTTTTTCTATTTTTTGCCAGGCCTTGGTAATATTGGTATTATTTTTAAATGAAATGACTTGGTTTCATCATTGAAAATATATGTGCCTTGAGGTATCTTTTTATCTTAGAGAGAAGGTTTAAAAAAATTTTATACTTAGGCCAGGTGTGGTGGTTCATGCTTGTAATCCCAGCACTTTGGGAGGCCAAGGCAGATGGATCACGAGGTCAGGAGATCGAGACCATCCTGGCTAACACGGTGAAACCCCATCGCTAATTAAAAATACAAAAAAATTGGCCTTACATGGTGGCGGGCGCCTGTAGTCCCAGCTACTCAAGAGGCTGAGGCAAGAGAATGGTGTGAACCCTGGGAGTGGAGCTTGCAGTGAGCAGAGATAGCGCCACTGTACTCCAGCCTGGAAGACAGAGCAAGACTCCGGCTCAAAAATAAATAAATAAATAAATAAATTTTATACTTAGATTTAAGTTTTCTAAATAAATAGAAGACCATTAAACTTTTTCTTGATTCTTGTGTTAGTTTTGGTAAATTTTCTTCTAGGAATTTGTAGATTTTATATACATGAAAAAATTTAGTGTCTTTAAGTAATTCATAACAATCTCACATTAAATTTTTTTTATTATACTTTAAGTTCTAGGGTACATGTGCACAACATGCAGGTTTTTTACATATGTATACATGTGCCATGTTGGTGTGCTGCACCCATTAACTCGTCATTTACATTAGGTATATCTCCTAATGCTATCCCTC
This sequence comes from Hylobates moloch, assembly GCF_009828535.3. Classification (NCBI taxonomy): domain Eukaryota; kingdom Metazoa; phylum Chordata; class Mammalia; order Primates; family Hylobatidae; genus Hylobates; species Hylobates moloch. The sequence goes on along the minus strand of NW_026652280.1, from coordinate 77,264,895 downwards.
CCCCCTTCCCCCACTGCACAACAGGCCCTGGTGTGTGATGTTCCCCTTCCTGTGTCCAGGTGTTCTCATTGTTCAATTCCCACCTATGAGTGAGAACATGCAGTGTTTGGTTTTTTGTCCTTGTGATCATTTGCTGAGAATGATGGTTTCCAGCTTCATCCATGTCCCTACAAAGGACATGAACTCATCTTTTTTTGTTTTGTTTTGTTTTTTTCTTTTTTTTTTATTATTATACTTTAGGTTTTAGGGTACACGTACACAATGTGCACGTTTGTTACATATGTATCCATGTGCCGTGTTGGTTTGCTGCACCCATTAACTCGTCATTTAGCATTAGGTATATCTCCTAATGCTGTCCCCCCCCCCACCCCACAACAGTCCCTGGAGTGTGATGTTCCCCTTCCTGTGTCCATGAGTTCTCATTGTTCAATTCCCACCTATGAGTGAGAATGTGCGGTGTTTGGTTTTTTTGTCCTTGCGATAGTTTACTGAGAATGTTTTCCGGTTTCATCCATGTCCCTAGAAAGGACATGAACTCATCATTTTTTATGGCTGCATAGTATTCCATGGTGTATATGTGCCACATTTTCTTAATCCAGTCTATCGTTGTTAGACATTTGGGTTGATTCCAAGTCTTTGCTATTGTGAATAGTGCCTCAATAAACATATGTGTGCATGTGTCTTTATAGCAGCATGATTTATAGTCCTTTGGGTACATACCCAGTAATGGGACGGCTGGGTCAAATGGTATTTCTAGTTCTACATCCCTGAGGAATCGCCACACTGACTTCCACAATGGTTGAACTAGTTTACAGTCCCACCGACAGTGTAAAACTGTTCCTATTTCTCCACATCCTCTCCAGCACCTGTTGTTTCCTGATTTTTTAATGATGGCCATTCTAACTGGTGTGAGATGGTATCTCATTGTGGTTTTGATTTGCATTTCTCTGATGGCCAGTGATGATGAGCATTTTTTCATGTGTTTTTTGGCTGCATAAATATCTTCTTTTGAGAAGTGTCTGTTCATGTCCTTTGCCCACTTTTTGATGGGATTGTTTGTTTTTTTCTTGTAAAGTTGTTTGAGTTAATTGTAGATTTTGGATATTAGCCCTTTGTCAGATGAGTAGGTTGCAAAAATTTTCTCCCATTTTGTAGGTTGCCTGTTCACTCTGATGGTAGTTTCTTTTGCTGTGCAGAAGCTCTTTAGTTTAATTAGATCCCATTTGTCAATTTTGGCTTTTGTTGCCATTGCTTTTGATGTTTTAGACATGAAGTCCTTGCCCATGCCTATGTCCTGAATGGTATTGCCTAGGCTTTCGTCTAGGGTTTCTATGGTTTTATGTCTAACATGTAAGTCTTTAATCCATCTTGAATTAATTTTTGTATAAGGTGTAAGGAAGGGATCCAATTTCAGCTTTCTACATATGGCTAGCCAGTTTTCCCAGCACCATTTATTAAATAGGGAATCCTTTCCCTATTTCTTGTTTTTGTCAGGTTTGTCATGAACAGACACTTCTAAAAAGAAGACATTTATGCAGCCAAAAAACACATGAAAAAATGCTCATCATCAATGGCCATCAGAGAAATGCAAATCAAAACCACAGTGAGATACCATCTCACACCAGTTAGAATGGCCATCATTCAAAAGTCAGGAAACAACAGGACAACAGGTGCTGGAGAGGATGTGGAGAAATAGGAACACTTTTACACTGTTGGTGGGACTGTAAACTAGTTCAACCATTGTGGAAGTCAGTGTGGCAATTCCTCAGGGATCTAGAACTAGAAATACCATTTGACCCAGCCATCCCATTACTGGGTATATACCCAAAGGACTATAAATCATGCTGCTATAAAGACACATGCACACGTATGTTTATTGCGGCACTATTCACAATAGCAAAGAGTTGGAACCAACCCAAATGTCCAACAACGATAGACTGGATTAAGAATATGTGGCACATATACACCATGGAATTACTATGCAGCCATAAAGAATGATGAGTTCATGTCCTTTGTAGGGACATGGATGAAACTGGAAAACATCATTCTCAGTAAACTATTGAAAGGACAAAAAACCAAACACCACATATTCTCACTCATAGGTGGGAATTGAACAATGAGAACTCATGGACACAGGAAGGGGAACATCACACTCTGGGGACTGTTGTGGGGTGGGGGAAGGGGGAGGGACAGCATTAGGAGATATACCTAATGCTAAATGATGAGTTAATGGGTGCAGCAAAACAACATGGCACATGGATACATATGTAACAAACCTGCACATTGTGCACATGTACCCTAAAACCTAAACTATAATAATAAAAGAATAAATAAATAAATAAATAAAAGAATTTGCAGTTTTTTGGCAGAATGGTCATTTTCACAATATTGATTCTTTGGGTGTCCATTTGCATGAAATGCCTTTTTCCGCCCCTTTACTTTATGTTTATGTGAGTTATGTAAGTTTACATGAGTCCTTATGTGTTAGCTTAGACTCCTGAAGGCAGCAGATGGTTGATCAGTGAGTTCTTATCCATTCTGTGGTTCTGTTCAATGTTAGTATTGAAATGTGAGGTATCATTGCATTAATCGTGCTCTTTGTTGCCTGTGTGCTTTGTTTTTTGTTTTTGCTTTTTAACTTGTATTTTTGTTTTATAGGTTCTGTGTGATTTATGCTTTAAAGAGGTTCTATTTTGAGTGTTTCCAGGATTTGTTTCAAGATTTAGATCTCCTTTTAGCAGTTCTTTTAGTGGTGGTGTGGTAATAGTGAATTCTCTCACCATTTGTTGAAAAAGACTGTATTTTTCCTTCATATATGATGCTTAGTTTCACTGGATACAAAATTCTTGGCTGATAATTGTGTTTGAGGAGGCTGCAGATAGGGCCTCAATCCCTTCTAGCTTGTAGCATTTCTGCTGAGAAATCCGCTGTTAATCTGATGGGTTTTCCTTTATAGGTTACCTGGTGTTTCTGTCTCACAGCTCTTCAGATTCTTTCCTTCATCTTAACTTTGGATAACCTGATGACAATGTGGCTAGGTGATGATCTTTTTGACATGAATTTCCCAGGTGTTCTCTGTGTTTCTTGTATTTAGATATCTAGGTCTCTAGCAAGGCCAGGGAAGTTTTCCTCAATTATTCCCCCAAATATGTTTTCCAAGCTTTTAGAATTCTCTTCTTCCTAGGGAACACCAATTATTCTTGTGTTTGGTCGTTTAACATAATCTCAGACTTCTTGGATGCTTTATTTATATTTTCTCACTCTTTTTTTTTTTTTTGTCTTTGTTGGATTGGATTAATTCAAAGACCTTGTCTTTGAGCTCTGGATCTTTCTTCTACTTGTTCAATTCTATTGCTGAGACTTTCCAGAGCATTTCACATTTCTAAAAATGTATCCAATATTTCCTGAGTTTTTGATTGCTTTTTCTTTAAGCTATCTATTTCCTTGTGTATTTCTCCCTTCACTTCTTGTATTATTTTTTGGATTTCCTTGCATTGGGCTTCGCCTTTCTCTGGTGCCTCCTTGATTACCTTAATAACTAACCTCCTGAATTTTTTTTCAGGTAATCAAGGATTTCTTCTTCATTTGAATCTATTATTGGTGAATTAGTGTGATTTTTGGGGGTGTTTTGTTTGGATTTTTGGAGTATATTATCAGGGCTGGTTTCCTGGTTCCTTCTAATTTGGGTAGTCTCTGTCAGAGGGAAGGTCTAGGGCTCAAGGATGTTGTTCAGATTCTTTTGTCCCATGGGTTGTTCCCTTGATGTAGTATTCTCCTCCTTTTCCTATGGATGTGGCTTCCTGTGAGCTGAGCTGCTGTGATTGTTGTCTCTTCTAGGTCTAGCCAACCAGTTAGTCTCTCTGGCTCTGGGCTGCTACTGGGGGTTGTCTGCACAGGGTCCTGTGATGTGAACCATCTATGGATCTCTCAGCCATGGATACCAGTGCCTTCCAGTGCAAGTAGCTGGGGGCTGGGTGGGGGTGGGGGGCAGGGTGGTGAAATGGACTCTGTGAGGATTCTTACTTTTGGTAGTTTAATGCTCTATTTTTGTGCTGGTTGGCCTTCTGCCAGGAGGTGACACTTTCCAGAGAGCATCAGTTGTGGTAGTATGGAGAAGAACTAGTGGTCGGTGGGGCCCTAGAACTCCCAAGATTATATGCCCTTCAGCTACCACAGTGGGTAGGGAAAAACCATCAGGTGGGGGCAGGGCTAGGGGTGTTTGAGCTCAGACTCTTCTTGGGCGGGTCTTGCTGTGGCTCCTGTGGGGGATGGGGGTGAGATTTCTCAGCTTATTGGAATTGTGTACCTAGGAGGATTATGGCTGCCTTTGCTGAGTCATGCAAATTGTTAGGGAAGTCAGAGAAAGCTGGCAGTCACAGACCTCACCCAGCTCCCACAGAAACTGAAGGACCAGTCTCACTCCCACCATACCCCACCCCAACAGCCCTGAGTCTATTTTTAGGTGGTGGGGGAAACGGGCTTGAAAACTTGCCCCAGGCTATCTGCCTCCCATCTTCAAAAGAAAGGGGTTTGGTTGTTCCCTTGCCTGTGGAATCTGCACACCAGATTTGCACCCTCCCCAAAGTTCTGGCCAGGAGGCTTCTTGCCCCATTCAAATTGTTATAGAGCTCAGCTAAAGATTTCCTTCTGTGTCCAGAATTGGTGGGTTCTTGGTCTCACTGACTTCAAGAATGAAGGCGCGGACCCTCACGGTGAGTGTTACAGCTCTTAAGGTGGCACGTCTGGAGTTTGTTCCTTCTGATGTTCGGATGTGTTCGGAGTTTCTTCCTTCTGGTGGGTTCATGGTCTCGCTGGCTCAGGAGTGAAATTGCAGACCTTCACGGTGAGTGTTACAGTTCTTAAGGCGGCGCGTCTGGAGTTGTTTGTTCTTCCCGGTGGGCTCGTGGGCTCGCTGGCTTCAGGAGTGAAGCTGCAGACCTTTGCAGTGAGTGTTATAGCTCATAAAAGCAGTGTGGACCCAAAGAGTGAGCAGTAGCAAGATTTATTGCAAAGAGCAGAAGAACAAAGCTTCCACAATGTGGAAGGAGACCCGAGCGGGTTGCTGCTGCTGGCTCGGGCAGCCTGCTTTTATTCTCTTATCTGGCCCCACCCATGTCCTGCTGATTGGTAGAGCCGAGTGGTCTGTTCTGACAGGGTACTGATTGGTGCGTTTACCATCCCTGAGCTAGCCATAAAAGTTCTCCACATCCATATCAGATCAGTTAGATACAGAGTGTCGACACAAAGGTTCTCCAAGGCCCCACCAGAGCAGCAAGATACAGAGTGTCGATTGGTGCATTCACAGACCCTGAGCTAGACACAGGGTGCTGATTGGTGTGTCTGCAAACCTTGAACTAGATACAGAGTGCTGATTGGTGTATTTACAATTCTTGAGCTACACATGTAAGTTCTCCAGGGCGCCACCAGAGCAGCTAGATACAGAGTGTCAATTGGCGCATTCACAGACCCTGAGCTAGACACAGGGTGCTGATTGGTGTATTTACAATCCCTGAGCTAGACATAAAAGTTCTCCACATCTCCACCAGACTCAGGAGCCCAGCTGGCTTCACCCAGTGGATCCTGCACCAGGGCTGCAGGTGGAGTTGCCTGCCAGTCCCGCACCATGCGCTCACACTCCTCAGCCCTTGGGTGGTCGATGGGACTGGGCGCTGTGGAGCAGGGGGTGGCACTCGTCGGGAAGGCTCGGGCCTCACAAGAACCCATGGAGGGGGTGGGAGGCTCAGGCATGGCAGGCTGCAGGTCCCAAGCCCTGCCCTGTGGGAAGGCAGCTAAGGCCTGGTGAGAAATTGAGTGCAGCACCGGTGGGCTGGCACTGCTGGGGGACCCAGTACACCCTCTGCAGCCACTGGCCCGGGTGCTAAGCCCCTCATTGCCCAGGGCTGGCAGGGCCTGCTGGCTGCTCTGAGTGAGGGGCCTGCCAAGCCCACACCCACCCGGAACTCCAGCTGGCCCGCAAGAGCCACACGCAGCCCCGGTTCCCACTTGCACCTCTCCCTCCACACCTCCCTGCAAGCTGAGGGAGCCAGCTCCCACCTTGACCAGCCCAGAAAGGGGCTCCCACAGTGCAGTGGTAGGCTGAAGGGCTCCTCAAGTGCTGCCAAAGTGGGAGCCCAGGCAGAGGAGGTGCCGAGAGCAAGTGAGGGCCATGAGGACTGCCAGCATGCTGTCGCCTCTCACTTCTCCCTGTGTAGTTTTACCCCCTGCTCCTCTGGACACCCTTCCAAGGATCCCTGTGGTGCCAAGCAGGAATGGGCTGTTTGGGGACCCAGCGAGCTCCTAGGACCTTTCTGATCCTTCCTTTACCCCTGTATTTCACTCAGCTCTCTAAATTGACTCAGCTCCAGGTAAGGTCAGAACCTTCTCCCACAAACAGACCTTCAATTTCTCTAGTGGGGTGTATGTGTTTGGGATAGGAGGTCTCCCTTTCCCACTTCTGCGGTTGGGGCACTCACGGTGTTTGGAGTGTCTCCCGGGTCCTGCTGGAGCAGTCCACTTCTTTCAGAGGGTCTGTGGTACTCTCGAGATTGATGGTTTGTTCTTGCAATTGATCTGGAGCTTAAATTCAGAATGTGAGCCTCCACATGCTGCTCTGTCCAGAACTATAATCTAGTCCAGCCTCCCCTCTGCCATGATGATCTCCATAGGCTTTCTTCATTTCTTTTTATCCTTTTTACTTTTTTCTTCTCTGATTTTATTTTTTCAAATAATCTATCTTCAAGTTTACAAATTCTTTCTTCTGTCTGATCAATTCTGCTGATGACCTGCATTTGTTATTTTATGCATTGTATTCTTTCACTCCAGGCTTTATGGAGTTTTAAAATTTTTAATCTCTTTGTTAAACTTCTTGTTTTGCTCATTTATTGTTTTACTGGTTTCAGTTTGTTGTCTCTTTGTGTTCTCTTTTAGTTTGCTGAGCCTCCTTAAGACAACTATTTTGAATTATTTGTCAGGCAGTTTGTAGATCTCCATTTCTTTGGGGCTTGTTACTGGAAAATTATTATTACTACTATTATTTGAGACAAGGTCTTGCTCTGTCCCCAAGGCTGGAGTGCAGTGACACAATCATGGCTCATTGCAGTCTCAAACTCCTGGGCTCAAGTGATTCTCCTGCCTTAGGCTCCCTGGTATCTGAGACTACAGACATATGCCACTATGCCCACCTAATTTCTTTATCTTTAGTAGAGACAGGGTCTCGCTATGTTGCCCAGGCTGGTCTTCACCTCCTGAATGCAAGCATTTTTCCTGCCTTGACCTCCCAAAGGGCTGGGATTATAGGCATGAGCCACTATGCCTGGCTGATATTATTGTTTTGGTGGTAATATATTTCCTTGTTTTTTCATATATCCTGTTATCCTTCATTGATGTTTGCACATTTGGTAGAACAGTCACCTCTTCCAGACTTTATGTGCTGGTTTCACTGGGAAAAGGCTTTCCCTTAAGGGAGAGTGCTATGGCACTGACTGGGAGAGATGTGACAGTTTGGGCTCTGGCAAGGGTGCAGTGGCATAGTCTTTGTGCTGCTCTGTCAACTTAGATTGGCATTGGTGAAGATTGCAGGGATTTTTAGAAGCCAAGACTGTGGGTATCAATAGCAGCAGTAAGAGCTAATGGGGTCTTCAGTGGTGAAGGCCACTGAGGTCTTCTCAATCTCTTTTTATTCCACAGGGCAATCATGGCTGAGGAGATCACTTTTGGCACAGTGTCCAGTGGGTACACTTGTAGTTGTGGTGACACTGATATCAGATGCATGGTGCTTGTGCAACCGTCATGGAGTCAAGATCTGAAGCATGGACGTGCACAGAGGCACAATCACTCTGGAGTCTGAAGTGTCGATGACATGAATGCCTTGGGTGTAGATGCCCCACTGATGCATTGATAACTGTGTGTGGGGCACAGATGCTTGTGAAGCAGCTGGGAAGCTGGGGGCCAATGTCCAGGCATGTGCAGAGATATAGTGGCTCTAGGGTCCAGAGTGTAGGTTTGCTCAGAGCTACAGTGGCTCTGGGCTCTGGGCCTCAGGCTACCCAATATTGTAGTGGAGTTGGTGCATGGAGTGTGTATGCACACACAGCAACTGGGGCTCTAAAGTGTGGGGTGTGGCTAACCTGTAACAGTAGAGGCTCCAGTGTTTGAGGCATGTGCAACGTTGGAAGGAATGGTGGCTTTGGCCATGGGGCAACAAAACAGTTGCCCCTTCTAGGAGCATTGGTCCAGCAGTGTTTCCTTTTCTAGGGGCTCCATGGTGGGGATGGCTGTTGATTATCTTGGTAGTGAAAGATGGCAATGTTCTCTGTAGAGCAGGTTGCTGGGAACAATGGTGGCACTCATAACATGGTTGATAATGCTAGGACTTGCTTTTCTTTGTTCCTAGACATCTCTAGACATGTCAGGTAATACATATCTCCAACACATTTCTTTTCTATGTGGTTATTCCCCTCCCACCTGTTTTGTTTCACTATGTTGCTACAGGTTTTTAAATGGTCCCTTGAGTCCTACTAAGGCTATTATCATTCATGGATAATTACTGGTGGATTTTTTGTGTGGGGGAAGAGGATTGTATCTCCTATTCTGCCATCTTGTTTATGTGTCACTCTGTTTGTTTTGTTTGTCAAGGTTTCTTTGGTGGAGGATGCTGAAATAGAAATTGACAAGGAAGAGGTCTAGTTATGAAGAAAACATACTGGCTTCTTTTAGATTTTGTTAACTTTCTTGAAACTTGGGTTCTTTACTGCATACATTTCATTTTGTTTGGAATGATCTTTTCCATACTAGTTCTTTGTCATTTTTAAACTTGGCTTCAGCCAAGTTTTTTTTTTTCTTTTCTTTTTGCGCCCGCTACCACACCAGGCTATTTTTTTGTATTTTTTAGTAGAGACGGGGATTCACCGTGTTAGCCAGGATGGTCTCGATCTCCTGACCTCGTGATCCGTCTGCCTCAGCCTCCCAAAGTGCTGGGATAACAGGCTTGAGCCACCGCGCCCGGCCAAACTTGGCTGAAATCTTAATTTTCCAGAGAAAACATTCTGACCAAACAATATAAAGTAGACATTTTTTATCTCATTTTATGTATAGTTACGTGCTTATTCCACACATATATATGTACATATGTATTTATATGTGTAAATATGCATATTTACGCATGTTTCTTAGGGGGTTTATTTGCTTACTGCCTATCTTCTCCATTAGATTTAAACATCATGGGCACAAGAATGATGTTTATTTTGAATGGGTCTATGTTCTCAGCTGTCAGTACTATGGCTAAAATCCATTTGCAATCAATAAACAGTTGATGAATTAATATTTCTTCTCAATGGTTCAAACATTTAAGGTGAATTAAAAGAAATACTAATCCCTGAAGTCCACATCCCTTATTTAATGATAAAATGTATGTCTCTGTCTCTTAGTATTTATGTCAAATAACAGTCTTGAAGGGCAAGCTGTGGCTTAATTTGTGCATTACCCAAGAGAATAACTGAAAGTAACATAAATACACTCATGATCTCCCACAACAAGCAGAGCTGAATCCCCATAGATACTTTAATCACCTGATTTCCAGTTATGTGAGATAAAGTGTTTCGTAGCCCTCATAGAGTATGTGTCCCCTGAGAGCTCCATGGCCATACAATTACCTCCTGGTTCCCACTTTTCAACTGATCAAGTACATATATGATTCCATTTGTCTTCGTATTACAGGGAGCAGCCCCAGAACCAGAGTCACTTTGACCATTTATTTATTTGTCTGATTGTCAACAGTCATCTAGTAGTAACTATTGCCTTCTCCAAAACTGATATATAGCAAAGAGCCTGCAACAATGTTTAGAAAAGAAAACCAATAATAATTATATTAATTGAGGTTATGATTATCACCTCTTACCAAGTATAAGAAATTATAGGTTTCCTATTCTTTTCTTACCATAGCAGCAGTTTTCAGGCTGGATGTTGTTGGGGCTATCTTTTATTATTTTCTTTTTTATAGATTCAGCTATTGATATTCGAATGGGTTAAGAGACTTATCTACAAAGAAGGAGCAGTAAATACAGGAGTAGAGCTCTTGTTAGCTGATCCCAAAGCCAATAGCATTTTTCTTTCAATTTCCCCCTGCCTCTAAAGAACTTTAAGCCTTTTGGCCAAACACTGAAGAGCGGTCTCCAAAAAGTTGTTTTCCTTCTTTAAAGGACTTAATTTCTGATGTGACATTCACTTATATATGAAAGTGCTGGACGTGAATTTTGTATTTCTCAGGGAGAAAGGTAAGTCTCTGGATCAAATCTATTGTCTGCACAAAGTTGTAGGGGCAGAGGTAACTAGAAAAATGCACCAACGTACCCATTTCTCCTTTGGTTTAATCAGAGATTTGGCTCTAATATTTTGACTGTTTCTTTTATCTGTTTCACACATCCAGAGGCTATATATGTTGAGTATTCCTCATCTAAAATATTTGGGAACAGAAGTGTTTTGGATTTTGGATTTTTTTGGATTTTTGAATATTTGCATGTTTATGACCTATATTGGGGATGAAACCCAAATTTAAACACAAAATTCATTTATGTTTTATATATACATTATATCCATAGCCTAAGTAATTTTATATAATATTTTAAATAATTTTTGCGCATGAAACAAAGTGTGTGCTACATACTTATGTGTGGAATTTTCCATTTGTAGCATCATGTTGGTTCTCAAATAGTTCTGGATTTGGAAGCATTTTAGACTTTGGATTTTTGGATTAGGGATTCCCAACTTGTTTTTCTAAGCACTAATGAGTTTCTATTAGAATATGTATACTTATCATGTGACATAAAGAAAAAGCACAAGAAGGCCTCGAGTCCCTGCTTTACAAAGAATAAGATTACATTACTTTGAACAAGTTATTTAAACTATTTATTTCTCAGTTTTCTTTTTCAGGAAATATGATAATATTAGTTCTCTTAATTCTAGAATTGTTGAGATAATCAAATGGAATATCAACATAAAATTTTACCATAATCTGGGAGCCCATACTAATATTTTTTTAAAAGACAGAAGGAATGGTGATTAATAAATGAGGAAGAAATCAAGCTTACAAGCCAGTTATAAAATGCACTGAAATAGAGATGTGCAAAATTACATAGGTCACAACTAACCATTGGAATGAGGAGACCTAATCTCATGTTCTAATTCTGCCACTAAAAACATCTGGTCATTGGACACACAATTTATTAACTATATTATGGACTGACTGATGGTCTGCAGTGTAGATGCGATTAACATCTATCACACAGTTCTGAGCAAATAAGAAAACACTTCTCTCTCCTTGGGAATGGAGATAAGAATATTCTGAACTTAAACACAATATTTATCAGTTTAGATATCTATCTGGTCAGGAAATGTATCTCGTGCATTAATGCAAACCTGGCAATTAGCATGCAACATGGTGCTCCATTAGAAATTAGGGCTTGTAGAGAGAATGAAGAAATGAACACATCCAGGGATTTATGTTGATTGGTCAACTGGTTGGTATTACTGAAGAGTCATGTTCTTTTTAACTTTTTGAAGATTTTTTTAAGGGTTGGAAGTGGTTATAAACATTTGTGGATCCAGTTATTGTCATTTAACTGAGATCCAGAAATGTAGGTTATTTGCATGAAGCCAAGAAAACTGGTAAGTATATTTGATTCCTAATTTCATGCTATTCCATTCTTCACATTGACTTACAATGATAGATTTAATTACTCCATCAGGCAGTCAGTCAATTAAATAAATTACTAGCTTGTGCCCAGTTTAGATTGAATGTAAAAGATTTAAAGGAATTTTTCTTTGTGATAAAGAGTTAAGGCTTTAATTCAAAGTGACTTGGCTTTATATTTCACCTGTTACAATTAATTAGTCTGATGATCTTGTATGAATCTTTCCTTTTCTGTACCTTAGTTCAGTAATCTATGAAATTAGGAGTTTGGGATGGATTACCTCCAGAATCATTTTATTAAGAATGCTCTATGAATTATTGTAATTTAAAGTTACATTTTGTGGTCATGGGCATGTTTTAGATCCAGGGTTCCTGGAAACAAGTAATTGCAATACTGAAATAAAGCACAAAATGGGCATGATGATTGATCTCAGTAGTCCTCCCTTCCTCCCTCCATTTATCATTCTGATTCTGTCTTTTCATTTCTACAGGGCAGCTACATAATTCCCAATGGAGAACAACACAGAGGTGACTGAATTTATTCTTGTGGGGTTAACTGATGACCCAGAACTGCAGATCCCACTCTTCATAGTCTTCCTTTTCATCTACCTCATCACTCTGGTTGGGAACCTGGCGATGATTGAATTGATTCTATTGGACTCCTGTCTCCACACCCCCATGTACTTCTTCCTCAGTAACCTCTCCCTGGTGGACTTTGGTTATTCCTCAGCTGTCACTCCCAAGGTGATGGTGGGGTTCCTCACAGGAGACAAATTCATATTATACAATGATTGTGCCACACAATTCTTCTTCTTTGTAGCCTTTATCACTGCAGAAAGTTTCCTCCTGGCATCAATGGCCTATGACCGTTATGCAGCAGTGTGCAAACCCCTGCATTACACCACCACCATGACAACAAATGTATGTGCTTGCCTGGCCATAGGCTCCTATGTCTGTGGTTTCCTGAATGCATCCATTCATACTGGGAACACTTTCAGGCTCTCCTTCTGTAGATCCAATGTAGTTGAACACTTTTTCTGTGATGCTCCTCCTCTCTTGGCTCTCTCATGTTCAGACAACTACATCAGTGAGATGGTTATTTTTTTTGTGGTGGGATTCAATGACCTCTTTTCTATCCTGGTAATCTTGATCTCCTACTTATTTATATTTATCACCATCCTTAAGATGCGCTCATCTGAAGGACGCCAGAAGGCCTTTTCCACTTGTACTTCCCACCTTACTGCAGTTTCCATCTTTTATGGGACAGGCATCTTTATGTACTTACGACCTAGCTCCAGCCATTTCATGGGCACTGACAAAATGGCATCTGTGTTCTATGCCATAGTCATTCCCATGTTGAATCCACTGGTCTACAGCCTGAGGAACAAAGAGGTTAAGAGTGCCTTTAAAAAGACTGTAGGGAAGGCAAAGGCCTCAATAGGATTCATATTTTAATTATAAAGAACTCAGAATAAGATAATTTTTTCCACCTCATATTAATCTTTGTCTACTAAGTCCAATATTTGGGCTTCCTCATGGACAGTTTCTATCGACTGTTTTCTTAAACATATGAATTGGCCATACTTTCTTCGTTCTTTAAGTGACACTTTTTTTGTTAAAATCTGGACATTTTAAATAATAAAAAATAGCATATTCTAAAAATCAGATCTCTCCTCCCATCTAAGCGTTGTTTTTGTTGGTGGTGCTTTTGTTTGTTTAGTGATTTTCCCGAGTTACTTATGTTAATTCTGCATTTCTTGTTGTGTGTTGCCACTGAAATTTCTACTCAGTTAGGTTAGTGGTCAACTAACAATTGGACAGAGTTTTTTAAGTGCTTTAAATTGCTAATTCTCTGAAGACTTATGCAAGGGGTTTGCATGTGTGTGTTGGAGCATGTTTTCAGTGCTGCAGCAGTTTAAATTCTGCCTTTAATCTTCATGTCCTCTTTGTGCAGGGCCTCAAGGTCAGCCACAAATGAAACATTAGGTCCTCTCAGGTCTTTCCTGTGCATACACAAGGCCTTGCCCATATGCATGATTTTTGCAATTCCCAGGAATATATGGGAGCTTTTCAAAGCCCTCTGGATTTCTAAAGCCCTCATCAATTTTTTTTAAGAGTTTGATTGGATTATTGTATACTCTAACTGATATTTACATTTTCAGGCAATTGCAATGTTAAACAATTGCTGCTCAACACTTTGACACTCTAGGAATAAAACTTTTTCACTGAGTGAACTGAATCTGGTGAAATAGAGACAAAATTGTGAATGGGGTTTTCCTAGGAAGCTGCCAAATAGGTGAAACAGTGACAATTCTCTGGGAAGCAGGCCCATTAGCAATCTCCAACACATTTTGTTCACTTCAGTGGTTGTTAGGCCAATGTTTTTTTCAGCTACCATAGTTCCATGTGTGCCGGTTTTCAAGGTTACCACAGAGCTGGTGGATAAAGCAAGCTAACATGCCACAAAGCTCACCGTTGATACTGAGATTCAGTCATCGTTTTTGAATGAATACTCCTTGAATTGTTGCATGTCCTTGGTTAGTTTCTAGAGTTTCAAAGATTTTTATTATGTACAGTTTTGCCTGTGTTATAATTGCTTTTATGGAAGAGCAGATTTTTGGAGGTCCTTGCTTTGCCATTCTGGAAATGTTTATTCTATCCTTTAAATTTTTATTTATTTATTCTTTATTTTTGATACAGAGTCTCGCTCTGTGGCCCAGGGGAAAGTGCAGTGGCACCATCTCAACTCACTGCAGCCTTCGCCTCCTGGCTTCAAGCTATTCTCATACCTCAGCCGCCTGAGTAGCTGGAATTACAGGCACGCACCACCATGCCTGGCTAACTTTTTGTATAATATTTTTAGTAGAGACGGGGTTTCACCACGTTGGCCAGGCTGGTCTTGAATTCCTGGCCTCAAGTGAGCTGCCTGCCTTGGCCTCCCAAAGTGCTGAGATTACAGCATGAGCCACCGCGCCCGGCCTTATTCTATCCTTTTAAATTTGTGCTTCCTCTGTTATAATCCTCTCTGAGAAAATTGTTTTATTTTTTTCATAATATATATTATAATTTATAATTATATATTTATCTGTGAGTTTAAGTTTTTAATGTCTCCCCATTAGACCAAAGTCTATTTATGCAGGGACTTTTTTGTTTTGTTCTGCATACTATGGATTTAACAAAATGGTTAACACCTATATGTGTCATATTCAGATTGCTGAAACCCGAATATAAGAAGAAAATTACAAATACATTCAGAGGAAAAAAGACACATTACATACAGAGGATCAAAAACAAGATTCACCACAGATTTCTCCTCAGAAACAGTGCATGCCAGAAAACATCTGTCAAATGCTATTTGAAACCTGCTATTTGAAACCTAAAGAAACCCTGTTAAACCAAGTGAATATATTCAAAAATAAAAGAGAAATAGACATTTTTCAGACACACATGCTGAAAGTTCATTGTCAGCAGCCCTTCACTGCAAGAAATATTGAAGGAATTTCTTCAGGCATAAGAAATATGATGCCAATCAGTAATTTACATTGGCGCAAAGAAATGAAGAGGACTGAAAATGAGATAAGTGAAGATAGACAGACATAAGACCTACTCTTTTTGTATTTTTAATTGTTTAAAAGATGATTGTCTAAATCATAAATAGTAGGAATATACTGTATATTTATTTATAGAAAACATAAAAGGAAAATGTATAACAATAATATAAAGTATTAGAGTGCATAATTGGCAGTATATGTTTGCAACATCTTTAAACTACTCGTAAAATGACACAGTATTATAAAGAAGCATAATTTCATGAATTCTAAACATATATTGTAAACTCTAGGGCAATAACTAAAACAATTTTTAAGAGAGGTATTTGATAATAAGTTAATAGTGGAGATAAAATGGAATCATAAAGATAGTTAATAATTTAAAAAGGAAAAGAAGACAAAAGAAACAAAGAAAAGATGGAAAAAATAGAAAAAAAAACTAGGAAGATTGTAGGTTTTTTTGTTTGTTTGCTTGTTTTGTTTTCGATTTTTGAACAGAATCGTGCTCTGACACCCAGACCGGAGTGCAATGGTGCGAGCTCAGTTCATGGTAGCCTTCGCCTCCCGGGTTCAAGAGATTATCCTGCTTCAACCTCCCAAGTAGCTGGGATTACAGGTGTGTACCACCATGCCTGGTTAATTTTTGCATTTTTAGTAGAGACAGGGTTTCACCATGGTGGTCAGGCTGGTCTTGAACTCCTGGCCTCAAGTGATTTGCCTGCCTCGGCCTCCCAAAGTGCTGGGATTACAGGCGTGAGCCACCCGTGCCTGGCCTCATGTTAGATTTTAATTCACTGTGTCAATTAGTACATTAAATATAGTGTAAACTTAGCAAATTGAAAAAGAACGTTAGATAATTAAAAAAAAAAAAGACCCACTGCATGCTGCCTACAAGAAATTTACTTTAAATATGAAGGCATAAAATTAGTGTACTTGAAATAAGCCACTGGTATACTTGAGCTTGTTTTTCTTTTTGTCATTTTCCAGTATAATAACCTACTATTATGAATTGGTATTTAATAAGAAAGCCTGAGAACTGAGTCAAATATGCTCCTCTTTCATGGCTTTTCTTTTTATTTTCTTTCCCAGCGAATTGAGTTGGAATTCCTCTACTGAACATAGTTGATAAAACATCATGGCCAGTGCATAAGTAAGTCGAAATAATGTGAGTAAGCAGAGACAAAGAAGGATGTCTGTTTTCCCCCATATTTAAGACATGGCATTATAATGTCATTTCTTTGATGTTTGGTATGTGGTGCCGAGGAGTATAGTCATGGCCTGCTTGGGAGTTTAAGAGAAAACAAGGCATTTCATAACAGAGCAGAAGTGGCAGTGGAAACTGTTAAGTTTCTCTCCACCATCACTATCCCCGCCTATCATGAATGTGGGTGGTATGTGGGAGAGAGAGGTGACAACCTTGGATGTACACAACAGAAATCAACTCTGGCTAACTTAAACAAAAAAGAATTTATTTGAAGAATAATGGTGTGCTCCTAGAACCAAGGAGAAAGTTGGATAATTAAGCTGGAAATAATTAAAGGAAGCGAGAGTACAGAAACCAGAGGCAAGATCAAACCACTGGAACAGTTTGGTTAAAACAATTCTTCCAGCACGTTGACCACTTCCATCCTTTTACACTAGTACCTTTGGTCACCACTATCAGTGGTGCTTTTAGACTGCTAATGCCACAAGCCACAATATGCAGTACAAATAAATTCTAACTATCCTGACTTCTGGGTATTACTCATTGCATACTGTTGACTGAGACAAGTTTGCTGGCAGCTAAGCTGTGAGCATGGTAAGCAGAATTTCAAAAAGAACTGTTCTCATTTATATAGCATCCTCGTACAGTTGCGCTGTTCTTTGTGCTTTACATATCATAACTCATTTGATCCTGACAACTCCATGGCAAGGTAGTATTGTTATTATTATCATTTTATTAATGAGAAAAGTATGACTTAATGACATTAAGACATTTGCCCATGTTCCAGGACAATTTAGGCAGAACCAGGATTTGAATCCATGTCATCCTGAAAACTGTTTTTTTGTTTGTCTGTTTCTGTTTTGTTTTTCGTTTTGTTTTGTTTTGTTTTTGAGATTGGGTCCCGCTCTGTTGCTTAGGTTGGAGTGCAGTCGCCATCTCAGCTCACTGCAGCCTATGCTTCCCAGGTTCAAGCAATTCTCCTGCCTCAGCCTCCCAAGTAGCTGGGACTACAGGCAGGTGCCACTGCGCCTGGCTAATTTTTGTATTTTTAGTAGAGACAGGTTTTCACCATGTTGGCCAGGCTTGTCTTGAACTCCTGACCTCAAGTGACCCTCCCACCTCAGCCTCCCAAAGTGCTGGGATTACAGGCATGAGCCACTGTGCCCAGCTGAACACTATTATACAGTTTTCCACCAGGTTTCACATAGTAGGAAACTGTAAAACATTTCTTGAACAGTGTTACACAGTCTTCCACCAAGTTTCACATAGCAGGAAACTATAAAAAATAGGGAGAGTTGGAATAAAGGACTTCCAGAAAAAAACGTTATATGTCTGCTTCTGGTGGCCTTGTTATAGACTATCTCTGCATAAAAATACATCTGGAAAATTTTTGATGAGTACTAGGGTCTTTCGACTTTATATCTCAGTGGATAAATTCAGTACACTACAGATAAAAGTGTTTCCCAATTTGCTTTGTCAGCTTAAACAGTGTATATTTTAATTCTCTTCTATTTTTAGCTTGTTAATTATTTAAAACAACTCCAACCTCATAATTATGTGGCAAGATATTTGGAATTAACTCGTTGTGGCTTCCAATGTCCCTAAGGGATATATTATATATTTTGGAGATAATGAACACTCTTAGAAATGAATGGAGGCTCTTTCATAAAAAAGTATGACTTTATAATTTTTTTTATAGCTAGTGTGTTTGTTGACAGTTTAGTATGTACCGGGCTCTGTTTTAAGCACTTTATTAATTTGTGTGCTCCTACCAACCATATGCATTAAGCACTACCATCATCTTCATTTTATTTTTATTTATATAAATTTAATGAATACAAGTAGAATTTTGTTATATGGATATATTGTGTAGTGTTGAAGTCTGGGCTTTTGTAGTAACCGTCACCTGAATAATGCAATTGTATTCATTAAGAAATTTTTCATTTGTCACCCCCCTCTCCCCCTCCCCCCTCCCTCCTCCCCCCTCCCTCCTCCCGCCTTCCCCCTTCCTACCCTTCTGAGTCTGCATTTTCTATTATTTCACACTGTATGTTCATGTGTACACATTATTTCACTTCCTCTTATAAGTAAGAACATGCAGTATTTGACTTTCTCTGTTATTTCCCTAAAGACAACAGCTTCAAGTTCCATCCATGTTGTTGCAAAACACATGATTTTATTCTTTTTTATGGTTGAGTAGTATTCCATGGTGTGAGTGTATATATATATGTGATATATATATATATATATCACATTTTCTTTATCCCATCATCTATTGATGGACACTTATGTTGAGTCCATATCTTGGTTATTGTGAATAGTGCTGTGATAAAAATACAGGTGAAGGTATATTTTTTATATAAAGATTTTTTTCCTTTGGATAGATAGCTAGTAGTGGGATTGCTGGATTGAATGGTAGTTCTATTTTTAGTTATTTGAGAAATCTCCACATTGTTTTCCATAGTGCTTGTACTAATTTACATTGCCACCAACAGTGTATAACTGTTCTTTTTTCTCTGTAGCCTCACCCAAATCTGTTATTTTTTGACTTTTTAAGCAATAGCAATTCTGCCTGGTATAAAATGATATCTCATTGTGATTTTAATTTGCATCCCTATGATGATTAGTGATGTTGAATATTTTTCATGTGCTTGTGGGCGATTTCTATGTCTTCTTTTGAAAAATATCTCTTCATGTCCTTTGTCCACTTTTTAATGTTTTTTCTTACTGTTCTTGTTATTGTTTACTTATTTGAATCCTTTATAGTTTCTAGATTAAAATTAGTCCCTTCTTGGATGCATAGTTTGAAAATATTTTCTCTCATTGTGCAGGTTTTCTATTCACTCTATTCAGCTGTGCAGAAGCCTTTCAGTTTAATCAAGTCATATTTGTCTGTTTTTATTTTAGCTGCCTGTGCTTTTGAGGTTTTCATGAATCCTTTGCCTAGCCCAACGTCTACAAGAGTTTTCCCTAGGTTTTATTCTAGTATTTCTACAATTTCAGGTCTTACAGTTAAGTCTTTAATCCAACTTGAGTTGATTTTTGTATATGGTGAGAGATAGGAGTCAGTTTCATTCTTCTGCAAAGAAAAATTCTATTTTTCCAGCACCATTTATTGAAAAGTATATCCTTTCTCAAATGCATGTTTTGTCAACATTGTCAAAGATCTGTTGGTTGTAGGTATGTAGCTTTATTTTTTGTTCCTATATTCTGTTCCATTCATCTATGTGTCTACTTAGAAACAAGTACCATGCCGTTTTGGTTTCTACAGGCTTGCAGTATAACTTCAAGTCAGATAATGTGATGACACCAGCTTTGTTCTTTTAGCTTAGCATTATTTTGGCTATTTGAGCTCCTTTTTTGATTCCACATGAATCTTATGACTGTAGTTTTCTAATTCTGTGAAAAATGACATTAGTATTTTGGTAGAAAATGCATTGAATCTGTAGATTCCTTTGGACAATATGGTCATTTTTGTCATATTGATTCTTCCAATTCAGGAGCATGGAACGTTTTTCCATTTGTTTGTGTCATCTATAATTTCTTTCATCAATGTTTTGTAGTTTACATTGTAGAGGTGTTTTACCTCTTTGTTTAAATATATTTCTAGATATTTTTTCTGCACATATTGTAAATTGATTGATGTCTTGATTTGATTCTCAGCTCAATTCAAGCTGAGAATCAAGCTTATAAATGAATTAAGTAAAGTTTAACGTTATATAATCAATGCACAAAATTCAGTAGCATTTCTATACAAATGCTACTCATTTTGAAATGCTACTGAATTTTGTATGTTGATTATGTAGAAATGCTACTGAATTTTTTATGTTGATTATATAACCCTAAACTTTACTTAATTCATTTATCGGATATAAGAATTACTTGGAGGAGTCTGAGATTTTTTACATATAAATCATATCATCAGCAAACAGAGATAATTTGACTTCTCTTTTCTAGTTTGAATGCATTTAATATTTATTCTTGCATGATTGCTCTGGCTATGACTTCCAGGGTTATGTTGAATTGGAGTGATGAAAATGGTCATCCTTGTCTTGTTCCAATTCTTAGGGAGAATGAGTTCAAGTTTTCTCCATTCAGTATGCTGTTGGCTATGTGTTTTTCATGTATAGCTTTTATTATTTTGAGGTATATTCCTTCTATGTTTAATTTTTTGAAAGTTTTTATCATAAAAGTATGCTGCATTTTATCAAATACCTTTTCTGTATTTATTTATAGGATCATATGGTTTTTGTTTTTAAATTCTGCTTATGTAATTAATCACATCTATTGATTTGTGTATGTTGAACCATCCTTGCATCCCTGAATAAAACCTACTTGATTGTGGTATATTATCTTCTTGATATGCTATTATACATATACCTCAATATATGTGCAAAATCCTTACATACAAAATCCTTAACAAAATGCTAGCAAATCATGTATACTTTTGAGGATTTTTGCATCTATGTTTATCAGGGATTGGTCTGTAGTCCTCCATTTTTATATCCTTGCCAGCTTTGGTATCAGACTCATACTAGCTTTCTAGAATGAGTTAGGGAAGATTCTCTCCTCTCTGATTTCTCAGAAGAGTTTCAAAAGATTGCTATTATTTCTTTTTACCTTTGGTAGAATTCGGTTGTGAATTTATCTGGTCCTGAACTTTTTTGTTGGTGTTGTTGGGAAGTTTTTTATTACTGATTTAATCACTCATTATTGCTCTGTTCAAGATTTTTCTCTCCCATTCAATCTTAGGAGGTTATTTGTTTCCAGGAATTTATTCATGTTCTTTAGGTTTCTAGTTTGTGAGTGCATAGTTGTTCATAGCAGCCTCTGATGATCTTTTGTATTTCTGTGGTATTAGCTGTAATGTACTCTTTTTTATTTTGGATTATGTTTATTTGGATCTCTTCTCCTGTTTTTCTTAGGTGGTTTAGCTAGTGGTTTGTCTATTTTATTTGTTTTTGTCCCAATTTCATTTAGTTCTACCCTTATCTCTGTTATTTGTTTTATTCTGGTAGCTTTGCATTTTGTTTGTTCTTGTTTTACTAGTTCCATGAGGTACGATGTTATGTTGCTAATTTGTGATCTTTCTATTGTTTGATGTAGGCATGTAATACTATAAACTTCTCTCTTAGCACTGCTTTTGCTGTTTTTGATATGTTTTGGTATGTTTTGTTTCCATTTTTATTTATTCCAAAAATTTTTAATTTATGACTTAATTTAGTAAACAACCTAACTATTGTTTAGGAATATATTGTTTACTTTCCGTGTAAATACATAGTTTCCAGAGTTCCTCTTGGTATTGATTTCTAGTTGTATTTGGCTATGCTCTGAGAAGACACTTGGTATAATTTCAACTTTTAAAAAGTTGAATGCTACATTGAGACTTGTTTTGTGACATATCTTGGAGAATGTACCATGTGCCCCTGAAAAGACTGCATTTTACTTTTGTTAGTTAGACTGATCTGTAAATGTTTGTGTTGTCCATCTGGTCAGAAATTTAAGTCAAATGTTTCTTTGTTAATTTTATGTTTTGATAACCTGTCTAGTGCTATCAGTGGGGTAAGTCCCCCATTATTATTGCATTTCTGTATGTTTCTTTCTTTATGTCTAGTAATTTTTTTATGACTCTTGGTGCTGTTCCATTTTTAGGTGCACATATATTCAGAATTTATATATGTTCTTGCTGATTTGATCTCTGTATCATTATATAATGACGTTATTTGTATTTTTTATCATGGTTTATTGTAAGTCTCTTTTACCTGATACAAGTGTAACTACTACTACTCACTTTTGGTTTTCATCTGTGTGGAATATCTTTTCCACCTGTTTACCTTCAGTCTATAACTGTCTACCAACCAGTAAGGTGAGTTTCTTTTAAGTAGCATGTAGCTGCTTCATGTTTTTATCCATGTCATCAATGTATATCTTTTAAGTGGAAAATTTTAATTCATTTATTGTTAAGGTTAATATTGTCTTGTGAGCTTTTGTTCCTGACATAACGTAGATTGTAATGTAGCTGTTTTGTAGATTCTTTGTTTCTTTTTTTCCTTTGTCTTTGTACTTTAGTGGAGTTCTGTCATGTAGTCATTGGATTTCTTTTTTTTCTTTTTGTAATTTTGTGTTTATATGATGGTGAATATTGACATTTTGTATCCACATTTAGAACTGGAGAATTTCTTATAGGGCCAGTCTAGTGGTAATGAATTCCCTCAGCATTTGGTTGTCTGAGAAGAACTTTATTTCTCCTCCATTTATGAAGCTTATTCTGAATAGGATATAAAATTTGTGGTTGACAAGTTTTTTTTTCCTTTAAGTACTTTAAAAATAGAATATCTATTTTTTCTGGCTTGTAAGGTTTCTGCTTTTAAAGTCCACTATTAGTCTGATGGTGTTTTCTTTATAGATGACTGGACACTTTTCTCAGGCTGATTTTAGGATTTTTCTTTCATGTTGACTTTAAACAATCTGATGACTATATGTCATGTTGAGGTCCTTTTTGCAATGTATTTTCGTGTAATTTGTTGGGCTTATTGTATCTGGATGTGTAAATCTCTTCCCAAACTAGGGAAACTTGTTGTCAATTATTTCCTTAAATAGGGTTTCTGAACTGTTTGCTTTTTCCTCTCCCTTGGAAATACTTATACTTCATATGTTTGGTTGCTTTATGTAGTCCCATACTTCTCAAAGGCTTTGTTTGTTCTTCTTTATTCTCCTTTCTTTATTTTTGTCTGATTGAATTAATTCAAAAGACCTGTCTTCAAATTTTGAGATTCTCTTCTCTGCTCCTTCTAGTCTATCGTTAAGGCTTTCAACTGTTCTTCATAATTCTTTCAGTGAAATTTTCATTTCCAGAAGTTGTTTGGTTATTTTAAGATCTCTACCTTCTTGGTAAATTTCTAGCTCATATCATGAATTGATTTTCTGATGTCTTTGCATTGGTATTCAGATTTATCTTATGTCTTATAGAACTTCTTTAAAATCAGTATTTTGAATTCTTAACCTGACATTTTGAAGATTTCTTATTGGTTCAAATCCATTGCTAGAGAATTACTGTGCTCCTTTGGAAGTGTTATAGCACTTTGTTTTTCATACTTCCAGTATTATTATCCTGATTTCTTTGCATCTGGAGAATTAGTCACTTCTATTATTGAATTTACTTTCATTGGGGTGTGACTTATTTTTCTTGAGAATGTGACTATGATGTATGCTGGGTAGGGTTATTTGGCTTTGTTTCTGGGTGTCTAAACTGGTGTAGACTCTGTATGATTTTCTTGTTTGTAAATATCCTTAGTGTACTTGTTTGGGTGTCCCAGATAATGGTTTGGGCTATGGAACACACAGTGGTCCTGGTTCCATGCTTTGTATCCAAGGCAAGAGGGCAAAGCTGGGCAGTATTGGTTGTGCAAGTCTGCACTTGAACCCCAGGATGGCATGTACAAGTGCTGGCCCTTACGGGGTTCAGAGAACAATCCTCAGACCTCTGAAGAAATGTTCCAGCAATAAGCAGAGCAACTGCTGCTATGCCAATGACCCCATGAGGGAAAGAGTGCATCTTAGGCTCCATGGCCTATCAAGGGGTAGTAAGATCCAGTTTGCTCTCACTCAACCCAGCAGGGCTCCTTCCCACAGCTGGACACTAGCAGTGCATTGGGACAGTTAGCCAACTCAAATGCAGTTTGCCTTTAGAGTGTGAAAATGCCTCACAGCACACTACCTGACTTCAAACTATACTACAAGGCTACAGTAACCAAAACAGCATGGTACTGGTACCACAACAGAGACATAGATCCACGGAACAGAACAGAGCCCTCAGAAATAATGCCACATATCTACAACTATCTGATCTTGGACAAACCTGACAAAACCAAGCAATAGGGAAAGGATTCCCTATTTAATAAATGGTGCTGGGAAAACTGGCTAGCCATATGTAGAAAGCTGAAACTGGATCCCTTCCTTACACCTTATACAAAAATTAATTCAAGATGGATTAAAGACTTACATGTTAGACCTAAAACCATCAAAACCCTAGAAGAAAGCCTAGGCAATACCATTCAGGACATAGGCATGGGCAAGGACTTCATGTCTAAAACACCAAAAGCAATGGCAACAAAAGCCAAAATTGACAAATGAGATCTAATTAAACTAAAGAGCTTCTGCACAGCAAAAGAAACTACCACCAGAATGAACAGGCAACCTACAGAAGGGGAGAAAATTTTTGCAACCTACTCATCTGACAAAGGGCTAATATCCAGAATCTACAAGGAACTCAAACAAATTTACAAGAAAAAAACAAGCAACCCCATCAAAAAGTGGGTGAAGGACATGAACAGACACTTCTCAAAAGAAGACATTTATGCAGTCAAAAAACACATGAAAAAATGCTCATCATCACTGGCCGTCAGAGAAATGCAAATCAAAACCACAATGAGATACCATCTCACACCAGTTAGAATGGCCATCATTCAAAAGTCAGGAAACAACAGGTGCTGGAGAGGATGTAGAGAAATAGGAACACTTTTACACTGTTGGTGGGACTGTAAACTAGTTCAACCATTGTGGAAGTCAGTGTGGCGATTCCTCAGGGATCTAGAACCAGAAATACCATTTGACCCAGCCATCCCATTACTGGGTATATACCCAAAGGACTATAAATCATGCTGCTATAAAGACACATGCACACGTATGTTTGTTGTGGCACTATTCACAATAGCAAAGAGTTGGAACCAACCCAAATGTCCAACAACGATAGACTGGATTAAGAAAATGTGGCACATATACACCATGGAATACTATGCAGCCATAAAAAATGATGAGTTCGTGTCCTTTGTAGGACATGGATGAAACTGGAAACCATCATTCTCAGTAAACTATCACAAGGACAAAAAACCAAACACCGCATGTTCTCACTCATAGGTGGGAATTGAACAATGAGAACTCATGGACACAGGGAGGGGAACATCACACTCCAGGGACTGTTGTGGGGTGGGGGACGGGGGAGGGACAGCATTAGGAGATATACCTAATGCTAAACAATGAGTTAATGGGTGCAGCAAACCAACACGGCACATGGATACATATGTAACAAACTTGCACATCGTGCACACGTACCCTAAAACCTAAAGTATAATAATAAAATTTTAAAAGAAAAGGAAAAAAAAAAAGAAAAGAAAATGCCTCAGGCTGCAAAACTTGCTACCCTGGCCAAAACCACTCCTCTCAGACTCAAACCCTCCTGGTCTTGTCCTGCAAGGTGGGTTCCCAATTCCATTGTCCACAGCTGAAGCCCATGCTATTCTTGCCTCTCCATTCTAACCATGTGGATTCCTCCTCCAATCAAGCTAAGATCACAAATCTCTGGCTAATGACTCTACAAACCAGTGACTGCCACCAATGCTAGCCGGCAGGTTCATGTGCAACCCACCATGAGTTAGCATCAGGAATGACCTCCTTCCATTGGTCCTTAAGTCTGAGAGTGCTTTTGGGGTACTTCCCAGTGCTCTTCCTTCTCACAGTCCTTTGACTGTTCCCCAAGTCTGATCCAGGTTTTGGGAAACTCAAAAAGTTCTCAATGGCCTAGATTGCCTGGCTTCCTGGTGGGTATGTTTATTGTGGAGCACTCCCCCTCTCACATATGGAGGGATTGATTCACAGTTTTCCATTTGGGCTGCTGTCTGTCTTGTTTTCAGCAGTATCCAAAGTTTTCTTTCACTTTTATATTGAACAATTATGTTTCTTCTTGGATACAAGTTCACAGTGTGAATCTCTACACACCACTTGCTATTTCCAAGTGAGCAAGGATTCTGGCAAAGCATCCATTCTACTATCTCAGAAAAAAAATACTCATCATCTCTATTTTATTAATGAGAGAACTCAAGTGCATAAGTGTTTATATAACCCATAATCTCAATATGAATTTTGGGAAGTTATGCCGCCATCGGCCAACAAAACTTACATAACACTTTAGCCTAGTTTCCATTATGCCACTCATGATTCTGTCTGATTTCTGCCAGGAAAGTTAATGATGAATCTTCTCTGAAGATGTTCGCATTACCAAGAAGAAATAACCCTGAGTAAAGTAAATACACTGGTGTTCTTCCTAAGAAAATGGAACCAGGCTTCCATACGCAGTTTAAATGTTGCTTCTCTAAATGATTGGAGTGAGAGACTCTGGTTATTCTCATGAGTAACTTGTCCCCTAAGAACTTTATGTATGTTCATATTCCTCAATTATTGTTAGTTCCCAGTCATTGGTCTCTAACATCCCAACATGACTCTATTTAACATCACGTTAGAGGTTCCACCCTGTGTGTCACCTTTTGGTGATCATTTATTTATCTCAGTGTAAAAGGTTGTCCATTGTACTAAGTGGCCTTATTTCACACTGGTATATTACTCTGAGTCTGCAACAATGGCCAGGGATAAAACCCCCAGCTAAAAATGTTGTTCATTGTGGATACGATGATCCCTTCTTACAGCTCTTTAGCACTTTACAGAGTGCATTCAGAGACTTCTGTTTTTCCTCACAGCAGCAGTCCAGTGTGACAAGTTGAAGAATATTTTCTAATTTCCACCTAGTCATTACTTTTTCCTTAAATCTCCCTCCCTCTAGAGAACTTCAATATTTGTGA
This sequence comes from Hylobates moloch, assembly GCF_009828535.3. Taxonomy (NCBI): domain Eukaryota; kingdom Metazoa; phylum Chordata; class Mammalia; order Primates; family Hylobatidae; genus Hylobates; species Hylobates moloch. Next base: position 77,237,826 of record NW_026652280.1, on the reverse strand, counting down.
CTAGACATTAAATAGTAACTTCTTAAATAGGAGCTTTTCTTTCTTCTTTGAGTAGGACTTGCAATTTGAAGATACCAACTGAAAGTGTGTCATCTTCCTTGAAGAGCAAGGTAAGTTTCTAGCTCTGTTCTATGGTCTGTTTAGGTTGTAGTAATAGAATATGTACTATATAAAAGTTCAAGGGCAAACATTTTCCCATTGAGTATTCAGAGTTTAGTATCCCAGCTTTTAATATTTTCATGCTATCATGCTATTTAGCCACAGTCCAGGTGTTAAAACAATCTCCATTAATTGGGAAAATGGTGATTTTAGTCAAATAATAGAAGATGGTACTATTCTCACCATTTAAAATTCATATGCTTAGAGGGCAACAGACATTGGTGTCTATCGAAGGGTGGAGGGTAGGAGGAGGGAGAGGATCAGAAAAAATAACTAATGGGTCCCAGGCTTAATACCTGAGTGATGAAATAATCTGTACAACAAACCCGCATGATGCAAATTTACCTATGTAACAAGCCTGTACATGTATCCCTGAACTTAAAATAAAAGTAAAAAACAAAAAACAAAACCCTTATACACACAAAAAATCCATGTGCTTAGAAGAACATTTAGAAAATGATGGGCACTCTAAATACTTGTTGAGGCAATGAATGAATGTATCTAAATGAATAAATTAATAAATAAATAAGTCAGCAAATGATCAGTGAGCACATTATAAAATACATGGTTCTGTGTTACTGAAGCACAGTCTCATGCCTAACTTTGCACAGGCTATTCAGAGGCTCTTGATTGAAGGCTTTAGATTTTTTAAATTAAGGAATCCACATGATTTACATTGTGACACATAATGTATGACTGCATGCATGTGTACACACACACATACACACACAGCAAAATCAAAACTTACATGGAATCCTATTTTTCACCTATAATGCACTTTTACTTTCTATTTTTTTATGCTAAATGAGCTAATGTATGCAAAATACATAAAAGAGAATCTGTACATAGTGAGTGGTTTATGTGTTAAAGGTCATTCCTAACAATAGCAGTTATATTTAATTTAGTTTATTGATGCTAGTGTTTTTTTATTCTGTCTTTCCTTGCCATAGAGAACTTGGAGCTTTTTTTGACCACTACCTGAGACAGATTTTTTTTCTAATGGTATTTATGCATTATTTCATGACTGAATTTCCAATTTTAGAGTTAGTATTCAGGATTGACTAGCTCTTTTTTTCCAGGCACAAGGTAAGCTTCTATGTTACATAAATACATTTAGTAAAACAGGGAATTCATGCAAAAGCAGTGGGACAGCTATAGATACTATATTATTTCAGAACAGAAGTAGATGCTTTAAATATTTTTTTCTAAAAACGTATGCTGAGGCTGGAGTACAGAAATGTCAAAACTTCCATTAGTAGGGTGTTCAGTGATACTTGTGAAATATCATACTGCTTCCCTAAAGAAGATGAAAAAAATGAGATAGATGATGCTCTGATAAAGTAGGTGGTAATTTCATCTTATTCACTATCAGTTAGGCTTCTACTTGAAGTAAAACAAACAAAAATAACGGAAGTGTGAATTGACAGCTCTTCAAACTACAAAAGGATCTAAATAAGTTAGCAAGATGCATACAGAATTGTAACCTTTCCCCCATAATCTCATCCTTATTATGACTAGCACATCTAATGCTCATTGTGAAGTAGCTAAAAGCACAAATTTTGATTAGGTTGGAACTCAGTTTCAATTGTGAATGTTGACTATTCTCCATACTAGTTGTATAATTGCAGAATATCACAAAACTTTTCAAATATCAAATTCTTATAATGGTAAAATAGTAATAACAATAATACTCATCACACACAAACACACACATGTAAACATTTATATAAAATTTCTTAACATCTGTTGTAGAACATAGTATATTCTAAAAGTGATTATGCGATTTAAGTTTGGCAAACATAATGCTTTCATGGGCTAAACTTATGCAGTGTGGAAAGACAGTAGGCAAGAGTAGTTAGCAGATGAATAGTAGTTAGAGGATGAATGCCCTTTCTAATTTAAAACACTATTCATATGCAAGAACTGATCTAAATAATAATTTTACAACTTACAACCTTCCACCAAAACAGATCTGCAGACTAAAGGAAACCCACGAATGTTGCATTTTAAACTATAAGTGTCAACTAAGAGATGACATAAATGAAAGAAAAGCATGAGTTTAAGTAAAGGAGATGCTGCGAAACCAAGCTAAAATGTAAATTTCAAGGAAGAAATTAAACAGAAGAATGGCTCACACGGAATTACTGGAACAGTCAATCATTTGGGTGAAAAAAAGACAGAATGAGAATTATTGGGAGGCACAGAAAATCTCAGTAGCCCTAGTATGTGAGGAAAGACAAACTGAAGAAGGGGCTACGAGACTTCAAAATTTACCAACACACAAAGCCCTGCCATCCTCCTTTATGAAACTAACAGAGATCATCATTCCATTCTAACAATAATATTATAGCTAGCTCTCAGACTGTGCTAAACATTTAACATTTTGTTTATTGTTGTAAAAATGTATTATTTCATTGAATTTTCAAAATAATGCCTTGAGGTTGATCTCATTAATATTTTCATTCTGCAGATAAATAAGGTTCAGGGAAGTTAGTTTGGGACCAATGTGGCCTAGGTAGTAAATGGTAGCACTGATAAGCACCTCTTCCCAATCCCAAGCTCTATATCTGATGCTGCCTTCCCCTCAGAATTGTCTTTGCCAGTTGTACATTTCCCTACTTCTCCAGCTGTCCTGAGACCCTTAATGTGCATTTTCCTCTCAGTACCTCACTGTGAAACCTGCCTAAGTTTGCACCAACAAAGACAATGAGTAATTGTAAATTGCTTCAAATTCAATTTGATTTAGATTCAATTTAGACCATTGAGCTTGAGAATGACTCTCCTGAGCCAGAAGATAGGCTTGACTATTAACACTTGTGTACATATCAATAAATGACTTAATCTTGTGAGCCTCACAAATTAAATAAATGTAATAACTAATCAACCTCATTATATAGTTGAGAGGAATCAATATACATACAAATTGCCTAGAGCAGTTCCCAGTATGTGAGCAACATAAATATATAAGTTTTACAAGATTAGGGAAAACTGAATTTGCAGAAAAATTAGTTCCAGATGAGTCATCTTGGACACATCATTAAATATACTACATAGCAGTTTATAAATTTATAAAATGGAAACATTGGGATATTATTTACAAAGATCCCCTGGATTCAACAGATTGCAACTCTGTAGATAATGCACTAAAGATTGTTATCAAGCCTATGCTTTAGATTATAGAATTTTGAAGTACAAATTGTTGCTATAATTACATAATGCATATAGTATTTATACATTTCTAAATCTCTTTGTTTATCACTCTATTGCTTTATTTCTCATTGCTACAGGACATCTTATGATTCCCAGGTAATACTGATGGAGAATTGTACAGAAGTGACAAAGTGCATTCTTCTAGGACTAACCAATGTCCCAGAACTACAGATGCCCCTCTTTATCTTGTTCACCTTCATCTACCTCCTCACCCTGTGTGGGAACGTGGGGATGATGCTGCTGATCCTGATGGACTCTTGTCTCCACACCCCCACGTACTTTTTCCTCAGTAACGTGTCTCTGGTGGACTTTGGATACTCCTCAGCTGTCACTCCCAAGGTCATGGCTGGGTTCCTTAGAGGAGACAAGGTCATCTCCTACAATGCATGTGCTGTTCGGATGTTCTTCTTTGTAGCCTTGGCCACGGTGGAAAATTACTTGTTGGCCTCAATGGCCTATGACCATTATGCAGCAGTGTGCAAACCCCTGCACTATACCACCACTGTGATGGCCAGTGTGGGTGCTCATCTGGCCCTAGGCTTATACGTCTGTGGCTTCCTAAATGCCTCATTCCACACTGGGGGCATATTCAGTCTCTCTTTCTGTAAATCCAATCTGGTACATCACTTTTTCTGTGATGTTCCAGCAGTCATGGCTCTGGCTTGCTCTGATAAACACACTAGTGAGGTGATTCTGGTTTTTATGTCAAGCTTTAATATATTTTTTGCTCTTTTAGTTATCTTTATCTCCTACTTGTTCATATTCATCACCATCTTGAAGATGCATTCAGCTAAGGGACACCAAAAAGCATTGTCCACCTGTGCCTCTCACTTCACTGCAGTCTCCATCTTCTATGGGACAGTCATCTTCATCTACTTGCAGCCCAGCTCCAGCCACTCCATGGACGCAGACAAAATGGCATCCGTATTCTATGCTATGATCATCCCCATGCTGAACCCTGTGGTCTACAGCCTGAGGAACAGAGAAGTCAAGAATGCATTCAAGAAAGTGTTGAGAAGGCAAAAATTTCTATAAGACTGGAATTTTAACATTGTATACACAAAAATGTTTCACTCATCTCGGACTTTCCTCAAGCAATGAGTTACATTTGAAACCCCACAATACATTTAAGTTCATGAGGTGATATTCTTACCTCTTTAGAAGTCAATTATTTGATACAAATAAAACATTCTCAGAAATGTAATACTTGAATGAGGAACGCTAAAGGGAAATGTTAGAATTTTTGGAACTTGCTGGTCAAACCTTACTAATGACATTCGGTTTACTCACTTGTTCGTTCCCCTTGCATTTTCTCTACCACATTCCAATGCAAACATACTTGTTAAACAGGGACACCAGCAAGCCCACAAAAAAGTACATGTTTATGCCTCTTGTGGGCACATAGGCATTAGAAGGAGAAATTTACTCAGAAGTAAATGGGGTGTGGCTAGTTTTTATATAAAGGATGTAAGTAATTAATTTAGAATTATAGTATAAATTTACTTTTGAATAGACCTTTTTATTTTTTTTTCGAATATGGTGGCTGTTTCTAATATGACTTAAATCCACAATGGTTTAAATAATGCAAAAATAAAAGAAATTTTGTGCAGATTTGTTTCCTGCCTTGTTTCTTGCCATTTGCTGTGTGTCCAACTCCTCTGATGAGGTCAGAATGTCTGATTTCGTTCCTTTTTTTTTTTTTTTAAAGATAGATACAAATGATTTATTTTATTTCTGGAGAAACATTTTACAATTTCACTGAATCTCTCCGAGGTTGGCATTTTTCTTCTATTTTGCCCTTCTTTTTTTCATTATTATTATTATACTTTAAGTTTTAGGGTACATGTGCACAATGTGCAGGTTTGTTACATATGTATCCATGTGCCATGTTGGTGTGCTGCACCCATTAACTCATCATTTAGCATTAGGTATATCTCCTAATGCTGTTCCTCCCCCCTCCCCCCACCCCACGATAGTCTCTCCCCCTCCCCTGACCCCACAACAGTGTGATGTTCCCCTTCCTGTGTCCATGTGTTCTCATTGTTCAATTCCCACCTATGAGTGAGAACATGCGGTGTTTGGTTTTCTGTCCTTGCGATAGTTTACTGAGAATGATGATTTCCAGTTTCATCCATGTCCCTACAAAGGACATGAACTCATCATTTTTTATAGCTGCATAGTATTCCATGGTGTATATGTGCCACGTTTTCTTAATCCAGTCTATTGTTGTTGGACATTTGGGTTGGTTCCAACTCTTTGCTATTGTGAATAGTGCTGCAATAAACATACATGTGCATGTGTCTTTATAGCAGCATGATTTATAGTCCTTTGGGTATATACCCAGTAATGGGATGGCTGGGTCAAATGGTATTTCTAGTTCTAGATCCCTGAGGAATCGCCACACTGACTTCCACAATGGTTGAACTAGTTGACAGTCCCACCAACAGTGTAAAAGTGTTTCTATTTCTCCACATCCTCTCCAGCACCTGTTGTTTCCTGACATTTGAATGATGGCCATTCTAACTGGTGTGAGATGGTATCTCATTGTGGTTTTGATTTGCATTTCTCTGATGGCCAGTGATGATGAGCATTTTTTCATGTGTTTTTTGGCTGCATAAATGTCTTCTTTTGAGAAGTGTCTGTTCATGTCCTTCACCCACTTTTTGATGGGGTTGTTTTTTTCTTGTAAATTTGTTTGAGTTCCTTGTAGATTCTGGATATTAGCCCTTTGTCAGATGAGTAGGTTGCAAAAATTTTCTCCCATTTTGTAGGTTGCCTGTTCACTCTGATGGTAGTTTCTTTTGCTGTGCAGAAGTTCTTTAGTTTAATTAGATCCCATTTGTCAATTTTGGCTTTTGTTTCTATTGCTTTTGATGTTTTAGACATGAAGTCCTTGCCCATGCCTATGTCCTGAATGGTATTGCCTAGGTTTTCTTGTAGGATTTTAATGGTTTTAGGTCTAACATGTAAATCTTTAATCCATCTTGAATTAATTTTTGTATAAGGTGTAAGGAAGGGATCCAGTTTCAGCTTTCTACGTATGGGTAGCCAGTTTTCCCAGCACCATTTATTAAATAGGGAATCCTTTCCCCATTTCTTGTTTTTGTCAGGTTTGTCCAAGATCAGATAGTTGTAGATATGTGGCATTATTTCTGAGGGCTCTGTTCTGTTCCATGGATCTATGTCTCTGTTTCGGTACCAGTACCATGCTGTTTTGGTTACTGTAGCCTTGTAGTATAGTTTGAAGTTGGGTAGCATGATGCCTCCAGCTTTGTTGTTTTGGCTTAGGATTGACTTGGCAATGTGGGCTCTTTTTTGGTTCCATATGAACTTTAAAGTAGTTTTTTCCAATTCTGTGAGGAAAGTCATTGGTAGCTTGATGGGATGGCATTGAATCTATCAATTACCTTGGGCAGTATGGCCATTTTCACCATATTGGTTCTTCCAACCCATGAGCATGGAATGTTCTTCCATTTGTTTGTATCCTCTTTTATTTCATTGAGCAGTGGTTTGTAGTTCTCCTTGAAGAGATCCTTCACGTCCCTTGTAAGTTGGATTCCTAGGTATTTTATTCTCTTTGATGCAATTGTGAATGGGAGTTCACTCATGATTTGGCTCTCTGTCTGTGATTGGTGTACAAGAATGCTTGTGATTTTTGTACATTGATTTTGTATCCTGAGACTTTGCTGAAGTTGCGTATCAGCTTAAGGAGATTTTGGGTTGAGACAATGGGGTTTTCTAGACAAATTGTCCCTGTTTGCAGATTTGCTTTTAAATAAAAGTACAATCGTCTCTCTGTGTCTCTGCTATGCATCTGCAGATTTAACCAACCATAGATAAATATTTGTAAAAGTAATAATAACAATACAACAATAAAAAGTAACACAAATTTTAAAATTCAGTATAATAATCACTCTTTACATAGCATTTACATTGTGTTAGGTATTACAAGTAATCTAGAGATGATTTAAAGTATATGTGAGGATTTGCATGGGTTATATGCAAATATGATTATATACTATGCATCAATATCTAGATCCAATAATCTGTTCCATTGATTTATGTGTCTCTTTTTCCCAATACCACACTTATGTGGACTATCATAAGCTATAGAAGGTCATGAAATCAGGTAATATGCATGCTTCAACTTTATTATCTTTATTAGCGTTGCCATTCCATATGAATTTATAATCACTGTATTCATATTTATTTTTTTAAAAAGGCTGCTTGGATTTTAATTGTGATTGCAAGGAATCTTCAGAGCAGTCAACATAAAGTTCTCTCAATTCATGAATATAATATTTCTCTACACTAATTTCAATTATTAAAACTTCATTAATCAGGATTCTATATTTTTCAGCACTTTTAAGACACATATCTTAAATACATTCAAAGAGCTAAATGAAATCTTGAACAAGAAACTAAAGGAAGCTAGGAAAAAGATATTTCAAGAAATAGTAAACTATTAATAAAGAAGTAGAAATTATAGAAAGTAATTGGTTAGAAATTCTGGAACAGAAACCAAAAATAGATAAGATAGACTATGGAAAGTAATGGTTCAGATTTCTTGACTTTTAAGTATTGGTATTTTTTACAATTAAAAAAAACTTTTGCTATTGTGAATAGTGCCGCAATAAACATACGTGTGCATGTGTCTTTATAGCAGCATGATTTATACTCCTTTGGGTATATACCCAGTAATGGGATGGCTGGGTCAAATGGTATTTCTAGTTCTAGATCCAGACTTGGAACCAACCCAAATGTCCAACAACAATAGACTGGATTAAGAAAATGTGGCACATATACACCATGGAATACTATGCAGCCATAAAAAATGATGAGTTCGTGTCCTTTGTAGGGACATGGATGAAACTGGAAAACATCATTCTCAGTAAACTATCACAAGGACAAAAAACCAAACACCGCATGTTCTCACTCATAGGTGGGAATTGAACAATGAGAACTCATGGACACAGGAAGGGGAACATCACATTCCGGGTACTGTTGTGGGGTGGGGGGTGGGGGGGCGGGGACAGCATTAGGAGATATACCTAATGCTAAATGACGAGCTAATGGGTGCAGGAAATCAACATGGCACATGGATACATATGTAACAAACCTGCACATTGTGCACATGTACCCTAAAACCTAAAGTATAATAAAAAAAATAAAAAATAAAAAAATAAATTAAAAAAAAAAAAAAAACTTTTATATTCATTGTTGCATCACAGAAGAATAACAGCCTATGAGGTAGATTAAAGGATTTTTTCTGCTTGTGAATGAAGATCAGACCATGGCAGGTTTATAACCATCTGACTGTTGACAAAGCCAGCATTATAACTGATCTTATGTTAAAATGTTATTCACATCCCTACATCTCTGAATTCCTGGATCAAAAATAATATTTTGGGTCACTTTATAAGTGAGTATAAACGAACAAATTTTGAAAATATATTGGTCGCTCTTGAAGTATCAGCAGAATGTAGAAATTAACTATTTAAAGAAATAACTGCAATGGCACATATATGTACATATGTTTGGGCCCAATTTGGCAACTTAGAGGAAGAAATTTCATACTTAGATGCTGTGGCACATTCTGAGCACTTTCAAGATGATTTTTAATACTTTATTTTTATTATAACATTTATTAGTTTTTGAATGATGGTTTGTAGAGCTCGCTGTGTCTACCCCCACAATAAGAAAGGAAACATTATTTACTTAATAATGACTGTAACAAAGACAGGGCCTGGTAAATAGTTGACACTCAATATCCTTTGGTTAAGGGAGTGACTTTGATCAAGGTGATTCAAGTTATACCTTGTAAGAATTATGCTAACTTTATTGTCAATTCTGGGCACACGTGATAGAACATATTTATTAGAAAGCGATCATTTGTTCTAACTCACTATATATGCAAAGCCAGCTAGGAGGAGAATGAAAAGAATAGGAAAGAAACTAATGCTGAATACATTCCTTGTGTCAAGCATCAAGTTGGTAGGATTCTATGTAGCATTCGATGTAATCTAATACATTACAGCTCTGTAAAATAAGTACACTGGCATTATATAAACTAAATTTTCACAGAACATGAAACTGGGATTCAAGGAATAGCAATAATGTTCTCAAAACCACAATTAAAGTCACCCAATTACATTTAATGTAATCAAAGCCACACTTGATTGGCATTCAGTTGCTAATCAAATACTCTTCTCTGTACAATCCAGGTAACTTACTAGAAAAACATATCCTTGCAATATACTTGTTGTTAATGATCCTCTAGGAGCCTTCTCCTAAATACTCACATCATATCTATAATATGACACATTTTTCATTAATTTTTCTTTTAGGTTGAATTTTTTTTCTTCCTCTCTCTCTGTCTCTATCTCTCTCTCCTATCTCTCTTTTCCATTTCCATATTCGACCCTTAAATTTTTGATTATGTCATATATTTTATCAATTACTATCACAATATTATAATACTTTTCTGTTTATTCTTTTACCAGTATACTGATGCTCCTCAATGAATGATGGGTGTACATCCTGATAAACCCATCATAAAGTCAAAAATCACAAAGTGAAACATCATACATTGGGGACTATCTGTGTTGCCTCTGTCTACTGTAATAATAGCAAGAATTATAGTAGTAGTAGCAATAGTAATAATAGTAGTAGTAAACATTAATGAGTATCTATTTTGATACATAGATTGAATTAAGTATTCTTCATGACAGTATTTAATCCATTCAATTACTTTAAATGAAGTGTTAGCACTCCAATTACACAAATGATGAATGTGACGTATAAAGTTAATTAACTTCACCCAAAACTTTTGAACAAATAGTAAATTAGGATTCTCCAGAGAAAAACTGAACAAATGGAATCAATAGAGAATATAGAAAGAGATTTATTATGAGGGGTTGGCTCATGTGATTATGGAGGCTGAGAAGACCCTAGATCTGCCCTCTGCATGCTGGAGGCCTAGGAATCCTGGTAGTGTACTTTCATTTCAAATCCAAAGGCCTGAGAACAGAAGCACCAGTGGTGTAAGTCCAAGTCCAACTCCAAAGGTCTGAGGATTAGTTGTGCAGATATCCCAAGGCAGAAGATGGGTGACCCAGCTGAAACAGGGAGAACAAACTCAAATTCATCCTTACTCTGCCTTTTGTTTATATTCAGGCCCCCAACAGATTGGATGATGCTCACCTGCATTGCTGAGGGTGATCTTCACTCAGTCTACCAATTCAAAGGCTGATTCCTTCTGGAAACAACTTCACATACATGCTCATACATAATGTTTTACCAGATGTCTGAAAACTATGGAGGTTCCTCAAAAAACTGAAAATAGAACTATAACATGATCTAGCAATTCCACTGCTGGGTATGTATTCAAAACAAAGGAAATCAATATATTGAAGAGATATCTGCACTCCAATGTTTACTGGAGCACTATTCACAGTAGCCAAGACATGAAATCAACCTGTGTCCACTGACAAATAAATGAATTTTTAAAATGATACACATACACATGGAATATCATTCAGTCATAAAACAATTAAATTCTAGGCTGGGCATGGTGGCTCACGCCTATAATCCTAGCACTTTGGGAGACCTAGGTAGGTGGATTACCTGAGGTCAGGAGTTCAAGACCAATCTGGCCAACAGGCGAAACCCCATCTCTACTAAAAATACAAAAATTAGCTGGGTGTGGTGGTGGGCACCTGTTGTCCCAGCTACTCAGGAGCCTGAGTCAGAAGAATCATTTGAACCCAGGGGAAGGAGGTTTCAGTGAGCTAAGATCGTGCCACTGCACTCCAGCCTGGGCAACGAAGCAAGACTCCATCTCAAAAAATAATAATAATAAAATAATAATAATAATCAAATTCTGTCATTGGCAGCAACATGAGTGGAACCAGAGGACATTATGTCAACTGAAATATGCCAGGCACAGAAATACAAATATCACATGTTCTCACTCATATGTAGAAGCTAAAAAATATCTCTTTGAGGTAGACAACATCTCTACCTGGTGGTTTTCAGAGGCTAAGAGTTGTGAGGAGAGGAAGATAAAAAGAGGTTGGTTAAAGGATACAAAAATAAAGTTAAATAGAAAAGAATAAGTTCTAGTGTTCAACAGCACAATAGGGTGACTATAGTTAACAGTAATGAGTTGTATATTTCAAAATGGCTAGAAGAGAAGATTTGGAACGATCACCACACACAAAAAAATGATACATGTTTCAGGTAAGTGATATCCCAATTACCCAGATTTGATCATTACACATTGTATGGGTTTTTTTAATTTTTATTTTTATTTTAAGTTCTGGGGTACATGTGCAGGACACACATGGTTGTTACATAGGTAAACATGTGCCATGGTGGTTTGCTGCACCTGTCAACCATTCATCTAGGTATTAAGTCCAGCATGCATTAACAACCTTTTCTAATGCTCTTCCTCCCCTAACCCCACACCCCGACAGGCCCCAGGTGTGTTTTCCCCTAAAACCCCATCATCTCAGCCCAAATTATACACATTGTATGTTTATGTCAAAATATCATATGTACCCTATAAATATGTACAGCTATTATGTATCCATAAAAATTAAAAACAATTAAAAAAATAATAAATTTGTGAGGTAATAGATATCCTAATTACCCTGATTTTATCCTTACACATTGGATGCATGTATCAAAATAACACATGCACCCCAGAAATGCAATCATCATGCAGCAATAAAACAAAACATATTACAATGAAACAAATATTACAACGAACATTACAATAAAACAAACCATTAACATAAACTATTAATAAAAAATGGTTACTAGTCAGCAACGTGAAAGATAAGATATAAAAAGAAAGCCAACAAAATCACAAAAATAAAATATACATTATTTTTATAAAATCCTGTTTTATAAAAACAGTTTTATAAAATCCTCTGAGGGATAGCATAAATACTAGACTAGACAAAATCGAGTTTAGAATGAATATATATAAGTTAGAATTTTAAAATATTCAAAATACAGCTTAGAGAACAAAGAAATGGAAATCATGGAAGACAAAACAAGCAGGATACATTGAGAAACTCAAATGATTGTGTAAACTCCATATGGAAAGAATAGCAAGAACAAGAAAAAAAATAAATATTCAAACAGAAAATTGATAAAATTTTGCCAAACTGAAGAAAATTAAGTCCTTGGATTGAAGAACTCCACCAATCTGGGGTAGAATACATTTTAAAATTTCTAATATTGGATCACTTTGTTGGGGAAGTGAAAAAGCAAGGCCAAGAACATACTTTTTAGATGCCAGGGACATAAATATACGAAGTAGTAAAAATCAGCCTGAAAAAACTCATCCTTTGATCAGAAAGAAAAAATAAGTCAGCAGATGGTGAACATTTATCTTAAAAAGACTGAGAGAAAATAAATTATCAATAGAGATTTCCATACCCAGATAAACTGTCAATCAAGTTTCTTGCAAGATCAAGACAACATCAACTATACAAAAATTGAACACTAGTTTAATATTCGGACATACACTGAAAGTGTTTCAGCAGAGGGAGAGGATACAATTTATCTGATTGGGATTTGGAAGAAGAAATCCAGCATGTTTTGCTCTTTTCTTTCTCTTTTGGCCCTGCTTCTCTGCGGCAGAAGTGCCTTCTGTCGTTTGGTCCAGCTTTATTTATGTGATAAGGATAATGGCAGAGGATTTGCATGTATAAAGGAAAAACCTATAATCTTGGGATGCTTATTAGATTAGGTTCCCCAGAAGCAAGCCTAAAGAAATTGATTTTAATTCATGCAGTTTATTTGCAAGTTAACAGCAGAAAGCACTGATGAGGTGACAGGAAAGTGAGTCCGAGAAGGAAAGGAGGCCAATAAAGGGTTTCTTTTTTTTTTTTTAAAGTGTAGTGCTTTTATTAATTTTTTCTTTGCCTCTTTATCTATGTACTCAGTGGTAAGTTGTCATTGGTTTAAAATAATGGGTTATGTTGTGAATATGCCAAAAATAATAAAATAAAATAATGGGTTATAAAATATTAAATACAAGCCTTATGGTAACTTGAAATAAAAAAGCATACAACGGGGCTGGGAGTGGTGGATCCCACTTTTTTTTTTTAATTATACTTTAAGTTTTAGGGTACATGTGCACAACGTGCAGATTTGTTACATATGTATACATGTGCCATGTTGGTGTGCTATATCCATTAACTCGTCATTTACATTAGGTATATCTCCTAATGCTATCCCTCCCCCCTTCCCCCACCACAACAGGCCCCTACACAGCCAAAAGACACATGAAAAAATGCTCATCATCACTGGCCATCAGAGAAATGCAAATCAAACCACAATGAGATACCATCTTGCACCAGTTAGAATGGCGATCATTTAAAAAGTCAGGAAACAACAGGTGCTGGAGAGGATGTGGAGAAATAGGAACACTTTTACACTGTTGGTGGGACTGTCAACTAGTTCAACCATTGTGGAAGTCAGTGTGGCGATTCCTCAGGGATCTAGAACTAGAAATACCATTTGACCCAGCCATCCCATTACTGGGTATATACGCACTGGAGTATAAATCATGCTGCTATAAAGACACATGTACACGTATGTTTATTGCTGCACTATTCACAATAGCAAAGACTTGGAACCAACCCAAATGTCCATCAATGATAGACTGGATTAAGAGAATGTGGCACATATACACCATGGAATACTATGCAGCCATAAAAAATGATGAGTTCATGTCCTTTGTAGGGACATGGATGAAGGTGGAAACCATCATTCTCAGCAAACTATCACAAGGACAAAAAACCAAACACTGCATGTTCTCACTCACAGGTGGGAATTGAACAATGAGAACACTTGGACACAGGAAGGGGAATAAAGGGTTTCTTTAGTGAGTAGGTTATGCCTGAAGAAAACTGGGCCTTTATCTACTGGGAAACACTGGAAAACTATCAAATATGTCTCAAAGTTATACCACCTGAAAAATTAGGAATTGGATTCTTATCATTCTACTTCTATCTATCGTGTACTGATTGCTGACACCAGAGAGATTAAAATGTTCCACACATGAGCTGAACCTACTTTTACAGCAAATTCTAAGCCCTAAGTCTGCAAAACGCAAATTTCACATTCTTTATTTCACAATAAGTATTGGCCTGCACATGGACAACCCAAGTGAAGAGGGGTGGATAGAACACTAACAATGTTTGCTAGGAAATAGTAATTTGAGAGAGAAAAGAAGCCCATCCACCCATTTACCTGAATCAAATTTTTAAATTGAATATAAATATGAAGGAATATTCTAATCTTCATTTCTCTGATACCTATGTTATATTTATCAGTTGATTGTAGACACAAGAAAGTAAAACAGGGATTATGTTTATCAATCTACAAATTCAGTTGCTATCAGATATATCAAGTTATAAAATAGAAAGTAGAAAAATGAATAAAAAGAAAACAAAACAAATATTTGACATATATTACACGTCAATAATACAGTAAATATAAATAGATTAACACACTGCTCATGTATGTAATAACAACTTAATAAAACTGGGGGAGAAAAAAGGCATGACAGCAATTACCACAAATAAACATGTTTGTGACTCAACATGACAAACTCTATCACTGGATGCTGTTTAATTGCTTCTTCCCTAGATAAGTGAGATAAAGGAAAGCTATTGCCCTCATAGGGACCCTGTTCCCCAGAGAGTTCCATACTTGTAGACTTTTCTCCTGGCTGCCAGTCATTAGGCTCTGAAATCATAGTATGGCTCCACATGATATTATTTAAAATGGATAAGACTCTAACCAGAGCCACTTTTATCCTCATTCATCCAAATGCATGCTAATACTTTTAGTGCACAATCTGGTCTTTCCTGAAACTGAGACTATTGCTGTGATTCTGCAACCAAAGGCAGAAAAAAACTTCCCAAGATAAAAATTGTATTGGTTCATGCTGAAGGGATAACAACTTGCTAAGGTCTGTATAGGTCCACTGTCATTTTCTCTGTATAGATACAATTGTGTGAAGTTGTGGGAGAAAACATTTTCTCATTTCTATTCCACAAATGAGGAAACTGAGCTCAGCAGAAGACAAATAAGTTTTTCAAGTTCACAGAAAAACCCATGGTACATGCAAAACCTGAACCCAGACTTTCACAGCACAACAAAATGATACAACATAGAAAAACGACAAATGTTTGAGTTAGCACTCCATGTTAATAATTCTTTCTCTACCTCTTTATGCCTCAAAAAACTTGAACATTTCTGAAAAGTACATGATAGAGAATTTCTCCAATGTTATTTAGGCATTCTTCCAAGGATGAATTTCTGATTTCAGACTCACATTTGAGAACTGCCTTTTTCTTCTTTTCAAAGAGTAAGGTAAGCTTCTATATTCAATACATACTTTTGGTGAAATATGTAATTGTTGCAAAAGCAGCGTGGCAGCTACGTCTTGTATGAATTTTTGAGCTCAGATCTACTTGTTTGAACATTTTTTCTAAAACATGGAAGTGGGTCTAGCATTCATTGTTAAAAAAAAAAAGAAAACTTAACCAACAGACAATACAGTGATATTTATGAAATGCCATGCTGCTCTCCCTAAGATGGTAGTAAAGTCCTAGGCTGGATGATGCTCTGATTGAGTAGGTGGTAAATATATCTGGTTTATTATGTGTTGGTTTGTCATTGAAGGAATAGCTCCCCCAAACAGGGTGCAACAACTCTTCAATAGACTTCAGAAAGATTATTACGACACTACCAAGATCCCTATTCCATTTTTACTATCATTTCCTCACAATCTCACTTTTCCATTACTTGCTAACCTAGAAAATCTGACATTGCAGTGATTAAAGGCACAGAAATTGGAATAGGTTAGACATGGGTTTGAATCTTGAATTTATCTTACTGAGTGTAGAATATGAGGAAGGTACAAAACTCCTCTAATCTCCCAATATTTAACAGCAAATGGGGTTATATATCTGTGTGTATAAATACTCTCTCTCTCTCTCTCCATGCTCTGATATGTATGTCTGTCAATCTATCATCTGTCTATCATTCATGAATCAAACTGGATCATAAGTACAAAGGTTAAGCTGCTAGTAACTTTAGAAGATCTGATTCATATAATTAAGGTATTCCAGATATGTGAACTTGAGAATTTAATACTTTCTCTGCTCCTCTGGTGATCCATATATACAAATAGGAAGTTGTTTATGTGATCTGTGAAGATGTCTCAACCATTTCTGATTCTAGAGATAATTTACCTATGATATATAATGTTCACACTCATTATGGCAGCCTTAATAATGTTCCCCAAAGGTGGTCATATCTTAACTCCTCAAACCCATAAACATGTGGCCTTATGTGATTATTTAAAAACTGCATGGTGATTAAATTAACGTGTTGAGATAGTAGGATTATCCTAGATTATCCAGGTGGGTACAGTGAGAACCTTTTAGTCGTCATAGAACATAGTAAATTTTTAAAGAAAAACAATAAAAATTATAGCTCATATAATTATGTAGGTAGTTTTTTGGCAAACAAATAATTTGAATTCTAGAAGTGTCAATTGATGTGTACTGGGGGCAGGAGAAAAATGATAGACAATCAATAGTAGTTATCAGGAAATGAATGTCCTTGCGACAGATTCAAATTCAAATAAAAAGATTTGTGCATAAACACATCTGCAGCCTAGAGTCAGCCCCCGAGACTACGAACCTCCAACCCTCAATATCTGATATCCTGCTAAGTGTTGAGAGTAATGACAGGAAGAATGTGTCTAAGATAAAAGTGGACTGTTTCAATACAAGGTAAAATGTAGTTTGAAAGGGAGAAATTAAACACAACAGGACTTGAAGATCCCTGGGTTCTCATGCCAGTCATTCATCTGGCAAAGAATGGATACAGTGAGAAATGCTGAAGGAAACAAAAGACTGGACATAGTGTGTAAGAAAACACAGATCAGACAGAGTAAAGCTGCCAACTTCAAAACCCACCCACACCTTGAATGCTGTGTGTCACCTCTACCTTTCCTACACCAACATAGACACCATCATTCCATCCTAATAATAATATTATAGCTAGCACTCATCAGGACTGTGCTGAGTGCCCACATTATGCCAACTGCTGAGCATTATCTCATTTAACTCTCAAAATAATCTCTTGACATAAGTCCTAATATCATCCTCATTTTACTAATGGAAAAAATGAGATTCAAGGAAGTTAGATTAAGACAAGTGTCTCCCAAGTAGTAAATGTTAGGGCTTATTAGTTAATACAAATCTACCTCTTCTTAGAGCCCTGGATTTTATACCCAATGTTATATCTTCTCTGCAGAATTGGCTTTGTTGGTTGCACATGACATTAATGCTGCATTTATTCCACTTCATCTACTATGCATTTATTTGTGCATTGCTCTACTATGCAACTTCATATGTTAAGCTTGGTATAATAGAGAGAATGAGTAAATATAAATTGATTAACATTTAAAATAATTCAAATTCATTAAAAGAATTTTAATTCTTTTAATTTAGGACAGGAACCACCTGATTGTGTCTAAAGCTTGGTTCTATCTACTAGTGCTTGTGTAATCTTGAATAAATTATTCAAACCCTTTTTTTACCAAGATACTTCATGTATAAATTGGTAATAATAACTAATTAAATAATAGGATTAATGAGAGAATTCTATGAGGATGTACATATAAAGCATCTGGCACAGGACAACTATAAGTGTGTTTAAGATGTTAGATTCAAAAAACATATTATTTGGGAGATAGATTCATTTCAGGCATGTGACGTTGGACAACTCATTATCCCCTTCCTATGACTCCATTTACACAGACACAAAATTAAGAAGCTGGAAAGATGATCCACGAAGTCTATTACTTTTTTTCTTCAAAAGTCTATTACTGTAGAGATAAGTTATCCACTAAATTGTGTTTTCATATCCATAATTTTGATCTAGGAAATATAGAAAACAAATCATTGCTATAATAAAATAACACATACATTTCAGTTTTGCGCAACTCTGTTTTGTTCATCACAGGGTTTTTCCTTTTTATCTCTCCTTGCTACAGAGTATCTTGTGGTTCTAAAATAACATCCATGGAGAATAATACAGAGGTGAGTGAATTCATCCTGCTTGGTCTAACCAATGCCCCAGAACTACAGCTTCACCTCTTTATCATGTTTACCCTCATCTACCTCATCATTCTGACTGGGAACCTGGGGATGATCATATTAATCCTGCTGGACTCTCATCTCCACACTCCCATGTACTTTTTTCTCAGTAACCTGTCTCTGGTGGACATTGGTTACTCCTCAGCTGTCACTCCAAAGGTTTTAACTGGGTTGCTTATAGAAGACAAAGCCATCTCCTACAGTGCTTGTGCTGCTCAGATGTTCTTTTTTGCAGTCTTTGCCACTGTGGAAAATTACCTCTTGTCCTCAATGGCCTATTACCGCTACGCAGCAGTGTGTAACCCCCTACATTATACCACCACCAATGACAACAAGTGTGTGTGCTTGTCTGGCTATAGGCTGTTATGTCATTGGTTTTCTGAATGCTTCTATCCAAATTGGAGACACATTTCACCTCTCTTTCTGCATGTCCAATGTGATTCATCACTTTTTCTGTGACAAACCAGCAGTCATTACCTGCTCTGAGAAACACATTAGTGAGCTGATTCTTGTTCTTATATCAAGTTTTAATGTCTTTTTTGCACTTCTTGTTATCTTGATTTCCTATCTGTTCATATTGATCACCATTCTTAAGATGCACACAGGTAAGGGATACCAGAAGCCTTTATCCACCTGTGGTTCTCACCTCATTGCCATTTTCTTATTTCATATAACTGTCATCATCATGTATGTACAGCCAAGTTCCAGTCATTCCATGGACACAGACAAAATTGCATCTGTGTTCTACACTATGATCATCCCCATGCTGAATCCTATGGTCTATACCCTGAGGAACAAAGATGTGAAGAATGCATTCATGAAGGTTGTTGAGAAGGCAAAATGTTCTCTAGATTCAGTCTTTTAATGATGCAAAATCATCACAAAGTTATTTTATCTCTCTTAGATCTACTTTATACAATAACTCAAATGTTAAAATGCTATATGGTATATAGAATGTAAAATTTCATCTAATATTATTTCTGTCTTTAGTTGAGAAACAGTTCCAAGTATCCACAAGTTAGAAAAATAAGATGATAATTTCTCATGGAGTTTAATGAAATATGTGTTGTCTCTTGTCATATTTTAGCCAACTATAAGTCATTACTGTTTCTTAATAAACTAATATTTTAGGCATTAATAATTTTAGGTATTTGGTAGAGCTTGTTCATATGACAATTTATAAATGGAAAATAACTATATTAGAATAATAATATATTAGAATTAAAAGGCAGAGATAATTCTTTTTTTAACCTTAGCCTACGACTATCAAAGACATCTTGAACTGAGAGAAAGAAATAAAATAATGTCTGTTTGCTATTTAAAATATAAAATCATGACCTGGCGCAGTGGCTCATGCCTGTAATCCCAGCACTTTGAGAGGCCACGGCAGGTGGATCACTTGAGGTCAGGAGTTCAGAACCAGCCGAGACAACATGATGAAACCCTGTCTCAACGAAAAATACAAACAAATTAGCCAGACATGGTGGCGGACGTCTGTAGTCCCAGCTACTCAGGAGGCTGAGGCAGGAGAATCGCTTGAACCCAGGAGGCGGAAGTTGCAGTGAGCTGAGATTGTGCCATTGTACTCCAGCCTGGGCAACAGAGCGAGACTCCATCTCAGAAAACAAAAGATCACAAGTAATCCCCTAAAAATTATTAGAACTAAAAAATCAATTCAGTAAAGTGTCAGGGATACAATAACAACATGCCAGAATCAGTGGTATTTCTATATACTAGCAATAGGTAATCTAAAAATAAAATGAAGAAAATTCCATTTACAGAATCATCAAAAATAAGATGCACAGCAAAAACAATTACAAAAAGAAGTGCAATGCTTATATTCTTAAAACTGTAAAACCTACTTGAAAGATTTTAAATAAAATCTAAATAAAGGAAAACATTACTTGATTATGAACCAACATTGTACAGCTGGCCACATTCCCTAATTGATATTCAGATTAAATATGCTTCCTGTCAAATCCCAGCTGGCTTATTTGCAGAAATTGGTAAGCTTATCCTAAAATTCATAAGGAAATTTAAAAGCCCAGAATAATATTTTAAAAAGAGAACAAAGTTGGAGTACTCTCACGCCACAATTTCAAAAGTTACAACAAAAGCTATAGTAATCAGGATAGTATGGTAATGGCATTAAGAATAGACATATAGACTAATGGAATAGAATTGTGAACCCAGAAATAAACCCTTACATTTGTGATCAGTTGATACCCTATAAGGGGGCCCAAAGGACTCAAGGAGGGCATGTAGCCTTTTCAACAAATAGTCTTGGGATAATTGAATGTCTACACACAAAAGAATGAAGTTGGACCCCTGTCTTACATCATACACAAAATTAACTCAAAATGGACTACAAATCTAAATGTAAGAGCTAAAATTATATCACTCTTAGAGGAAAACAAAAGAGCTAATGGAAATAGCAAGGTACATTAGGTAATATTTTTAATGAAGAAAAATAAAGTAATCAAATTTCTGAGTTGCTGAGGGGGACAAAAATTTATTTATGTATGTATTTATTTATTTTTGTGATTTAAAAGTTTTCATTATTCTTTTGAAAAAACAAAAGCAAAACCCAATAGCCACCCACATGAGAGAGAAGCAACAGGGACCCTAGAGTCCATTTAATACAGTCCAATTTTTGGAAGAGATGTCCGAGTTTCAAAAATCTCATCAGAACCCTCCTCCAAACTCTCTCCTAACCCACATCACTTGGCAGGGGGTAGAGGGAATATCATGAGAAGAATGGGAATCAGCTGGCCACGGCTTGCTGAAGCATGTTTGTCTTTAGAAGCCTTCTGCAACTCTGAGGGGGAAATTCATCACACTAAATGCTTATGGCGGCAAAGAAGAAAGTCTCAAACCACTGATATAAGCTACCATCATTAAGTAACTGGAAAAAGAGAAGTAAATTAAGAGCAAACACTGAACAGATCAACCATAAAAAAAAGAACTGACAAACATATAGCAGAAATCAATAATTTAAAAAAACAAAACAAACGAAATAAAAATCTCTCTGGTGGGGGGAGTGGAAAGTAATAAAATTATAAATCCATAGCAAAAAATGACCAATATCAGAAATCAAGAGGGGGACACTACTGCAGATTAAAAGAAGGGGAAAATTATGTGGTTAAATCTGTGCTTTAAAATGTGACAAGTAAAATAAACAGATTTTTAAGAAACAAAATATCACAGCTCACTTGAGAAAAAAAATATGACTATACCTTCAGGGATCATTTCTACAGTTGGTTACTGGATACATTTCTCTAAATGTGTAGAGCACCGAGAGAAGAGGGACTGGGGGGAGCTGATCATAATTCCAAAAGACAAAATCCCAATACCATAATCCCAAATGTTGAAATCCCAAAAGATCAAAATCCCAGAAAAATAATTCTGGAAAAATAATTTTACCACTTTTAAAAAGATGTTTATTTATATTTTTTAAAGAGAGGGTTATTCAAGAAACCTTAAAAAGTGACAACATTTCATAGGCCACTTTACACACAAAAAAGCAGGCAATAGCCACACATTTTTGTGACTCAGGTATACTAATGACAATTGCATGGGTCTAACATAACAGATTCATATCCATAAAAATAGACCAAAGATGGAAATGTAAAAATACATATTACTTTGATTGGCAATTATGTGCACCCAGCTTTATAACTGCAGTCATCTGAAATATCATGAGGAACAACCTAAGTCTTCTGATGAGATAAATCAAAAACACAATGAGTCACCACTGCATAGGCTGCAATGACTCAAAAAGCCAACATCTCGAGAAATCTTATCTTTCACAAATGCAGATGTACAAAAAGGAAATCTCTTTATTTATTGAGGAAATTTTGACATTCTTATGTACACACACAATGCTTACACACAAAGTCAAAACTGTGATAATGCACTCTCATGGGGTCACATTCACAAAAAAAAATGCATAAAATGAATAAGAACTCTTGAAAAGTCCATACATGATTTATACCTCCAGTATTGGAAATGATGTGAAGATGAAGCTCATAGCACTTCAAATTGTAAAAATAATGCTGACAAGTTAAAATAGTGAAAAATAACTAAAAAGAACAAAAGAAAAAAAAACTAAGAAGAAAATTTGACGTGAAAAAGTGTATCACAGGGATAGATTATGGACAATTGCGTGGAAGACAGTGTGCAAGAGCTAGCCAATTTTTATCTTCATTAGCTGTATTTTGAAGTCTTGTATCACAATGAATAGCTGCTTTTCTTTTTCTTTTGGGCCATAGTTCTCCTCAGACCATATGTTCACATTCATTTTCTACTTGGCCTTGGTCTTTCTGAAATTCTTCTGTGATTCACTATATACTGACATGAGTATTTCCCATTTAGTTTTCCCACTTTCAGTTTAGAGATTTTGATCTTTGGGGATTTACACATTGGGTATTATGGCATTCAAGAGTTTGTATTTCGGGATTATGCTCCAAACCCAGTTGGAAGATGATGGATGAGAACTGTTTTGTTCTCAGCCTGTATTCCCACAAGGGCCTCATCATCTCTGGAGCCAATACTGATGTGGTGGTGTGGGACCCTGAAGGCACAAAGACCATCTCAGCCAGCACCTTGGTGCAGGGAGGAAATTTCAATCTCAATAAGAACATGTGCTACTACCGCATGCCTCTGCTCACCATCAAGCCTGGGGGTGCTGTGTATGAGAATGGCTTCTTCATGTGCACTGAGGGCACTGGACAAACTGTTTCCTGTGGTCATTCTCAGCTGAACCATAGAAAGAACACCTTAAACATTAAGGGAGTGACTGTACTCCCTACCTGAGGTATGTAGCTGTTGTGCATCCTGGGAAAGAAGAAATGGGAAGGCCATTGCCGGACATCCCTACTCAGCCTATTATTGACATGAAGGCACGAAGGACCTTCCTGAATTCATCTTCAGCCTCTCTGGTTCTCAGTTTGATGACCATGTTCTAAAATGAGTCTGGCTCAGATCCCCCCCACCTCACTCCATTCCTGCCCTCACCAAAGACAGGTGAAGTGACATTTGGTAAAGGCACTGAACTGTCCCCCAAGTGAGGGTAGTAGTGCACCTCTACCACCAGCACACACAGCCCCTCCAGCAGCAGCTACAGGGCGCAGGAGAGGCTGGACTGGACAACACACCATCTGAGGTGGGTGCACAGGTTCTGGAAGCCATCCCCATGACTGAAATGTGATTCACTGCCCTTCAAGTCAACTCCAATAGGCACTTTGATATGGGGTCCACCTTCTTGGTCCTTTCCTGACTTGGTCTCAACACCATTCTGGGGTCCAGGAAGCCCACATCATGCACACAGCCAAAAGCATAGAACCCTGACCAGCCCCTCTCCTCACACCTAACCCCATGTATAAGTCATACACTCACTTGAAATGCAAAACTATGTTCACACAAAAACCTGTATGTGGATGTTTATAACAGATTTTATTGTAATCAATGAAAACTAGATACATTACTATCTGAGTTATGTCCATACAATGGAATGCTGCTCAAGAATGAAAAAGGAAAAAAGTACTGATACTACAACAAAAATGGATGTATCTCATCTATGTATTTTGCTAAGTGAAAGTCCAACTCAAAGGCTAGATACTATAAGGTTCCATTTATGTGGCATTTCTTTAAAAAGGCAGGTTACAAGGACAAAAATCAATGGTTGCCAGGAGTTGGGAGTGGCAAGAGGATTTGACTATAAAAGATCAGAAAGGAATTTGGGAGTATGATACAATTGCTGTTTTTTTGTTTTAATCTGGATTGTGGTAGTGGCTATGTGATCATGTTTTTTGCCCCAAATCGCAAAAAAGTATACTATATTTTCTGCATATAAATTATGCCTTAATTTTTTTAAAAAAGATAACAAATAATGCAAATACATCTATGTGCTGGCTCAGAAAAACAAGACAGGTATTCATGGGTAGTTTAATTGCTTCTTCTATGAATAAGTGGAATAAGGACCTGTTGCTTCCATAAGGAAAGCTGTTCCCCTGAGATTCTCATGTGTCTAAAACCCTCCCCTGGGCCCTATTCATTGGCTCCTAAAATGCCAATATGATATTGCTTGACCTCATTTTGAAAGGAACAGGCTGTTTGCAGTGATCTTTTCATCATGTATTTACTTATCTGAATGTGAATAGTTGTTAGTACACATGTTTGTCTTCCTGTGAAGGAAAGATTTTTCTGAGTCTGCAACCATTGACAGGGAAAACATCCCAGGATACAAATTATATTGAATTCGGTTAATATGAAAACCCTTTACTGAGTTGTTTTTTAGACCGTCCCTCATTTGCTTTTCACAGCCAATGCACAATTCTGCATAATTCTGTGAGACATGCATAAGTCTTAATAATAACATAATAATCATCATATGTCTATTTCACAAATGAGGAAACTGAGGCTGACACAGGGTAAGTGACAATTCCAAGAACACTCTTTGACGTATTCAAGAGAAAGCATCTCTAATAGAATTCGTACATTCTCTCCTGGCAGTTTCAGGTCAATGAATCAAAATTCAAGGTTGCCAGCACCTTTTCTCAAGGAGCAAGGTAAGCTTCTGTATTCCATACACATTTTTAGTGAGATGTGAACTACATCTAAAACAGTAGGGAAGATGCATCTACCATGATCTATTTCAGCTGAAAATAAGATGTCATGAATGTTTTTCTGAAATAGTTGGACTAGAGTCTCAGTGACAAAAATACTTCTTTCAGTAGGAAGTACACAGATATTCATGAAACACCACATCATGTGCCTGAAAGAATGAGCAAAAACATTAGATAGATGGTGCTGTGATTGAGTAGTGGTCATTCCAACCTAGTTATTAGCTGTTGATCATTGTAGGAAAATCAAAACAGACGTTTGAATTAACCATTCTTTAGATTCCCAGTGAGTCCTCACAAAATTACTTAAATTTATACTGCATTTTAGTTTTCCTTACACCATAATCTCACCCTTTTCTTTATGTCTAGAAGAGCTGACAATGTGGCGATTCAAAGTGCAGGTTGCAAAATCAGTCATACCTACCTTTGAAACTTGAATCTACTTCATAGTACATATGTAATTTTAGGAAGTAGTATAATTCCTCAAATAGTTTCCTAACCTGTAAAATATAGATAATAGTACTGATATATAATGTTGTTATGAATATTAAGTGAAATATATCAATATTTTAATCTATAATTCTCTCTTTTTTTTTTTTGAAACGGAGTCTCACTCTGTTGCCCAGGCTGGAGTGCAGTGGTGCAATCTTGGCTCACTGTAAGCTCCACCTCCCAGGTTCATGCCATTCTCCTTCCTCAGCCTCCCGAGTAGCTGGGACTACAGGTGCCCGCCACCACTCCCAGCTAATTTTTTGTGTTTTTAGTAGAGACGAGGTTTCACCGTGTTAGCCAGGATGGTATCGATCCCTTGACCTTGTGATCTGCCCACCTCGGCCTCCCAAAGTGCTGGGATTACAGGCGTAAGCCACCATGCCTGGCCTAAATCTATAATTCTCTTATAAGTGTTCATAGAATAGAACATGTGTTATAAAAAATTATAGATTATACTATACTATTTGGAAATTGGCAAACACAAATCCTTTCAGGGACCAGGAATGTCAAATGAAGTTGCATAGTGGCTAGGATGAAGATGGTAGAGAAGACTAGTTACAGAAAATGGATGTCCTTTTGAAGAATCCAAATTCAAATTTAAAAAAACAAAAAACATGGGGTTTACCGTGAGCACTTATCTGCCAGCTAGAATAAAATCACCAGTCTATAAATTTTCAACCCCTCAAATCTATAGTTTATCTAAGGAATGCAAGTAGAAAGAGTAGAAAGGTGTTTTGGGAAAGCACACATTTCAAAATATGGAATGGAGGGAAAGTTAAGCAAAAATAGGCAGAAGGTACCTGGGCTCCTAGGTGGCATGGCTGACAGACAATGAAAAACACAGAGAAGACTGAATGAACCTACCGTATGAGGAAAAGTAAATACAACAGCGAGACCCCCAGGCTTCCTATTCACCCACACCTGAAAGTCCTGCATATCACACCCAGCTTTCCCAAACCAAAATGAAGATCATCATTACATCCTAATGATATTATCATAGCAAGCACTCAAAAGATTGTGTGAGTGAAGATTAAAGCTTCAAAACACCCACATCGTGCTCACTGGTTTTTATGCATTATTTCATTTAACTCTTACAATAATTTGTTTTGTTAGATCCCACCACTGGCTTCATCTTACAGATAGAGAAAATGAGGTTCAAAGAAGTTATGTTAGTGTCAATGTCTTCCAGTAGTAAATAGTAGGGCTGTTACTTGAATGTATATACCCCTCTTCTGAGAGCCCAAACTCTAACACTCAATGCCATACCTTCTCATTAGAATTGCTTTTGTTGGTTGCATAGGTCTCTACTACTGTTGCACTATTATCCCACCACACCTAATTTACATATATTACTTCACTAGGCACCCTAAGCATGGGCTAATAGACACAATAAGTAAATGCGAATTGAGTTCAAATAAATTCAATTTAATTTCAGATAAGAGCATAGGTCTTGAGAATCACTCTGCCCAGGTTCAAAAGTTGCTCTGTCAGTTGATACTCATGTAAATTTGCAAAAAATACTCAATCTTTTAACCAGCTGATTAACAGGATTGAACATACTAAGCATGTGGTGTGTGTGCATGTGTGTGTGTGTGTATATGCTTGGAATGAGTGCTATAAATGTTAACTATTTATACACTCAGGTGATGTGATTTGGGAGATGTGTTTGTTGCAAATATGTGACCTTCGAGAAATCATAGCCTTTTTCTGCACCGCTACACCTCTGTTTGTTCATTTACAAAAGTAGAAATTTGTGCATGTGATGTGAGGATACTTCATTTCAACAGTCTGTGACCACATAAATAATTTATCTGCCAAATGTTTTGTTTTGCTCAAATTAATGCTTTAGAATAAAAAATCATGAAGAAAAAATTATGGCCTTAATGAAATGATGAAATAACAGAATATATGTGTATGTGTGTGTGCATGCTCATGAACACAAACTCTTTACATTATAAGTGCAATGTCTTTTATATTTACCAACTCTTCCTTTTTTTCTTATTACAGTAGAGAATTTTTTAATTCACATGTAAAATAACTCAAAGGTTACTGATATCATCCTGGTAGGTCTAACCAATGCCACAGAACTGCAGATCCCCCTCTTTATCTTGTTCATCCTCATCCACCTCCTCACTCTGACTAGGAACCTAGAGATCATACTGTTGATCCTGCTGGACTCTTGTCTCCAACTCCCATGTACTTTTTCCTCAGTAACCTGTCTCTGCTTGGATATTTATCAACTGTCACTCCCAGGGTCATGGCTAGGTTCCTTAGAGGGTAGGAGGCTAAGTTCCTCCTACGATGCTTGTGCTGCTCAGATGTTCTTTTTTGTAGCCTTGGCCATGGTGGAAAATATTGCTGGTGACATCAATGGCCTATGAGCACTATACAGCAGTGTGCAAACCCCTACACTACACTACCACCATGATAGCCAGTGTATGTGCTCATCTGGTCATACACTCCTATGTCTGTGGCTTTCTAAATGCCTCCTTCTGCATTGGGGACATATTCAGTCTCTCTTTCTGTAAGTCCAATCTTGTCCATCACCTTTTCTGTGATGTTCCATCATTCATGGCTGTGTCTTGCTCTGGTAAACACATTAGCAAGAAGATTCTGGTTTTTATGTCAAGCTTCAATGTCTTTTTGGCTCTTCTAGTTATCTTGACCTCCTACCTGTTCATATTCATCACCATCTTGAAGATGCACTCAGCTCAGGGACACTTAAAAGCTTTGTCCACCTGTGCCTCTCACCTCATTGCAGTCTCCATCTTCTACGGGACTACTATCTTCATGCACTTACAGCCTAGCTCCAGCCATTCCATGGACACAGATGAAATGGCATCCTTGTTCTATGCTGTGTTCATCCCCATGCTGAACCTTGTGTTCTACAGCCTGAGGAGCAAAGAAGTCAAGAACGCATTCAAAAAGGCGGTTGAGAAGGCAAAATTGTTCCTAGAACTGTGATTTAATGTGGTAGGGTACACAATAACCCAGTTTCATTCTTTTCAGAACTTGCCCATGAAATTAATCAAATTGCATTTTCACAAGGCATTTAAATTCATGTTGTGATAGCCTTACTTCTTCAAAAGGTGATAGCCTTACCTTTCTTTTTACCTGCCTAGTAAAAAGAAAGTATTTCCAGAATGTATTACATGAATGAAAATAGTGCTGGAAAAGCGTAAGAACATTTGGGTCCTTTTTGTCAAAACCTTTCTAATGGCAGTTGATTTGTTTCCTTGTCCCATTGCATTTTTTCTATCACCCATCAATGTAAACATATGTACCTAACAGGGGCACAAACAAGCTCATGAGCAGAAGCAAATGTATATGAGAAATTTGTCAGAGGTGAATGGGATCTGACTAGTTTTTAATAAAAAGTATTTAAAATAGTTAATTGAAGTATTAGAATATTAGACCAAATTTATCTAATATTATTTATTTCTTTAGTCAAATTACTGTTCTAGGAAGTTAAATTGAAGAAAAAAATGTACATACTTGATATGGTTTGGCTTTATGTCCCCACCCAAATCTCATCGCGAGTTGTAATCCCCATAATCCCTGTGTGTCAAGGGAGAAACCTGGTGAGAAGTGATTGGATCAGGAGGTGGTTTCCCCCATGATGTTCTAACGATAGTGAGTGAGTTCCCACGAGGTCTGATGATTTTATAAGAGGCTCTTACCCCTTCGCTCTCTCTTTCCTGCTGACATGTGAAGAAGTTATTTGCTTCCATAATTTGCATCTATAATTTGTCAATTAACAAAAACATACTACTACTGTTATAGGTAACAGTATGGATAGACCTCCAATATGTTTGTTATGCTAAATGAAAGGTGCCAGAACCAAAGATTACATATTCTAGGATTCTAGTTAAGTATATTCTTGCAAAAATAAAATTATGTACACAAAAAGATTGTGTTTGCCAGGTGCAGTGGGTGGGAGAATGGTTTGACAACCAAGAAGCTTGAGGTTATTTATTATGTGTGATCATGTTAATGGTTACATGAATATATAACCATTCATGTTATGAGCAAATTTTTAGAACTGTACTTTAAATATACACAAGTTAATGTTTGTAAAATATACATCAATTAAAAATGAAAAAGAGACTAATACAAACATATACGTGAACAGTCAAAATATCCTGCTTAATTCCCACAGGTAGTTAAATTGCTTCTTCCCTGGGAGAGTGGATGAGGAGCTATAGATGCCCTCATGAGGGACAGCACCAGAGAGTTCCATGTCTCCGTAATTCTCTGCTGGTTCATTAGCATTAGCCTCTGAAAGTCAACATGACTCCAGGTAACTTTATTTTAGAGAGACCAGGCTATGTGATGGGCCTCCTTGGTCATCATTTATTCGTCTGAATCTTAATACGTGTTAGTACAAACAGGTCTTCTTCTGCCATGAAGATTTATTATGAGGTTACTACCATAGTTAGGAAAAAAAAATACACACACACACCCCAAAATTAAAATTATATTAAGCAACAAAAATAACAACCACTTAGCAAGTTGTTTTGGAGGCCTTCGTTTATTTGCTGTTTACAAACATAATTATGTGTATTATATGGAAGATGTAATTTTATAATCTTTATTTTACAAATAGGGAGGATATAAATAACTCCTTAAGGACATAGAAAGAAGGAAGGATAGAATCCTGACCTGAATGTGTATTAGTGTCTTTCCTCCATCTTTCCCTGCCTTAGAGTCCTTAAAATCTCTTGAAGAGGAGGTTCTAAGTCTAAGAGTCCTTAGAACCTCTTGAAGAACCTAACTGCAAGAGACTTTCTCAAACAATATTTACGTTATTTCATGGAAGAATTTTTGATTTCAAACACACTATTCAGGAATGGCTGTCCCTTGTTTTCAAGGAATGAGATAAGCTTCTATATTCAATGTATACTTTTAGTAAAAAATTTAATTCCTGCAAAAATAGTGGGGCAGATATAACATACTATGAGTTATTCAAGCACAGAAATATAGATTTTGAACATTTTTCTAAAACACTGAGGTGAAGCTAGGGTATAAATATTAAAATTCCATCAATAGAGAGTTTGGTGATACTTATAAAACATCCTAAGGCTGCTTTCTAAAAATATTAACAAAAAATCATATAGGTGATGTTCTGATTGAATAGATAGTAATTTCAATTTGTTCACTATCCATTGGCTTCTCATTGGAGATTAAATAAATAGTATATAATGAAATGATCCTACTTTGAACTACAAAAGAACCTAAGTGAATTAGCAATATCTGAACTTCTTTTTAACATTTTTCCTATAATCCCATAATCTCATCCTTATTATTATTAGCATATCTAAACATGTTGAGAGTGATGTGGCTAAAAGAACAGGCTTTTGATTATGATAAAACTGGATTTAAATCTTGAATCTTAAATATTCCTTATACTAGGTGTAGAATTGTACAATATCACATAACTTCATGAATTATCAATTGCCTTGTTGACAACTAAGAACAGGCTTGCAAACACAAACACAATCACACACACAGCTATGTATAAAGCTCTTATTCTACATTTTGGAACATAGTATATGCTAAAAGTGGGATGTGTGTTAAGATGGACAAACATAAAACCCTCCTGGGCTAGGGTTGTACATTGAAGTTGTAAAGGAATAAGAGGACAATAATAGGGAATAGAATTTAGCAAAGGATGGAAATGCTTCCAAAAGCTTTAAATTAAAATAAAAAAGACTTAAAATACCGTTCATACACTAGAACAGATTCAAATAAAAACATTTTAAAGGTAAACATAAACTTTCCACCAAAACACAACTGCAGGCTAAAGGTAATCCACAAACTATGAACTTTCAGCCATCAATATATGTGATTCAACTATAAGGATGACAGTAATGAGAAAAAGAAATTTTCAACTCAAGAAAATTGTGGATTCCAAGAAAAAAATATTAAACAAAAGAATGGCTCACATGGAATGAACAGAGCAGCCAATCATATGGGCAGAGCATGAACTAAGTGTAAATCACAGAGGGGGCACATAAAATCTCATGAACCTGGTGTGTGGGGAAAAAAAAGCAAAATAAAGTGGGATAGTTAAGACTTCAAGCATTATCCATACTTGAAGCTCTACATGTTGCCACCTATCTTCTCAAACCACATAAAGGCAATCATTTCATTCCAATAATAGAAGCGCAACCAGCACTCATCAGGCTGTGCTAAACAATCAGCATTTTACTCATTGACTTTTTTTAATGCACTCTCTCATTTAATTCTCCAAATAATACCTTGGGGTAGGCCTCATTACCACCTTTTTTATGTAGTTGAAGAAATTCTTGTTCAAGTAGTTAGGTTAGGACCAGTGATTCCCAGGTTGTACATGTAGAAATGACATGCACCTCTTCCCAGAGCCCAAGCTCCATACATAGTGCTATGCCCTCCAGTCCCTCAGCATCACCTCTGTGGTTTACACATTCTTCTACTGCCCCAGTTATCTCACCACATCTACTATGCATGTATCTTTCAGTTAATTCACTGTGAAATCACAAACAGTGATTGAAAAATAGAGAAATAATAGAGAAAATGAACAATTCTAAATTGAGTTAAATTCAGTTTTATTTAAATGTAATTTCATCAATCAAATTTGGTAACAATTCTGTCTGGAGTCAAAGCTTTGCCTGCCAATGAATAATTCTGTAAACATGAATAAAATACTTAACCTCTGGTGCCTCACAATCTAAATGAAAGTAACAACTATTCAATTTTATAAATTTATTGAGAAGAATCAAGGAATATAAACGTAAAAGTATCTAGCTGTGGGCATATTGGCAATGTAGAAGTCTATGAATTTATTAGACTAGGAAAAGTTGAACTGGCTGATTTATTAATTCCAGAATTATCATGTTGGATAATTCACAAATTTTTCCAAATCTCAGTTTGTAAATATATAAAAATTAAAAACTGGAGAGATGATCTGTGTGGATCCTTCAGTCAACAGTCTAGGGCTCTATTGATAATTAATCCACTAAATCTTGCTGTTAAGTTCATGCTTTCATTATGGAAAATCATGAAACACATATTATTGCTATAATGAAATAGTACATAATGTACATAAACATTTTATTTTCACTGCAATCTCTACTGCCTTTAATACTCTGTTCCTTTATTTCTCATTCATATAGGGTGTCTCCTGATTCCAAATAACACTGATGTAGAACAGTACAGAAGTGTCACAGTTCATCTTCCTAGGACTAAGCAATGTCCCAGAATTGCAGGTCCCCTTCTTTATCATGTTTGTTCTCATCTATCTCATCAATGTAGTTGGAAACTTGGGGATGATCATTTCAATTCTCCGGTACTCTCGACTCCACAATCCAGTGTACTTCTTCCTCAGTAATCTGTCTCTGGTAGACTTTTTTTACTCTTGAGTTGTCACTCCAGAAGTCACGACTGGGCTCCTTAGAGAAGACAAAATCATTTCCTACATTGTGTGGGCTGCTCAGACATTCTTTTCTGATCCCTTTGCCAGTGTGATAAATTTACTATTGGCCTTAATGACCTCTGACCACTATGCAGCAGTGTGCAAACCCCTGCATTATATCACCACCATGATGACAAGTGTATGTGCATGCCTGGCCATAGGTTGATATGTCAGTGGTTCCCTGAATGCCTCCATTCACACTGAGGAAACATTCAGTCTCCCTTTCTGTATGTCCAGTGTAGTCCATCACTTATTCTCTGAGGTTCCAGCAGTCATGGCTCTGTCTTGCTCTGATAGACATGTGAATGAAGTGGCTCCTGTTTATGTAACCAGCTTCAATATCCTCTTGGCCCTTCTAGTTATCTTGATATCCTACTTATTTATATTTATCACCATCCTAAAGATGCACTCAACTGCAGGATACCAGAAGGCTTTGGCCACTTGTGCCTCCCACCTCACTGCAGTTGCCATCTTCTATGGGACTATTATCTTCATGTATATACAGCCCAGCTCCAGTCATTCCACTGACACAGACAAAATTGCAGCTGTGTTTTACACTACTGTCTTCCCCATGCTGAACCCTGTGGTCCAAAGACTGAAGAATAAGATGAAGAGTACATTCAAGAAAATTGTTGAGAAGGTAAAATTGTCTCTAGGATGGTGAGTTTAACATTTCAGGATGCTTAATATCTAGTTTCATTCCTTTCTGAAATTCTCCAGGCACCTCATGACATTTTAAGGCCCACACTCCAGTTAATTTCTAGAAATTATATCCTTACCTCTTCAAAAGTCTGTTGTCTAGAAAAGGGAAATATAATGATTAGAAATGTAATACCTGAATAAAAATGGCATAAGGAAAGCATAAAGTGATGTAGTTCAAAAAATGCATTAGGAAGACTTAATTTATTCACTCTTTATATGCATTTTCTCTATCATATGACACAAGTAACATACATGTAAAAACTGGTGACAAACCCATGAACAGAAACGCATACATGTGACTCCTATGGGCACATACACATGGGAGTGAAAAATTATCCAGTGGTAAAGGGAATGTGGCTAGGGTCTTACTAAAAATAATTTAGTTAATACATAGCTAAAGCACTTTAAATGATTAATATTTCTGTCTTTAAATTATTTTGTAGAACATGCATTTTTATATTACATTTTCTTTACATAAAAGACAAAAAGTTTTATTTTTTCTTTATTTTTTTTCAACTTTTATTTAAGATTCAGGGAGTACATGTGCAAGTTTGTTAAATGGGTATATTTTGTGATGTTTAGGTTTGGAGTACAGAAGATCCTGCCACTCAGATACTGAGCATAGTACCCAAGAGTTAGTCTATCAGCCCTTGCGTCCCTTCCTCTAGTAGTCTTCAGTGTCTGTTGTTTCCATCTTTATGTCCATGAGTACCCAATGTTCAGCTCCCACTTGTAAATGAGAATGTGTGGTATTTGGTTTTATATTCCTGCATTAATGTGCTTAAGATAGTGGCCTCCAGCTGCATCCATGTCGCTGCAAAGGATATGATTTCACTATTTGTTATGGCTGCGTAGTATTTCATGGTGTTTATGTACCACATTTTCTTTATCCAATCACCATTGATGGGCACCTTGGTTGATTCCATCTCTTTGTTATTGTGAATACTGCTGCAATGAACATATGAGTATATGTGTCATATTGGTAGAACAATTTGCTTTCTTTTGGATATATACCCAGTAATGGGACTGCTGGGTTGAATGATAGCCCTGTTTTAAGTTGTTCGAAAAATTTCCAAACTGCTTTCCACGGTGGCTGCACTAATTTACATTCTCACCAACAACATATAAATGTCCCCTTTGCTCCACAACCTCACCAACATCTGTTCTTTTTTGATTTCTTATTAACAGCCATTCTGCCTGATGTGAGAAAGTATCTCAATGTGGTTTTGATCTGCATTTCTCTAATGATTAGTGATGTTAAGCATTTTTTCATGTTTGTTGGTAGTTTGTATGTCTTCTTTTGAAAAGTGTTTTTTCTTCATTTTTAAATGGGATTATTTATGTTTTACTTGTTTAATTGTTTAAGTTGCTTATACATTCTGGATATTCAACCTCTGTCAGATGCATAATTAGCAAATATTTCCCTCCATTCTGTAGATTGTCTGTTTTTAATCTATTGATAGTTTCTTTTGCTCTGTAAAATCTCTTTAGTTTGATAGTCTCTTTTGCTGTACAAAGGTTCTTTGGTTTAACTAGGTCTCATTTGCCAAATTTTGGTTTTGTTGCAATTGTTTTTGAGGCCTTATTCATAAATTCTTTTCCAAGGCCAATGCCCAGAATGATGTTTTCTTCCAGGATTCTTATAGTTTGAGGTCTTACATTTAAGTCTTTAATCCATTTTTAGTTAAATTTTGCATATAGTAAAATTAGGGGTCCAATTTCATTCTTCCAGTTTCATTCTTCTGCATATGGCTAGCCAGGTATCCCAGCAGCATTTATTGAATAAGGAGTCCTTTCTTCATTGCTTATTTTTGTTGATTTTGTTGAAGATAAGATGGCTGTAGTGAGTAGCTTTCTTTCTGGATTTCCTATTGTGTTCCATTGGTCTATGTGTCTGTTTCTGTACCATGCTGTTTTGGTTATTGTAGCCCTATAGTATAGTTTAAAGTTGGGAAATATGAAGCCTCTGGCTTCGTTGTTTTTTTTTTTTTTTGGATTGCTTTCACTATTCAAGCTCTTTTTTGGCTCCAATGAATTTAAGAATAGTTTTTTCTAGTTCTGTGAAAAATGATGTTGGTAGTTTGATAGGAATAGCATTGAATCTGCAGATTGCAATATTGATTCTTCTAATCCATGAGCATGGATTTTTTTTCTACTTGTTTCCCTGATGAACATGGACACAAAAATCCTCAACAAAATACTATCAAACTGAATCCAACAGTTCATCAAAAAATTATTTCACCATAATCAAGTAGGCTTTACTCCTGGAATGCAAGGTTGTTTCAATATATGCAAGTCAATAAATGTGATTCACCACAAAAGCAGAATTAAAAACAGAAACCGTATGATTAATTTAATAGATAGAAAAAAAGATTTGTATAAAATCCAACATCCCTTCGTGATAAAAATCCTGAACAAACTAGGCATTGAATGAATATACCTGAAAATAATAAAAGCCATCTATGACATACCCAGAGTCAACATTATACTGAACAAGCAAAAACACGAAGCATCCCCCTTGATAACTAGAACAAGAAAAGGATGTCCACTGTCACCACTCTTACTCAACATAGTATTGGAAGTTCTAGCTGGAGCAATCAGGCAAGAGAAAGAACTAAAAGACATCCAAATAGAACAAGAAGTCAGTAAACTGTCTTTTTTCCAAGTTGATATGATTCTATAGCTATAAAACCCTAAAGATTCCACCAAAAGGTCCTGCAACTGATTAATGACTTCAGTAAAGTTTCTGAATATAAAAATCAATCTACAAAAATCAGTAGTATTTCTATACACTAATAATGTTCAAGCTCAGAGCCAAATCAAGAATACATCCCATTTACAATAACAAAAACAAAAGATACCTAGTAATATATCTAACCAAGGAAGTAAAAGATGTCTACAGGAAGAACTACAAAGCACTGCTCAAATAAATCATAGATGACACGTTACACTTTTCAAAAGGATAAAATTGCCAGAGGATAATAAAAATTAAGGGAAAATATAGGCATTTTCAATTTATCCATACATGACTACCAACATTCACTCTATTTATCGCCAGAGATAATAATTTTCTACATGTTTTCTCTCTGCAAGGGCTTTGAAATAGTTACTCATTAATTTTTAATTTAGTTGAGATACATCATCTCCTGTCAATTCTCCAGTGTTTTGTCTCTATCCATTCACATTACCCTCCTTGATATTTCTGCACATCCCCAAACATGCTCCTGCCTCAGGACATTTGCACTTGCGGTTCCCTCTGTATGGAAATTTTTCTTCCTCCACTCAGGCCTTTGCTCAAATAAATGTTAACAAATCATGGAAGCCTTCCCTTTATATAAGTCCCTCTCCCCTCACCATGTGTACTATCCTGTCACCCTGCATTATTCTTCATAGTCCTTAACACTCCCTACTGTATGTTTATTTGATCACTTTTCATTTATCATCCCCGATTAGAACTTAAACTTCTTAAGAGCAGTGACTTTTGTTTTGTTTGCATGATCCTGCTCAGTACCTAAATAGATACCTCTTTCATTGTAGATTCTCTCTAATTATTTGTTAAGTGAATGATTAAAATAATTAAGCTGAGCCCAATTGTATCAATATATTGAATATTTGAGCCATAATATAAACTTTCTTCAGAGGCATGTAGCATATTTCAACGAGTACAGCTTATTTTCTGCTTTGCTGAAATTTTTAAATCTACATTCTCAGTGTTGGCATGCCCCACTTTTGGACCCAATGATTTCCTGGGAATCTCATCACTGAATGAATCATCTCATAATTTTTAGTTTGAAATAATATGTCATTAAGTGGCAAGTCACACATCAAATAAATGCTATTTAGTAAATCACAAAAAGAAATTCAATCTGATTATATAAAAGTATAATGTATGATTATATTTGCAAAATTACTTCCTACATGCAAATCACACAATTAACTGAAATGTTTTTAAACATACAGATAGAATATAAACATGAAAATTTCTATCAGTAAAAAAGATAACATAAATTCAATACGCTAATACAATGCGCGATTTTTGATGCTTTTCCTTTTGATCCTCAGGGAGCTCTATACTACATAAAAACTACTCCCAGGAGCGTGCACCTATATCTTCTTTTTTGCCTCTGTAAAATTAGATACTTGAACATCTCAGTGTTTGTACGATTGCATTTGTATGTGCTAAGATGCTGGTGTTTGTGGGGCAGTGTAGGACGACACAGATATTTATTTCTGTCTTATGGAAGAGGCAATAAATGGATTGTCCCTTAGACCGTCCTGTGGGAACATATTGCTGCCAACAATTAATTTGGTCTACTGAAACTGCTTTTGAATTTCTGAAGTTCAGAGCTGTGAAATAAATATATGTTATTTTAAGTTTCTAAATTTGTGATAATTTGTCACAGCAGTCATGAGAATTGAATATAAACCCTCCTCTGTTTTCCCCTACGTCATAATCTCATATTATGGTATTTGTCAAAACTAAGAAACCAAGATTACTACAATGTTATATTTTAAATTTCAGGCTTTATTCAGATTTCATTAGTTTTCCACAAATACGCTTTTGCTCTTCTTACATTTACTTGTCATGTCTCTTTAATCTCTAATTCTCTGTGACAAGTTCTCATTCTTTCTCTGTTTTTGATGATCATGACAATTTTAAGGATTTCTAGCGAGGAATTTCACAGAATGCTTACCATTTGAAATTTTCTGAAGTTTTTTTTAATGATTTGACTAGGGTAATGGGTTTTGGGAGAAATACCTCTGAGATAAAATTCTATTCTTCTGACATCACATCAAGAGTATATTTTATCGACATGACTTAATCACTAATGTTAACATAATCATATGTGCTAGAAAAAATTTACTAAGTTTCTCCATCGTAGATTAGTTTTTAAAACTTTTCTACACTCTATTCTTTAGAAAGAAGTCACTAAGTCCAGCTCACACTCCAGGTGTTGTGAAACTAAGCTACATCTAGTTCTTTTGTAGCAAAATTTATCTCTTCCATTCATTTGTTCATTGGCTCAATCAACAACACACTGCAGGGTGTGTCTGCAGCTCTTGGAGTTTAACTTCCAGATCCTCTTAGAGATAGAGCTAGTATATATAGAATAAATACATATTAATATATGCACACAACTATAGTTATTTTTATATCTAGAAAGAATATCTGTGTTTATGTCTATATCCTATTGCTATTAAGCTAAACATGTCTTCTTATAAATATTTCTGACTCCAATCCAGTTCCTTTACTCTTCCCCCTTTCTTATCTATGACTTCCCTTTCTGACAGTTAGAAACTTAGCTCTCGACAACCCCTATTTATAGACTTATTTTTGACTCCAATACACAAGTAAGCAGTTCCATAATTGTTCATCATAATGAGAAGCAGTTTTAGCAATAACAGAACCATATTTTTGTATAATTCCTTTTACTTTTAGACAAAGTTTTTGGTCAACACACTGTTTTCCAATGTTACTTAGATCAACTTTTTTTTCTCATCTACCTTCAATGAAATTATGTCATACATTTGTAATACAATTAAATTACTTCATCATCATCTGCTTAAAGATTAAGCAATTATTATTCTCAATAAAGATATTTACAAACACTTTTAAAGAGGTTTATGGGAAGGTACAGTTTCAGTTTACACTTTATATTTAGTTCCTTTTTGGCCTATGGACAAACAATTGTTGTGGCACAGTTTATTGAGAGAATATATTTTGTCTTTGTACATTTGTGCTGGCTGCTATAACCAAATAGCACAGACTAGATAATTGATTATAATGAACAGAAATTTATTGGTTCACTGTCCTAGAGGCTGGGAATTCCAAGATCCAAGGGGCTGGCATTTGGTGAGGGGCTTCTTCTGCATCATTTCATGATGGGAATGCAAAGAGAGGGCAAGAGAGAGCAAGAAGGGGAAAGCTCACCCCTGCAATAATGAACCCATTCGAGTGATAATGGCATTAGTCTATTGATAGGATACGGCCTTCATGACTTAAATATCTCTGAAAGATCCCACCTTCCAATACCATCACAATGGCAATTAAATTTCAACGTGGATTCTGGAGGAACAAATGCTCAAAACATAGCATATTTTCTCCATTGGTCTGTCTTTCCATCTTTCACAAAATTCAATTTGTTATCTACCTGTGGATCAATTTCTGTATCTTGTAATCAATTCCATTGATTTATGTGTCTACCTTGTGCCCAATACCATATTGTCTTGACTTCTATTATAAAGGTAAGACATGAAACCAGGTCATGTACATGCTGCAGATTTGTTCTTTTATAATTATTTTGTCTATTCTGCTAGGTTTGCTGTTATGCAAAAAGTTATAACCAGTTTGTCAGTATTTACCCAAAAAAAAGCTTACTTGAGTTTCAGTTGAGATAATATAAAGTCTGGAAAATAGTCATCTTGAAGTCTGCCAATCCTTGAATATAATATATCTTTATGCTCATTTAGATGTTTTATTTTTAACTGATATTCTGTACTTTTTGGAATTTTTAAGACAAATATCTTAAATATGTTCATAGAGCTAAATGAAGTCTTGAAGAAAGAACTAAATGAAACCAAGAAAACAATGTGTCAAAAAGTTTCTAAAAATTAATAAAGGGAGAGTAATTATAAAATATTACCGTAATAGAAATTGTGGAACAGTAACCAATAAGAGATTAAGTATACCATGAAAAGTAATGGCTCAGATTGCCTGATTTAAAAATATTAATATCACTTACGCTATCAAACTACTGTCATTTTCATTGCCACATGAGAGTAGGAGCATAGCCTGTGAGGAGGGGTAGAAGGTATCTCATTTTGTGAATTAAGAAGATATGGCCATGGCAAATCTATACCCAGCTCTTTATGAACAGAGCTAGGATTATAATTGATCTTGTGTTTTGCAGTACAGTCTTATCCACATGCCTGCATTTCTGAATTTCTAGATGAAAAAAGAGTCATTTCTTGCTGCTTTATACCTAGAAGTATATATAAGAGAGTGGGCAGTGCATTGGCTTCTTGGTATTTTAGTGGAATACAGATATTAATTATTTTTCAAAAATAACTTTAATTAGATAAACATTTTATATGTTTTATCGCAATATTGCAACTCACAGAAGAAAGAAAATTCATGTAGGGTGGTCTGGCACATTCTAAACATTTTCATGGTGATTTCATAACACATTATAGAGATTCTAATTATATCACTTATTACTATTTGGGTGCTTATTTACAGAGCTTATTGGATCTACCCCCATAATAAGTAGTCATGTTATTCACTTTTTAATAACACTGATTAACACAGAAACTGTTATGAAGTCAGAATTCAGTTCTCGTTAAGTGAATTAGGTCAAAAAGACTCAAGCTATGCCTTTTGTGTTAGAGCTAGGAAAACTTTATATTTTAATTCTGAGCACATGGTAGAACATATTTATTATAAAGTGATCACAAGTTCTAAAGCTTTGCATATGTGCAAAGCTATCTAGGAGGAGAATGAGGACTTATTCTGAAGCAAACATTACACTAAGTATTCTATATAATGTATTTTATTTTATTCATCTATTATAAAGGGAGAAAAATATTATTTTTTTCAATTGTACACATGAGGAAAGTAATACATGGAAAAGTTAATTAATGCGACACAGAATTTTGGAAAGACGGTTAAGATTGTGCACTTTAGATGGATTCTAATCTCATTTAAGAGTTGGAAACAAATGAAACAAAAACAGCAATGTGAAATATGAAAAGAAAACCAATAAGATAACATAAAAAATATGCATTCACAACAATTTTATACAATTTTTTATTGAGGGGATAAATATTAAACTAGACAAAGTTAAATTGAGAAATATAGAAGAATTTTAACATATTCAAAATACTCTTCCAAGAGCAAAGAGACAGAAAATACAAAAAAGAATTTAAGTCAGGATGTAGCGATGCCGGCAAGATGGCAGAGTAGAAAGGCCCAACTTTGTCTTCCACAGAAACACCAATTTAGCAATGATGTGTGGATCAAAATAACTTTATGAGAAGTGCAGAATCTAGCTAAATAGTTGCAGTACCCCAGACAAGTACAAAACTAAGAACAGTCACATTGAAACACGTAAAAAGAGCAATTTCACTTTACTATATCAGCTCTTTTCTCAAGTTGTCACAGCTCAGCACCAACTGAGAGATTGCCTCAGTCTAAAACGTTCTCTTGGAGGGAGGAGAAAGTGGAGCATACATTCAATCTTCTAGTCTTTCAGCATGCTGCCAAAGCCAGGTTATAAAGACTGGGAAAGGGGGCTTTTTATTCAAACACAGACACCAAGGCAAAGCTACAAGAAACAAAAAAAATCA
Organism: Hylobates moloch; assembly: GCF_009828535.3. Classification (NCBI taxonomy): domain Eukaryota; kingdom Metazoa; phylum Chordata; class Mammalia; order Primates; family Hylobatidae; genus Hylobates; species Hylobates moloch. Next base: position 77,195,641 of record NW_026652280.1, on the reverse strand, counting down.
GGAAAACATGACAAAATCAAAGGAGTGAAATACATGTCCAGTAATGAAATGTAATATAAGGCTGTTCTTTGTTGCCTCAGTGGCTCTAAAGTAGCTGCATTCTGTCTGCTTTTTTTAAACTTTTACTTAGTCATTGTTCACTACCAAGCACTCACTTCTCAACATATGTGGCCAGGCAATAAGTCATATGATGACCTTTCCATTTTATGCCTTCCTTTCCCTGTTTTGACCTAGTTACATTTAAATTAACCAACAAAAATATTTCCTTCATGCTATGGCACCACCTGTGACTACCCCCCAATAAAAATGCTCACCCATGAGTCATCTCCTCTGTCTGTTTTCCTGACAACCAAGCTCAACTCACAGCTTTTGGTGAATTATGTGACCCTCTGGTAATACTGTGCCTCTTCTTTAAGACCTGTGAGTATAATACAATTTTAAGTTTTTATGTCTCTCTCAGTGCTTTTGATCTGTGTAGAAGTGATCCTTGAAGGACCCCAATAAGGGTGCTTAGCCCTGTTTACACAATACTAACCCTAATGTAATGGAGATCTATAACTTTCTCATCAAAAAAAAATAATGATCTTAGAGGAGCTAAGTGAATTATAAGAGAACATAGATGGTAAAAGAAAATCAGGGAAATGATACAGGAACAAAATAAGAATATAACAAAAAGTAATGATAAAAAGGAAACACATAGAAATTCTAAACCTGAAGAAAAAAATAACTGAACTGAAAAATTTATTAGAGGGATTAAACAGAAGACTTCGTCAAGCAGAAGAAAGAATCAGTAAACTTATAGACAACTCACTTGAAATTATGCAGTCAGAGAAAAAGACAAGGAGTAAAAAAGTGAAGGAAGCCTAAGGGACTTAGGATGCAAAATCAATTGAAACAATATACATGTTATGAGAGTTTCAAGGAGTCAACAGATAGAGAAAAGAGCAAAAGAGTTATTTAAATATATTATGGCCCCGAATTCCCAAATCTGGGGAAGAAAATGAATATCCACATTTATGAAGCCCAAAGGACCTCAAATAGGATTACCCAAAGACAGACTATAATCAAATTGTGAAAAGCCAAGGACAAAGAGAGAATTTTGAAAGCAGCAAGAAAAAAAGTAATTAGTGAAGTACAAGTGAGCCTCCATTAGACTACCAATGGATTCTTCAAAAGAAATGTTGCAGGTCAGAGGAAGGGGATAAAATCTCCAAAGTGCTAAAAGAAATAGAAACTACCAATTAAGAACACAATACCTAGAAAATCTGTCTTTCAGAAATGAAGAACAGCTAAAGACCTTTCCAGAATGCAAAAGCAGAGAAAGTTCATCATCACAAGACCAGCCTTATATAGCAGTATCTATGTAGCTAATTTATACAACTAATGTTTTATAATAAATATATTTTATAAAAGTATATTTTATTTTATAATTTACATATTATATTATGAAATATTACTTATATAAATATATATCATACAAAATTGTATAATAACAATAGCTGTGTAAGGTATCATTCTCTATGTTTTACATTATTAATCATTAATCCAAAACCTACCTGTGAGATAGTATTATCATTTTTCCTAATTCATATATGAAAGAATAGAGGTTCAGAGAGGGAAAAGTAGAGGCAGAAACATAAATACTTGGGATTCCCAAATTCAAACTTTTAATTTCTCTCAGATTTTGGCTCTGACATCCATAATTTTCTAACTTTTAAAAATTCTCTTCTTCTCTGTCAAAGTTGTACCTTTTACTTATAAGTAACAGCCAGCTAATCCACTTGCTAAAGTGTTCAGCAAGTTCTAGTGGATTTGTGTGATGCTTTCCTCAGAATATATTGCCACATAAGAGTGTCTTTTTAATTGAGCACTAATTATGCACCAGGCAGTATGCTATGTGCCTTATATACACCATCTCTTTTGATCATCACAAAATACTATGGGGTTAATAGATACCTTTTCCATTTCTATTTGAAGAACCCAGAGTTAAGAAAGCAGAGGTATTTGTCTAAGGTAGTTCACCCAACTGGTGAGGACAGAGTCAGCAACCATACAGGAATCCCTCATCTTTCTACTACCAACTTCATTTCTTCTTATATATTTCCCATCCCTTACGTAACAATATTTTTCCTACTCCTAAAGCCACTGCTTCACAATGCTCTAGATCTCATCTTCTCTTACCAACTCAAAAATTTGCTCACAAAGTATTCCGTCTCCTGCATCAACAATTTCTCCTACATTGGATACTTCCCCTTAACATACCATCATTCCCTGTGGTCCTTTATATTTTAAAAATAGTTCTCCTTTGACCTGATGCCATCTCTAGCTCCATTTCTCTTTTCCTCTATAAGAGTAGAAGTGTATGAAAGATTTGGTAAAGACTCTATGCACTTCATTGTCCCCATTCTTTCTTCATCCTTCACTTAAACTTTAAAAGGTTGAGGATCTGCTATTGTTGAAGCTACTATTCATTTTTGTATGTTTTTCTTATTTGATATATCAACTAATTTGTAATGTAAACTCCATCATAAACCAAGCTGCCATGTGTGCATGGGACACATATTAGCCTTAATTGTTTATTCTATCCTTCTGTCAATACTACATTTAGATTCAAATAATTTTACAGAAATTCTGGATATCTGGTAGATTATCAGTATTTCTCTTCATCTGCTTTTTTGATTGTTTCTTTCTCTTTTCCTTCTTTTTTCTCTATCTCCTCCTTTTCCTCCTTATGTCCTTCTATTTTCCTTCTATCTTGTCAAATTTTAACTTTATGTTTCAACGTTAATTTTGGAATGAATTTTTAAAATGTGCTGAATCTCTATTAGAATTTTGTGAAATTGAATAAAATAAAGATTATTATGAGGAACATTGCCATCTTTGTGATTATGCTGTTGCAAAAGGATACCTATTGTCTGAATAGTGTGTTTTCTTGTTCTTGATCAATCATATTACAAGACATGTTTTGCTATTCCAAATAAATTTTGTTTATGAAAAAAAAAGAAATGCTAAAGGAGGTACTTCAAATTAAAATGAAAAGACATGGTGGGGCATGGTGGCTTACTCCTGTAATCCCAGCACTTTGGGAGGCCAAGGCGGGTGGATCATCTGAGGTCGGGAATTCAAGACCAGCCTGGCCAACATGGTGAAACCCTGTCTCTATTAAAAATACAAAAAATTAGCTGGGCGTGGTGGCAGGTGCCTGTAATCCCAGCTACTCAGGAGGCTGAGGCAGGAGAATCGCTTGAACCTGGGAGGCAGAGGTTGCAGGGAGCTGAGATCATGCCACTGCACTCCGGCCTGGGTGCAACAGAGGGAGACTCCATCTCAAAGAAAAAAAAAAAAAAAGAAAAGATACTAAAAGCAACATGAAACCATATGAAAGTATAAAATAAAGGTAAGTCCATAGATAAATACAGAATACTGTAATACTGTAGTGGCAGTGTGTTAATCAATTTTAATTCTAGTATAAAAGTTAAAACACAAAAGTATTAAGAATAACTATAATTAAAGAATATTAATATGTTAATGGATACACAATATATGAATTGTGACATCAAATATGGAGGGTGGACAAAAATAAAAATCTAGAGTTCTATGTAATGGAAGCTATTATCAGTTTAAAACAGACTGTTATATGATGTTGTATGTAAGCCTCATAATAACCACAAGAAAGATAACTGTGGAATATAGACAAAAGATAGAAAATCAGAAATTAAAGCATACTTCTATAGAAAATCATCTAATCCCAAAGGAAAATAGCAAGAGAGAAGAAAGAAAGAATTTATAAAACAACCAAAAAAATTATTAAAGTGTCAGTAAAAGTTCTTACCTATTAATTACCTTGAATGTAAATGGACTAAATTCTCCAGTCAAAAGACATAGAGTAGCTGGAAGGATTTTTTAAGAGATACAGTTAAACTCTGCTGACAAGAGACTCAAGAGATTAACTTTGCCTTTAAGGACACACATACATTGAAAGTAAAGAGATGGAAAAAGATTTTCTATGGAAATGGAAATGAAAAGAAAGCAGGAATAGCTGTATATATATATATATATACACACACACACACACACACACACACATATATACAAACATATATATATACACACATATATGTATATATCATATAAAATAAATTTCAAGTTGAAAAACTATAAAAAGAGACAAAAAGGTCATTATATAATGACAAAGAGGTAAGTCCATCAAGAGGATAAAACAATTTTAAATATACATATACGAACACCTTACATTGGAGTACCTAAATATATAAAGCAAATATTAATAGATATGAAGAAAGAGATAGCCTACAATATAATATTAGTAGAAGGCTTCATTACCCCTCTTTCAACAATAAACAAATCATTCAGATAAAAAGTCAGTAAAGCAAAACATTGGACTTGAATTACATTTTCAACCAAATGGAGCTAACAAATATAAACAACATTTCATCCAACAGTAGCAGAATACACATTAGTCTCAAGCACATACAGAACATTCTCCAGGGGTAGATCATATCTTAGGTTACAAAAAAGTATTAATAAGTGTAAGAAGGTTGAAATTATAGCAGATATCTTTCCAAGCACAATGGTGTGAAACTAGAAATCAATTATGGGCAGAACTTCAGAAAGTTCACAAATACATGGAAATTAAATAGCATGCTCCTCAACAACTAATTAGTCAAAGAATAAATTAAAAGATAAATTATAAAATATCTTGAGGCAAATAAAAATGGAAAAACAATTTACCAAAGCTTATGGGATATAACAAATGCAGTTCTAAGGGGAAAGTTCATAGCAACAAATATTTCATTTCATCCAAAAAAGGAAAAATAATTTAAGTAAACAATACAATTTTATACCTCAAGAAATTAGGAAAAAGAAGAATACTATAAGCCCAAAATTAGTAAAAGCAAGGAAATTTTAAAGATCAGAGTGGTGATAATTTAGAGACCAGAAAATACAATAAAAATGACCAATAAAAGTAATAGTTGGTTTCTTGAAAAGATTAAGAAAATTGACAAACCTTCATCTAGACTAATTAAGACAAAAATAAAGAAGACTAAAATTTAGAGATAAGAGATGCCAGAACTAATACCAAAGAAATGCAAATGATCATCAGTGACTACTGTAAACAATTATATGCCAACAAATTGGATAACCTAAAAGAAAGAATAAATTCCTAGACACATACAGTCTACCAAGATTGAATCATGAAGAAGTAGAAAATCTGAACAGACCAAAAACAAGTAGAGATATTGAATAAATAATAAAAATTCTCCCATCAAAGGACAGCTCAGAAACTGTTGGCTTCACTGTTGAAATCTACCAAACATTTAAAGAATTAATATGAATCTTTCTCAAATTCTTTCAAAATATTGAAGAATAAAAGATGCTTTTAAATTCATTTTAGGAGGTCAGCATTGCCTGGATACTAAAACCAAACAAGGACACTACAAGGAAAGAAAATTACAGATGAATATTTCTGATTAACATATATGAAAAATCTATTCAAACCAAAATACTAGCAAACCAGATTCATCAGCCCCTTAATAGAATCATTCACCATAATCAAGTGAGATTTATCCCTAGAATGCAAAGATGATTCAACATACAAAAATCAATTCTGTAAACACACCACATTAACATAATAAAGGATAAAAATTATATGATCATTTCAATCATTGCAGAAAAGGCACTCGATAAAATTCAACATCCTTTCATGATTAAAACACTACAGAAACTAAGTATAGAAGGAATGTACCTCAAGACAGTACAGACTGTGTGAAAACCCCCAGCTAACATCTTACTCATCATAATGTTATACTTACTGTGTTAATTTGTCTGAAAGGACAAACATAGAATTTGGACTACAAATAGGAATGAAGATTACCAAGATTCAGGAGAAAGTTGAAACCCAATTCAAGGAATCTAAATAATATGATAAAGTGACACAGACGCTGAAATTCAAATTTGCCATGTTTTTTAAAAAACAACCAAACTGATCTGATACAGCTGAAAAATTTACCTCAAGAATTTCACAATACAGTCACAATTATTAACAGCAGAATAAACCAACTTGAGAAGAGAATCTCAGAGCTTGAAGACTGGTTCTCTGAATTAACTCAGTTGGAAAAAAAATAAAGAAAAAAATGAATATAACTTCTGAGAAATATGGAGTTATGTAAAGAGACCAAATCTAAGACTATTGGCATCCCTAAAAGAGAGGGTGAGAAAGAAAGAAACATGGAATATATATTTGAGGATATTATCCATGAAAATTTTTCCAATCCCACTAATGAGGCCAACATTCAAACTCAGGAAATGCAGAGAACCTCTGTGAAATACTACACTATACAAGATGACCATCCTTAAGACAAATAAGTAACAGATTTTCCAAAGTCAACATGAAAAAAAGTAACATTAAAGGCAGCTAGACAGAAGGAGTGGGCACCTGTGAAGGAAACCCCATCAGGTTAACAGTGGACATGCATTCTTAAGGAAAAGAAACCCCAACCAAGCATTTTATATCCAGCCAAACTAAGCTTCATAAGTGAGGGAGACATAAGATCCTTTTCAGACAAGCAAGTGATCTGCCTTATAAGTAGTCCTTAAGGGACTGCTAAATATGAAATGAAATACTGTTACTAGCCACCACAAAAACACTCTTAAGTACATAGACCATTGACACCACAAAGCAACTAAAATTCGTCTACTTAATAACCAGCTGACATACGACAGGATCCAATCCATGCATGTCAATATTAACCTTGAATGTAAATGGGCTAAATGCCCCCAATTAAAAAACACAGAGTGGCAAGTTGAATAAAGAAGCAAGACCCAGTAGTATGCTGTCTGCAAAAGATCCACCTCACTTGCAATGACAATCATAGGCTCAAAGTAAAGAGATGGAGAAAAATATACCAAGCAAACAAACAAACAAACAAAAAGCAGAGTTTGCAATTCTAATTTTAGATACGACAGACTTCAAATCAATAACAATACAAAAGACAAAAAGGGCATTATAATAGTAAAAGATTTAATTCAACAAGACTTAACTATCCTAAATATATATGCTCCCAAAACAAGAGCACACAAATTCACAAACCAAGCTCATAGAGACCTACAAAGAAACTTAGACAACCACACAAAAATAGTAGGAGACATCAACAACACACTTCAGTGTTAGGTCACTGAAGCAGAAAACTAACAATGATATCTCAGACCTGGCTGGATGCAGTGGTTCATGCCTGTAATCCTAGCACTTTGGGAGGCTGAAGTGGGCAGATTACTTGAGTCCAAGAGTTCAAGACAAGCCTGGGCAACATGGCAAAACCCCATCTTTACAAAAAACAAAAACCAAACCAAAACAAAAAAACCAACCTGAACTCAACACTTGACAAAACGGACTGAACAGACATCTAAAGAACTCTTTACCCAAAGGAAACAGAATATACATTCTTGTCATCTGCACATGGCGCATATTCTAAAATCGACCACAAAATTGGCTATAAAATCATCCTCAGCAAAATTAAAAAAAAAAATTCAGAACACATTATCAGATCACAACACAATAAAAATATAAATCAACACGAAGAAGATTGCTCAAAACCATACAATTACATGGAAATTAAACCCCATGCTCCTGAATAACTTCTGGGTAAACAATGAAATTAAGACAGAAATCAAGAAATTATTTGAAACCTGTGAGAACAAAGATGTAACACCAGAATCTCTGGGACAGAAATAAAGCAGTGTGAAGAGGGAAATTTATAGCACTAAATGCCACATAAAAAATTAGAGATATTTCAAATTAACAACCTAATATCACACCTGAAAAGTGAAAAAAACAAGAGCAAACAAACCCTAGAGATAGAAGAAGGCAAATAATAACCAAAAAGAGCAAGGATATTGAGACATGAAAAAATATTAAAAAGATCAAAGATTAAAAAGGTTTGTTTTTTGAAAGAATAAATAAGAATGAAAGACAGATAGACTAATGAAAAAAGACAGAAGATACAAATAAAGAAAATCAGTAATGACAAAGGGGGAAATCACCACCAACCCAACAGAAATATAAAAAATCTTCAGACACTATTATAAACACTTCTATGCATACAAAACAGAAAACATACACGAAAGGGAGAAATTCCTGGGAACAAACAACCTTCCAAGACTAAAACAGTAGGAAATTGAAACCCAAACAGGCCAATAACAAGACCCCAAATTGAATCAGTAATAAAAGCCTACCAACCAGAAAAAGCCCAGTACCAGAAAAATTCAGTGCTGAATTATCCTAGATGTATAAAGATGAGATTATACCATTCCTACTGAAACTATTCTAAAAAATTGAGAAAAGACTTCTTAATTCATTTTATAACACCAGCATCATTTGGATATCAAAACCTAGCAAAGACACAACAATAGAAAAAGAAAACTTCAAGCTGAAAAATTTGATAAATGTAGATGCAAAATACTAGCAAACCAAATCCAAGAGCACATCACAAAGCTGATCTACAATGATAAAGTAGGCTTTACCCCTGGGATGTAAGGTTGGCTGGCAAATCAATAAATATGATTGATCACATATAGAGAACTAAAAACAAAACCTCATAATCCTCTCAAGTGATGTAGAAAATGGTTTTGATAAAATTCAACACTTCATGTTAAAAGCTCTCAAAAATAGGTATTAAAAGAACATACTTCAAAATAATAAGAGCCATTTATGACACACCCACAGCTAATATCATACTGTATGGGCAAAAGTTGGAAGCATTTCCCTTGAGAACTGGAGCAAGACAAGGATGTCCACTCTCACTACTCCTATTCAACATAGTACTGGAAGTCCCAGCCACAGCAACTAGGCAAGAGAAAGAAATAAAAGGCATTCAAATAGAAAGAGAGGAGGTCAAACTAACTCTGTTGGCAGACAATATGATTCTATACTGAGAAAACCCCACAGTATCTGTCTAAAAGCTCCTAAATCTGATAAACAATTTTAGAAAATTTTTAGGATACAAAATCAATGTAATTAGGACTACATACCAACAATGTCCAAGCTGAGAGTGAAATCAAGAATGCAATCACATTTGCAATAGCCACAAAAAGAATAAAGTAGCTAGGAATACAGCTAGCCAGGGTGGGGAGAGATCTCTACAATGAGTTACAAGACACTGCTAAAAGATGTTATTGATAACAAACAAATTGAAAAACATTCCATGACCATGGATACAAAGAATCAATATTGTTAAAATGACCATACTTCTCAAAACAATTTATAGATTTAATGCTATTCCTATCAATCAATTAATGAAATACTTCACAGAATTAGGAAAAACTGTTCACAATTCATATGGAACCCCCAAAAAAGCTCAAATATCCAAAGCAATCCCAAGAAGAAAGAATAAAGATGGAGGCATCATATTACCCAATTTCAAACTGTCCTACAAGGTTGTGGTAATCAAGACAGCATGGTACTGGTAGAAAAAAAAAAAAAAAAGACACACACACCAATGAAACAGAGTAGAGAGCCCAAAAGTAAAGACAAACACCTACAACTATCTGATCTTTGACCAAGTTGACAAAAACAAGCAATGGGAAAGGAATCCCTATTCAATAAATAGTGCAGGGATAACTGACTAGCTATATGCAAAAGATTGAAACTGTACCCCTTCCTTACACCATATACAAAAATCAATTAAAGATGTAAATGTAATACCTAAAGAAAATCTAGGAAATACCATTATAGACATAGGCCTTAACTAGTATTTCATGATGAAGATGCCAAAAGAAATTGCAATAAAAACAAAAATTTAAAAATAAGACCTAATTAAACCAAAGAGCTTCTGCACAGGAAAAGAAACTGTGAACAGAGTAAGAAGACAACTCACAGAACCGAAGAAAATTCTTGCAAACTATGCATCCAATAAAGGTCTAATATCCAGAATCTATAAGAAATTTAAACAAATTAACAAGCAAAAAACAAACAACCTTATTAAAAAGTGAGCAAAGTACATGGACAGACACTTTTTCAAAGAAGACATACACATGGCCAACAAGCATATGAAAAAAATGTAATCCTAAGGAAAAATAACAAAACCAGAGGCATCACATTACCCGACTTCAAACTATACTACAAGGCTACAGTAGCCAAAATAGCATGGTACTAGTACAAAAACAAACACATAGACTGATGGAACAGAAAGAACCCAGAAATAAGGCCACACACCTATATATATCTAATCTTCAGCAAACCTGACAAAAACAAGCAATGGGAAAGCATTGCCTATTCAATAAATGGTGCGAGATAACTGGCTAGCCAGCCATATGCAGAAGATTGAAACTGGACCCCTTCCTTACACCATATACAAAAATTAACTCAAGTTGGATTAAAGACTTAAATGTGAAACCTGAAACTATAAAAACCCTGGAAGACAATGTAGGCAACAGCAATTTGGACATAGAAACAAAGATTTCATGATAAGGATTACAAAAGCAATTGCAACAAAAGCAAAAATTGACAAATGGAATTTAATTAAACTAAAGAGGTTATACACAGCAAAGACAACTATCAACAAAGTGAACAGACAACCTACAGAATGGGAGAAATTTTTTGCAAACTATGCACTATCCAGCATCCATAAGGAACTTAAATTTACAAAAACAAACAAAAGAACAGGCACTTTTCAAAAGAAGACATACATGTGTGACCCACAATCATATGAAAAAAAACTCATCATTACTTATTAGAGAAATGCAAATGAAAACCACAATGAAATACCATCTCACACCAGTCAGAATGCCTATTATTAAAAAAAAAAAAAAAAAAAAAAAAAAAAGATGCTGGTGGGGTTGTGGGAAAAAAAGGAATACTTATGCACTCTTGGTGGGAGTGCATATTAGTGTAACCATTGTGGAAGGCAGTGTGGCAATTCCTCAAAGACCTAAAAACAGAAACACCATTCAACCCAGCAATCCCATTACTGGGTATATACTCAAAGAAATATACACTGTTCTATTATAAAGACGTATACGTGCATATGTTCATTGCAGCACTATTCACAATAGCAAAGACATTGAATCAACCTAAATGCCCCTCAATGGTAGACTCATAGACTGGATAAAGAAAACATAGTACATATATACCATGGAATACTGTGAAGCCATGAAAAAGAATGAGATCATGTAATCATGTCCTTTGCAGGAACAAGATGGAGCTGGAAGTCACTATCCTCAGCAAACTAACACAGGAAGAGAAAACCAAATATCGCATGTTCTCACATAAGTAGGAGCTAAATAATGAGAAAACATGGACACAAAGAGGTAAACAACCCGCACTGGGGCCTATCGAAAGGTGAAGAGTGGGAGGAGGGAGAAAATCAGAAAAAAATAACTAGTGAGTACTAAGTTTAATACCTTGGCAACAAAATATTCTATACAGCAAACCCTCATGACACAAGTTTACCTATATAACAAGCCTGCACATGTACCCCTGAACTTAAAATAAAAATTGAATTTAAAAAACAATCAATGGCTCAAAAATAGACCTTAAGAAAAATTATAAAATATTTAGTAATTAATTAAAATAAAAAAGTATAACAAAGCATACAGCATGTAGCAAAACCAGTGCTCAGCAGGAAATTTAAAGCTGTAAAAAGAAATAAGTCTAAAATCATTAAACGAATTTTGCACCATGAGAAACTAGAAAAAGAAGAGAAAGCTAAACCCAAAGCTAGCAAAATGTAGGAAATAACAAAGGTTAGCACAGAGATAAATAAAACTGAGAACAGAAAACCAAGTAAAAGAATCATTGAAACCAAAAGTCGGTTATTTGAAAAACTTAAAAAATGAAAAATTTTTATCATATTGAGAAATAAAAAAAGAAAGAAGACACAAATAACTAACATCCAAAATAAAAGTGGTGATGTTACTACTGACCTTATAGAAATATAAAGGATTATAAGAGATTTGACTAACAATTGTGCACAAATACATTAGGCAGTAGTTAAAATAAATTCCTAGAAACACAAAAATTACCTGAAATGACTCAGGAAGAAATACAAAATCTTATCAAATGGACATGTCTCAAGTAAAGAGATTAAATCAATAATAAAAAACCATCCATAAAAGAAAAATCCAGGACCAGATGGCTTCCCTAGTGAATTCCACTACACATTTTTAAAAAAATAACATCAATCCTTCTAAAATTCCAAAATACAGAGAAGGGAACACATTCCAACTTATTATCCGAGGAAAGCTTTGCCCTGACATCAAAACCAAATAAAGATATCACAAGAAAAGAAAATTATGAAGAAATATCCCTTACTAATATAAATGCATATTTTTAACAAAATACTAGCAAACCAAATCAAACAATATATTAAAATGATTATGTACTATAACCAAGAAATGTTTATCTCAGGAATGCAAGGGTGACTCAACATAAGAAAATCAATCAATGTAATACACTACATTATTTGAAGAAGCAAAAAAATCACATGATCATCATAATTGATGCAAAATTGCATTTAACAAAATCTAACACCCTGTTAAGAATTAAAAAAAAAAAACGGAAATCTAGGAATAAATAGAACCTCCTCAACTTTTCAAGAGTATTTATAAAAAATTCAAGGCTAACCTCATACTCGATGGAAGAACTGAAAGCTTTCTCCCTGAGATTAGGACCAAGAAGCAAGAAGCTAATAAATGAATTTAACTAAGTTTGCAAGGTACAAAAGCAACATGAAAAAAATCACTTGGGTTTTTATACACTAGCAATGAACAATTTGAAAATGAGATTAAGAAAGCAATTTCATTTATAACAGTATCTAAGATAAAAGGCTTCTCTTATCAGTAATCAAATACAGCATTTTGATAAGGAGCTAGTATCCAGAATACACATAGAATGCTTACAACTTAACATTAGAAAGATAAGTAGCCAAATTTTAGAATGGGCAATATATTTGAATGTATATTGCTCCAGAGAAGACACACCAATGTCCAATAAACACAGAAAAAGATGCTCAGTATCTTTAGTAAATGCAAATCAAATCCACAGTAAGGCAGGTATGGTGGTTCATGCTTGCAATCCCAGCACTTTGGGAGGCCTAGGTGGGAGGATCGCTTGGGACCGGAAATTCAAGACCAGCCTGGGCAACATAGTGATATCTCATCTCTACAAAAAAATCAAAAAATTAGCCAATTGTAGTGGTGCACGTCTGTAGTCTCAGCTACTCTGGAGGCTGAGGTAGGAGGAGTGCTTGAGCCCAAAATTTGAGGCTGCAGTGAGCAGTAATTTCACTATTGCACTTCAGCCTGAATGAAAGAGTGAGACTCTGTAAGAAAAAAAAAAAATCCACAGTAAGATACCACTTTATACCTGCTAGGATGGCAGTAATGAAGGAAATGGACACAATAAATTTTTGAGTTATTTTGGAGAAATAGGAACCCTAATATCTTGTGCGGGAGGGGGATGTAAAGTGGTCCAGCAGCTATGGTTTGGCAGTCCTTTTGATGTTAAACTGAGTTACCATATATGACCTGATGATTTTGCTTCTAGGTATATATTGAAGAGAAGTGAAAACATATGATCAGACAAAATTTGCATATGAATGTTCATAGCAGCATATTCAAAATTGCGAAAAGGTGAAAAGAACCTAAATATTCATCAACTGATGAATACATGAATTAAATGTGGTATATTCATAAAATGTAATATTCAGTCATAAAAAAGAACAAAGTACTGACATGTGTTACAACATGGAAGAACTTTAAAGATATTATGCCAAGTAAAAGAATCCAGATACAAAAAGACAAATATTATATAATTCCTCTTATATTCAATGTCTAGAATAGGCAAATCAATAGAAACAGAAATTCGATTACTCATTGACAGGGGATTTGGGGATAAGAGGAATGGAGGCAACAACTAACATATATGGAATTATTTTTTGCGGTGATAGAAATATTATAAAATAAGATATTTGTGATGGGTGCAAAATATTATGAACATGAAAAAACAGATTGTGCACTTTAAAATGATGAATTTTAGATTGTGAATAATATCTCAATAAAAATATTGCAAAGAAAACATATGAAGTTGAATCCTTTCTTCACACCACTCGCAAAAATTAACTTAAACTAGAGGCGTAGATGTAAGAGCTATATCTGTAATACTCTTAGGAGAAAATAGAGAAGTAAATCTTTGTGAACTTTAGTTGGGAAAAGACTTTTTACATACAACACTAAAAGCAGAACAGCAAAAGAAAAAATAGGTACATTAGATTTCATCAAAATTAGTATTTTTTTTGTTCTAGAGGGCAACATCAGGAAAGTAGTATCTACCCACAGAGCAGGAGAAAATATTTTCAAATCTTACGAAGGTCTTGTATTTAGAATATATTAAAAATTCTTATACCAATAATAAAAAGAAAAACAATAAATGGGCAAATATATGAATAGGCATTTTTCTAAAGTACATATACAAATGTCCAATTAGCACTTGAAAAGATGCTCAACTTCATTAGCCAATTGGGAAATACAAATCAGAACCACGATGAATATCACTTTCCAGTAGAATGGCTAAAATAGAAAGGATGGATAGTTGTAAGTGTTAGAAAGGGTGTAGAAAAATAGTAACCCTAACACATCACTGTTGGGAATGTAAAATAGTGTAGCTTGTTTGAAAAATAGTCTGAAAAACATGTTTGAAAAACAGCTCCTTAAAAGTTTAAACATAGAGTTATCACATGATCCAGAAATTTAGCTCAGGTATGCACCCTAAAGAAATGAAAGCATATGTCTACACAAAAAATCATACAAATTGCATAGTTCAAAATTGCCAAAAGTAGAAGCAACACAAATGTCCATCAACTAAAGAATGGATAGATAAAATACGATATGTCCTTACAACATAATATTATTCAGCAATAAAAAGAAATTAAGTAATGATAAATGCTACAAAATGGATAAAACTTAAAAACATTATTCTAAGTAAAAGAAGACAGTCGTAAATGATGACATATTGTATGACTCTAGTTAGCTGAAATGTTCATGTTAAACTAATATATAGAGACAGAAGTTAGATAAGTGGTTTTCTAAAGCTTGAGGTGGGTGGGGGGGTGGAAGAAAATGGGAGTGACTGCTAATCAGTACAAGATTTTCTTTTTCAGGTGTTAAAAATGTTCTAAAATTGATTGTGGTGATAGATGCATAACCCAAAGTATACAAAAAAATCATTGAATTTTATATTTTAAATGGATACATTTTATGGTCAGTTAATTACATCACAATAAGTCTATTATATAAAAAAACAAGAAATGAATGATAAGGAGAGTGGTTCCCAAGAGCATGTCATTTGTTCAAAAAAATAAAATACATAGACAACAAAATGTACATAGTTTATTATACATAATAGACTGGGGAGACTAAGTTACACTGCCATAACAAACTCAAAGGTCCAATAATTTAAAAGTACAAATATTTATTTATTACTTCTGCTAATAC
Source organism: Hylobates moloch (assembly GCF_009828535.3). Lineage (NCBI taxonomy): Eukaryota > Metazoa > Chordata > Mammalia > Primates > Hylobatidae > Hylobates > Hylobates moloch. The sequence goes on along the minus strand of NW_026652280.1, from coordinate 77,180,137 downwards.
ATGTGCATCACAGTTTGTCTAGGAAAGGGGCAGTCTCTCTCCACATGTTTACTCAAATACCCAGGCCAATAGAAGTTTTGCCCTCTGTAGCCACATTCTCTGGAAGATGCAGACTCCCCAGTTATTATAGCATAGGGAGAGGCAAATGGATGGTTTTGCTTGGGCTTTTCTATACTTCCACTCCAAAATAACACATACCGCTTCTTCTCCAGTCCATTTTATAGAGCTAGTTCATGGTTCTACCTGGTTGCAAAGGGACAGGGAAATATGAGGAGCAGGTGTAATGTTTGAGCACGACAATTTTTGTTCCACATGAGATACTAATTTTTAACTTATGATGAAATAGTGGTACTTAAATGCATTGATCTCTTGATATGTTCCAGATATCATGACCTGCTTTGTATATATATCATCTCATTTCATCTTTGTGATTCTCCTATGAGATACATAGGAGAATTATCTTATTGTCTCCCTTATATAGGTGACATACTGAAGTTTGGAGAGATTAAATAATTTGGCCAAGGTCACAATGCAAAAGGTGACAAGACTAGGATTGAAGCTAAGTCACATGACCACACAGCTCACATTTATTATAACTACATTTGACTGCATTGATAAAAGAGAGATACTTCTGGGAGCCAAGATGGCCGAATAGGAACAGCTCCGGTCTACAGCTCCCAGTGTGAGCAATGCAGAAGACGAGTGATTTCTGCATTTCCAACTGAGGTACCAGGATCATCTCACTAGGGAGTGCCAAACAGTGGGTGCAGGACAGTAGGTGCAGCACACCCTGCACAAGCCCAAGCAGGGTGAGGCATTGCCTCACTCAGGAAGTGCAAGGGGTCAGGGAGTTCCCTTTCCTAGTCAAAGAAAGGGGTGACAGACAGCACCTGGAAAATTGGGTCATTCCCACCATAATACTGCGCTTTTCCAATGGGCTTGGAAAACAGCACACCAGGAGATGGTGTCCCGCACCTAGCTTGGAGGGTCCTACACCCACAGAGTCTCACTGATTGCTAGCACAGCAGTCTGAGATCAAACTGCAAGGTGGCAATGAGGCTGGGAGACGGGCGTTCGCCATTGCCCAAGCTTGCTTAGGTAAAAAAAGCAGCCTGGAAGCTCGAACTGGGTGCAGCCCACCACAGCTCAAGGAGGCCTGCTTGCCTCTGTAGGCTCCACCTCTGGGGGCAGGGCACAGATAAACAAAAAGTCAGCAGTAACCTCTGCAGACTTAAATGTCCCTGTCTGACAGCTTTGAAGAGAGTAGTGGTTCTCCCAGGATGCAGATGGAGAACTGAGAATGGGCAGACTGGCTCCTAAAGTGGGTCCCTGACTCCTGAGCAGCCTAACTGGGAGGCACCCCCCAGTAGGGACAGACTGACAACTCACTCGGCCAGGTACTCCTCTGAGACAAAACTTCCAGAGGAACGATCAGACAGCTGAATTTGTGGTTCATGAAAATCCACTGTTCTGCAGCCACCACTGCTGACAACCAGCCAAACACGGTCTGGAGTGGACCTCTAGCAAACTCCAACAGACCTGCAGCTGAGGGTCCTGTCTGTTAGAAGGAAAACTAACAAACAGAAAGGACACCCACAACAAAAACCCATCTGTCAAAGACCAAAAGTAGAAAAAACTACAAAGATGGGGAGAAAACAGAGCAGAAAAACTGGAAACTCTAAAAAGCAGAGCACCTCTCCTCCTCCAAAGGAACACAGTTCCTCACCAGCAACAGAACAAAGCTGGATGGAGAATGACTTTGACGAGATGAGAGAAGAAGGCTTCAGACGATCAAACTACTCCGAGCTACAGGAGGAAATTCAAACCAATGGCAAAGAAGTTAAAAACTTTGAAAAA